>NW_027480499.1:1200000-1800000 GCF_051401765.1 Calliopsis andreniformis
TCCTGAATTCTCAGGATTCAATACTCAAACCTCAAACCTCAAACCTCAGCCATCATCCTCAATGCTCAATCCTCAATCGTCAATCCTCAACCTTCAATCCTCAACCTTCAACCCTCAATCCTCAATCCTCAACCGTTAATCCGCAATCCTCAATCCTCAGTCATCAATCCTCAACCTTCAATACTCAATCCTCAATCCTCAATCCTCAATCCTCAATCCTCAATCCTCATTCCTCAAACATCAATCCTCAAACCTCAGTCCTCATCCTCAATGCTCAACCCTCAATCCTCAATCCTCAAACCACAATCCTCAACCGTCAGTCCTCGTCCTCAATCCTCAACACTCAATCCCCAATCCTCAATCTTCAATCATCAATACTCAATCTTCAATCCTCAATCCTCAATACTCAATCCTCATTCCTCAAACCTCAATCCTAAACCCTCAGCCCTTATCCTCAATTCTCAATTCTCAATCCTCAATCCTCAATCCTCAATATTCAATCCTCAGTAATCAATAATCAATCCTATATCCTCAATCCCCAATCCTCAATCCTTAATCCTCAATCTTCAATCCTCAATACCCAGTCCTCAATCTTCAATCCGCAATGCTCCATCCTCAATCCTCTATCCTCAGACCTCAGTCCTCAAACCTCAATCCTCAAACCTCAATCCTCAACCGTCAGTCCTCGTCCTCAACCCTTAACCCTCAATACTCAATCCTCAATCTTCAGTCATCAATACTCAAGCTTCAATCACCAATACTCAATCTTCAATCCCGAATCATTAATCCTCAATCCTCCATCCTCATTCTTCAATCCTCAATACCCAATCCTCTATCTTCAATCCTTAATCCTCAATCCTCAATTCTCAATCCTCAGTCCTCAGTCATCAGTCCTAAAACCTCAACCCTCAACCTTCAGCCCTCATCCTCAATCCTCAATCCTCAATCCTCAATACTCAATCATCAATCCTCAATCTTCAATCCTCAATCCTCAATCTTCAATCCTCAATCCTCAATCCTCAATCCTCATTCCTCAAACCTCAATCCTCAACCCTCAGTCCTTATCCTCAATTCTCAATTCTCAATCCTCAGTCCTCAATCCTCAATCTTCAATCCTCAATAATCAATTTCCAATCCTAGATCCTCAATCCCCAATCATCAATCCTTAATCCTCAATTTTTCAATCCTCAATACTCAATCTTCAATCCTCAATACTCAATCTTCAATCCTGAATCCTCAGTCCTCAAACCTCAATTCTGAGTCCTCAATCCTGAATCCTCAATCCTCAATCCTCATTCTTCAATCCCCAATACCCAATCCTCAATCTTCAATCCTCAATCCTCAATCCTCAATTCTCAATCCTCAATCCTCAGTCCTCAGACCTCAAACCTCAATCCTCAACCCTCAGCCCTCATCGTCAATTATCAAACCTCAATCCTCAATCCTCAATCGTCAATCCTCAGTCCTCAATCTTCAATCCTCAATACTCAATATTCAAACCTCAATCCTCAATCCACAATCCTCAATATTCAATCCTGAATACTCAATTTTCAATACTCAATGCGCAATCATCAATAATCAATCCTCAATCCTCAGTCATCAATCCTCAATCTTCAATACTCAATCGTCAATCCCCAGTCCTCAATCCTCAATCCTCAATCCTCAATCCTCGTACCTCAAACCTCAATCCTCAACCCTCAGTCCTCATCCTCAATTCTCAATTCTCAATCCTCAATCCTCAGCCCTCAATCTTCAATCCTCAATAATCAATCTCCAATCCTAGATCCCCTATCCCCAATCCTCAATCCTTAATCCTCAGTCTTCAATCCTCAATCCCCAGTCCCCAATCTTCAATCCTCAATGCTCAATCCTCAATCCTCAATCCTCAGGCCTCAATCCTCAATCCTCAATAGAACATCCCGAATTCTCAGGATTCAATACTCAAACATCAAACCTCAAACCTCAGCCATCATCCTCAATCCTCAGTCCTCAATCCTAAATCCTCAACCCTCAATCCTCAACCTTCAATCCTCAATACTCAATCTTCAATCCTCAATTCTCGATCGTCAACACTCAATCCTCAATCGTCAATCCTCAATCCCCAATCCTCAATCTTCAATCCTCAATCCTCAATCCACAACCCTCAATCCTCAACCTTCAATCCTCAATACTCAATCTTCAATCCTCAATCCTCAATCCTCAATCCTCAATCCTCAATCCTCAATACTCAATCCTCAATCGCCAATCCTCAATCCCCAATCCTCAATCTTCAATCCTCAATCCCCAGTCCTCAATCCTCAAACCTCAATCTTCAATCCACAGTACTCAATCTTCAATCCTTAATCATCAATCCTCAATCCTCAATCCTCAATAGAACATCCCGAATTCTCAGGATTCAATACTCAAACATCAAACCTCAAACCTCAGCCATCATCCTCAATCCTCAGTCCTTAATCCTCAATCCTCAACCCTCAATCCTCAATCTTCAATCCTCAATACTCAATCTTCAATCCTCAATCCTCAATTCTCGATCGTCAATACTCAATCCTCAATCGTCAATCCTCAATCCCCAATCCTCAATCTTCAATCCTCAATCCTCAATCCACAACCCTCAATCCTCAACCTTCAATCCTCAATACTCAATCTTCATTCCTCAATCCTCAATCCTCATTCCTCAATCCTCAATCCTCAATCCTCAATATTCAACACAAAACCCTCAACCATCAATCCTCAATACTCAACAATCAATCCTCAATTCTCAATACTCAATAGAATACCCTGAATTCTCATCGTTCAATACTCAATCCACAAAAATCAATAATCAAACATCAACCCTCAAACATCAATTCTCAACACTCAATCCTCAACACTCAGTCCTCTCTCCTCAATCCTCCATCCTCAATCCTCAATCCTCAACCTGCAATCCTCAATACTCAATCTTCAATCGTGAATCCTCAGCCGTCAAACCTCAATTCTGAATCCTCAATCCTGAGTCCTCAATCTTCAGCCCTCAGTCCTCGACAATCAATTGTCAATCCTCAATCCTCAATAGAATATCCTCAATTCACAGTTTTCAATACTGGATACTCAACCTGCAATCTTCAAATCTCTATCCACAAACATTAATTCTCATCACTCAACCCTCAACACTCAGTCCCCAATCCTCAATCTTCAATCCTCAATCCTCAATCCTCGATCCTCAATCCTCAACCCACAATCCTCAATCTTCAATCCTCAATACTCAATCTTCAATCCTCAATACTCATTCCTCAATCCTCAATATTCAATCCTCAATACTCAATCTTCAATCCTCAATCCGCAATCATCAATCCTCAATCCTCAATCCTCAGTCATCAATTGTCAAACCTCAGTCCTCATCCTCAATTCTCAATCCTCAACCCTCAATCCGCAAACCACAATCCTCTACTGTCGGTCCTCGTCCTCAATCCTCAACCCTCAATCCTCAATCCTCAATCCTCAATCTTCAATCATCAATACTCAATCTTCAATCCTCAATCCTCAATCCTCACACCTCAAACCTCAATCCTCAACCCTCAGTCCTTATCCTCAATTCTCAATTCTCAATCCTCAATCCTCAATCCTCAATCTTCAATCCTCAATAATCAATTTTCAATCCTAGATCCTCAATCCCCAATCCTCAATCCTTAATCCCCAGTCTTCCATCCTCAATACTCAATCTTCAATCCTCAGTCCTCAGTCCTCAATCCTCAATTCTGAATTCTCAATCCTGAATCCTCAATCTTCAGCCATCAGTCCTCAACAATCAGTTGTCAATTCTCAATCCTCAATAGAATATCATCAATTCACAGTTTTCAATACTCAATGCTCAATCTGCAGTCTTCAAATATCTATCCACAAACATCAATTCTCATCACTCAACCCTCAACACTCAGTCCTCAATGTTCAATCATCAATCCTCAATTCTCAATCTTCAATCCTCAATACTAAATCTTCAATCCTCAATCCTCAATCCTCAATCCTCAATCCTGAATCTTCAATCCTCAGTCCCCAATCCTCAATCCTCAATCCTCATTCCTCATTCTTCAATCCTCAATACCCAATCCTCAATCTTCAATCCTCAATCCTCAATCCTCAATTCTCAATCCTCAATCCTCAGTCCTCAGACCTCAAACCTCAATCCTCAACCCTCAGCCCTCATCGTCAATCCTCAAACCTCAATCCTCAATCCTCAATCGTCAATCCTCAATATTCAATCCTCAATACTCAATTTTCAATACTCAATCCGCCATCATCAATCATCAATCCTCAATCCTCAGTCATCAATCCTCAATCTTCAATACTCAATCGCCAATCCTCAATCCTCAACCCTCAATCCTCATTCTTCAATCCTCAATAACCAATCCTCAATCTTCAATCCTCAATCCTCAATCCTCAATTCTCAATCCTCAATCCTCGGTACTCAGACCTCAAACCTCAATCCTCAACCCTCAGCCCACATCGTCAATCCTCAAACCTCTATCCTCAATCCTCAATCGTCAATTCTCAATCCTCAATCTTCAATCCTCAATACTCAATCTTCAGTACTCAATCCTCAATCCTCAATTATGAATCCTCAATACTCAACCATCAACCCTCAATTCTCAATACTCAATAGAATATCCTGAATTCTCAGGGTTCAATACACAAACCTCAAACTTCAAACCTCAGACCTCATCCTCAATCCTCAATACTCAATCCTCAATCCTCAACCCTCAATCCTCAACACTCAATCTTCAATCCTCAATAATCAATCCTCAATCCTCAATCCTCAATTCTCAGTCCTCAGTCAGCAATCCTCAACCTTCAATACTCAATCCTCAATCCTCAATCCTCAAACCTCAATCCTCAATCCTCAACCTTCAATCCTCAATACTCAACTTTCAATCCTCAATCCTCAATCCTCAATCCTCAATCCTCATTCTTCAATCCTCAATACCCAATCCTCAATCTTCAATCCGCAATCCTCAATCCTCAATCCTCAATCCTCAATCCTCAATCCTCAATCTTCAATCCTCAATACTCAACTTTCAATCCTCAATCCTCAATCCTCAATCCTCAATCCTCATTCTTCAGTCCTCAATACCCAATCCTCAATCTTCAATCCTCAATCCTCAATCCTCAATCCTCAATCCTCAATCCTCAATCCTCAAGCCTCATCCTTCAATCCTCAATACCCATTCCTCAATCTTGAATACTCAATCCTCAATCCTCAATTCTCAATCCTCAATCCTCAGTCCTCAGTCCTCAAACCTCAATCCTCGACGGACAGCTCTCATCCTCAATCCTCAATCCTCAATCCTCAATCCTCAATCCTCAATCTTCAATTCTCAATAATCAATCTTCAATCCTCAAACCTCAGTCCTCAAACCTCAATTCTGAATCCTCAATCCTAAATCCTCAATCATCAATCCTCAATCCTCAATACTCAATCTTCAATACTCAATCCTCAATCCTCAATCCTGTATCCTCAATACTAAATCATCAATCCTCAATTCTCAGTACTCAATAGAACATCCTGAATTCTAAGGATTCAATACTCAAACATCAAACCTCAAACCTCAGCCATCATCCTCAATCCTCAGTCCTTAATCCTCAATCCTCAACCCTCAATCCTCAATCTTCAATCCTCAATACTCAATCTTCAATCCTCAATCCTCAATTCTCGATCGTCAATATTCAATCCTCAATCGTCAATCCTCAATACTCAATCTTCATTCCTCAATCCTCAATCCTCAATCCTAAATCCTCAATCCTCAATCCTCAATATTCAACACAAAATCCTCAACCATCAATCCTCAATACTCAACAATCAATCCTCAATTCTCAATACTCAATAGAATACCCTGAACTCTCATCGTTCAATACTCAATCCACAAAAATCAATAATCAAACATCAGCCCTCAAACATCAATTCTCAACACTCAATCCTCAACACTCAGTCCTCTCTCCTCAATCCTCCATCCTCAATCCGCAATCCTCAAGCTTCAATCCTCAACACTCAATCTTCAATCGTGAATCCTCAGTCCTCAAAACTCAATTCTGAATCCTCAATCCTGAGTCCTCAATCTTCAGCCCTCAGTCCTCAACAATCAGCTGTCAATCCTCAATCCTCAGTATAATATTCCCAATTCACAGTTTTCAATACTCAATACTCAATCTGCAATCTTCAAATCTCTACCCACAATCATCAATACCCATCACTCAACCCTCAACACTCAGTCCTCAATGTTCAATCCTCAATCCTCAATTCTGAATCCTCGATCCTCAATACTGAATCTTCACTCCTCAATTCTCAATCTTCAATCCTCCATCCTCAATCCTGAATATTCAATCCTCAGTCCCCAATCCTCAATCCTCAATCCTCAATCCTCAATCCTCAATCCTCAATTCTCAATCCTCAATCCTCAGTCCTCAGACCTCAAACCTCAATCCTCAACCCTCAGCCCTCATCGTCAATCCTCAAACCTCAATCCTCAATCCTCAATCGTCAATCCTCAATCCTCAATCTTCAATCCACAATACTCAACCTTCAAACCTCAATCCTCAATCCTCAATACTCAATATTCAATCCTCAATCGCCAGTCTTGAATCCTCAATACCCAATCTTCAATCCTCAATCCTCAATCCTCATTCCACAATCCTCATTCTTCAACCCTCAATACCCAATCCTCAATCTTCAATCCTCAATCCTCAATCCTCAACTCTCAGTTCTCAATCCTCAGTTCTCAATCCTCAATTCTCAATCCTCAATCCTCAGTCCTCAGTCCTCAAACCTCAATCCTCAATCCTCAGCCCTCATCCTCAATCCTCAATCGACAATCCGTAATCCTCAACATTCAATCCTCAATACTCAATCTTCAATCCTCAATCCTCAGTCCTCAAACCTCAATTCTGAATCCTCAATCCTGAGTCCCCAATCTTCAGCCCTCAGTCCAAAACAAGCAGTAGTCAATCCTCAATCCTCAATAGAATATCCTCAATTCACAGTCTTCAACACTCAATCCCCATTCTTCAATCTCCAAATCTCAATCCACAAACATCAATTCTCATCACTCAACTCTCAACACTCAGTCCTCAATATTCAATCCTCAATCCTCAATCCTCAATCTTCAGTCCTCAATACTCAATCTTCAATCCTCGATCCTCAATTCTCAATCCTCAATGCTCAATCCTCAATCGTCAATCCTCAATCCCCAATACTCAATCTTCAATCCTCAATCTTCAATCCTCAATCCTCAATCCTCAATCTTCAATCCTCAATACTCAATCTTCAATCCTCAATCCTCAATCCTCAATCCTCAATCCTCAATCCTCAACCTTCAATCCTCAATACTCAATCTGCAATCCTCAATCCTCAGTCCTCACTCCTCAATCCTCATTCTTCAATCCTCAATACCGAATCCTCAATCTTCAATCCTCAATCCTCAATCCTCAATTCTCAATCCTCAATCCTCAATCCTCAGACTTCAAACGTCAATACTCAACCCTCAGTCCTCGTCCTCAATTCACAACCCTCAATCCCCAATCCTCAATCTTCAATCATTAATATTCAATCTACAATCCTCAATCATCAATCCTCAATCCTCAACCCTCAATCCTCAATGTTCAATCCTCAATACCCAATCCTCAGGCTTCAATGCTCAATCCTCAACCTTCAATCCTCAATACTCAATCTGCAATCCTCAATCCTCAGTCCTCACTCCTCAATCCTCATTCTTCAATCCTCAATACCGAATCCTCAATCTTCAATCCTCAATCCTCAATCCTCAATCCTCAATCCTCAGTCCTCAAACCTCAATCCTGAACCCTCAATCCTGAATCCTCAATCTTCCGCCCTTAGTCCTCAGCAATCAGTTGTGAATACTCAATCCTCAATAGAATACCCTCAATTCACAGGTTTCAATACTCAATGCTCAATCTGCAATCTTCAAATCTCTATCCACAAACATCAATTCTCATCACTCAACCCTCAACACTCAGTCCAGGATCCTCAATATTCAAACCTCAATCCTCAATCCGCAATCCTCAATCTTCAATCCTCAATACTCAATCTTCAATCCTCAAGCCTCAATCCTCGGTCCTCAATCCCCAATCGTCTATCTCCAATCCTCAATACTCAATCTTCAATCCTCAATCCTCAATCCTCAATCCTCAATCCTCAATCCTCAATCCTCATTCTTCAACCCTCAATACCCAATCCTCAATCTTCAACCCTCAATCCTCAATCCTCAACTCTCAATCCTCAATCCTCAGTCCTCAATCCTCAATCCTCGATTCTCAGTCCTCAATACTCAATCCTCAATCGTCAATCCTCAATACCCAATCCTCAATCTTCAATCCTCAATCCTCAATCCTCAATCCTCAATCCTCAATCTTCAATCATCAATATTCAATCTTCAATCCTCAATCCTCAATCCTCAATGCTCAATCCACAATCCTCAATTCTCAATCGTCAATGCTCAATACTCAATCGTCAATACTCAATCCCCAATCCTCAATCTTCAAACCTCAATCCTCAATCCCCAATCCTCAATCCTTAATCTTCAATCCTCAATACTCAATCTTCAATCCTCAATCGTCAATCCTCAATCCTCAATCTTCAATCCTCAATACTGAATCTTCAATCCTCAAACCTCAATCCTCAATCCTCAATCCTCAATCCTCATTCTTCTATCCTCAACACCCAATCCTCAATCTTCAATCCTCTATGTTCAATCCGCAATACCCAATCCTCAATCTTCAACCCTCAACCCTCAATCCTCAATCCTCAATCCTCAATCCCCAATCCTCAATCCTTAATCCCCAGTCTTCCATCCTCAATACTCAATCTTCAATCCTCAGTCCTCAGTCCTCAATCCTCAATTCTGAATTCTCAATCCTGAATCCTCAATCTTCAGCCATCAGTCCTCGACAATCAGTTGTCAATTCTCAATCCTCAATAGAATATCATCAATTCACGGTTTTCAATACTCAATGCTCAATCTGCAATCTTCAAATATCTATCCACAAACATCAATTCTCATCACTCAACCCTCAACACTCAGTCCTCAATGTTCAATCCTCAATCCTCAATTCTCAATCTTCAATCCTCAATACTAAATCTTCAATCCTCAATCCTCAATCCTCAATCGTCAATCCTGAATCTTCAATCCTCAGTCCCCAATCCTCAATCCTCAATCCTCATTCCTCATTCTTCAATCCTCAATACCCAATCCTCAATCTTCAATCCTCAATCCTCAATCCTCAATTCTCAATCCTCAATCCTCAGTCCTCAGACCTCAAACCTCAATCCTCAACCCTCAGCCCTCATCGTCAATCCTCAAACCTCAATCCTCAATCCTCAATCGCCAATCCTCAATATTCAATCCTCAATACTCAATTTTCAATACTCAATCCGCCATCATCAATCATCAATCCTCAATCCTCAGTCATCAATCCTCAATCTTCAATACTCAATCGTCAATCCTCAGTCCTCAATTCTCAATCCTCAATCCTCGTACCTCAAACCTCAATCCTCAACCCTCAGTCCTCAGTCCTCATCCTCAATTCTCAATTCTCAATCCTCAATCCTCAACACTCAATCTTCAATCCTCAATACTCAATCTTCAATCCTCAATCCTCAATCATCAATCCTCAATATTCAATCCTCAATACTCAATTTTCAATACTCAATCCGCCATCATCAATCATCAATCCTCAATCCTCAATCTTCAGACCTCAGACCTCAACAATCAGTTGTCAATACTCAATCCTCAATAGAATATCATCGATTCACAGTTTTCAATACCCGATACTCAATCTGCAATTTTTAAATCTCTATCCACAAACACCAATTCTCATCACTCAACCCTCAACACTCAGTCCCCAATCCTCAATCTTCAATCCTCAATCCTCAATCCTCAATCCTCAATCTTCAATCCTCAATCCTCATTCTTCAATCCTCAATACCCAATCCTCAATCTTCAACACTCTATCCTCAATCCTCAATTCTCGATCCTCAATCCTCAGTCCTCAGTCCTCAAACCTCAATACTCAACCCTCAGCCCTCATCCTCAATCCTCAATCCTCAGTCCTCAATCCTCAACCTTCAATCCTCGATACTCAATCTTCAATCCTCAATCCTCAATCCTCAATCCTCAATCCTCATTCTTCAATCCTCAATACCCAATCCTCAATCTTCAACACTCTATCCTCAATCCTCAATTCTCGATCCTCAATCCTCAGTCCTCAGTCCTCAAACCTCAATACTCAACCCTCAGCCCTCATCCTCAATCCTCAATCCTCAGTCCTCAATCCTCAACCTTCAATCCTCGATACTCAATCTTCAATCCTCAATCCTCAGTCCTCAAACCTCAATTCTGAATCCTCAATCCTGATTCCTCAATCTTCAGCCCTCAGTCCTCAACAATCAGTTGTCAACCCTGAATCCTCAATATAATATCCTCAAATCACAGTTTTCAATACTCAATACTCAATCTGCAATCTTGAACCCTCTATCCAGAAACATCAATTCTCATCACTCAACCCTCTACACTCAGTCCCCAATCCTCGATCTTCAATCCTCAATCCTCGATCCTCAATCCTCAATCCTCAATCCTCAATCCTCAATCTTCAATCCTCAATACTCAATCTTCAATCCTCAATCCTCAATCCTCAATCCTCAACCCTCATTGTTCAATCCTCAATACCCAATTCTCAATCTTCAATCCTCAGTCCTCAATCCTCAATTCTCAATCCTCAATCGTCGGTCCTCACTCCTCAAACCTCAATCCTCAACCCTCAGCCCTCATCATAAATCCTCAACCCTTATTCCTCAGTCCTCCACCTTCAATCCTCAATACTCAATTTTCAATCCTCAATCCTCAATCCTCAATACTCAATCCTAAATCCTCAATCATCAATCCTCAATCTTCAATACCCAATCCTCAATCCTCAATCCTGAATCCTCAATACTAAACCATCAATCCTCAATTCTCAATACTCAATAGAACATCCTGAATTCTCAGGATTCAACACTAAAACCTCAAACCTCAAGCCTCAGTCATCATCCTCAATCCTGAATCCTCAATCGTCAATCCTCTACCTTCAATCCTCAACACTCAACCTTCAACCCTCAATCCCCAATCCTCAATCGTCAATCCGCAATCCTCAATCCTCAGTCATCAATCCTCAACCTTCAATACTCAATCCTCAATCCTCAATCCTCAATCCTCAATCCTCAATCCTCATTCCTCAAACCTCAATCCTCAAACCTCAGTCCTCATCCTCAATTCTCAATCCTCAATCCTCAATCCTCAATCTTCAATCCTCAATCCTCAATCCTCAATCCTCAATCGTCAATCCTCAATCCTCATGCTTCAATCCTCAATACTCAATCTTCAAACCCCAATCCTCAATCCTCAATCCTCAATATTCAATCCTCAATACTCAATTTTCAATACTCAATCCGCAATCATCAATCCTCAGTCCTCAATCCTCAGTCATCAATCCTCAATCTTCAATACTCAATCGTCAATCCTCAGTCCTCAATCCTCAATCCTCAATCCTCGTACCTCAAACCTCAATCCTCAACCCTCAGTCCTCATCCTCAATTCTCAATTCTCAATCCTCAATCCTCAACACTCAATCTTCAATCCTCAATAATCAATCTCCAATCCTAGATCCCCTATCCCCAATCCTCAGTCCTTAATCCTCAATCATCAATCCTCAATCCCCAGTCCTCAGTCTTCAATCCTCAATGCCCAAACCTCCATCCTCAATCCTCAGTACTCAATCCTCAACCCTCAGACCTCGTCATCGATCCTCAACCCTCAATAATCAATCTGCAATCTACAGTCATCAATACTCGATCTTCAATCCTCAATCCTCAATACTGAATCCTCAATCCTCTATATTCAATCCCCAGTCCTCAGACCTCAATCTTCAATACTCAATCCTCAATCCTCAATCCTCAATCCTCAATCCTCAATCCTCAATCCTCAATCCTCAATCCTCAATCCTCAATCTTCAATCCTCAATGCCCAATCCTCCATCCTCAATCCTCAGTCCTCAATCCTCAACCCTCAGTCCTCGTCATCAATCCTCAACCCTCAATAACCAATCCGCAATCTTCAATCATCAATACTCAATCTTCAATCCTCAATCCTCAATACTGAATCCTCAACCCTCAATACTCAATCCCCAGTCCTCAGTCCTCAATCTTCAATACTCAATCCTCAATCCTCAATCCTCAGTCCACGATCCTAAATCCGCAATCCTCAATACTCAATATTTAATCCTCAATACTCAATCTTCAATCCTCAATCCTCAATCCTCAATCCTCAATCCTCAATCGTCAATCCTCAATCTTCAATACTCAATCCTCAATCCTCAATCCTCAATCCTCAATCCTCAATACTCAACCATCAATCCTCAATTCTCAATACTCAATAGAATATCCTGAATCCTCAGGATTCAATACTCAAACCTCAAACCTCAAACCTCAGTCCTCATCCTCAATCCTCAACACTCAATCCACACTCCTCAACCCTCAATCCTCAACACTCAATCTTCAATCCTCAATCCTCAATCCTCAATCCTCAGTCCTCAGTCCTCAGTCATCAATCCTCAACCTTCAATACTCAATCCTCAACCTTCAATCCTCAATCCTCAATTCTCAATCGTCTATACTCAATCCTCAATCGTCAGTCCTCAATCCCCAATCCTCAATCTTCAATCCTGAATGCTCAATCCTCAATCCTCAATCCTCAGTCCTCAATCCTCAATCCTCAATCCCCAATCCTCAATATTCAATTCTCAATCCACAATCCTCAATACTCAATCCTCAATCCACAATCGACAGTAATCAATCTTCAATCCTCAATCCTCAATCCTCAATCCTCAATCCTCAATCCTCAATCCTCAATCCTCAATCCTCAACCCTCAAGCCTCAGTCATCATCCTCAATTCTCAATTCTCAATCCTCAATCCTCAACCCTCTATCTTCAATCCTAAATAATCAATCTCCAATACTAGATCCTCAATCCCCAATCCTCAATCCTCAATACCCAATCATAAATTTTCAATCCTCAATCTTCAATTATCAATTCTCAATCCTCAATCCTCAATCTTCTGTCCTCAAACCTCAATCCACAACCCTCAGTCCTCGTCCTCAAACCTCAACCCTCAATGATAAATCCGCAATCTTCACTCATCAATACTCTTAAATCCTCAACTCTCAATACTCAATCCTCAATCCTCAATACGCAATCCTCAGGCCTGAGTCCACAATCTTCAATACTCACTCCGCCAATCCTCAATATTCAAAACACAACCCTCAACCATCAATCCTCAATACTCAACCATCAATCCAAAATTCTCAATACTCAATAGAATATCCTGAATTCTCAGCTTTCAATACTCAATCCTCAATCTTCAATCTTCAAATCTCCATCCACAAACATCAATTCTCATTACTCAACCCTCAACACTCAGTCCCCAATCCTCAATCTTCAATCCTCAATTCTCAATCTTCAATCCTCAATACTCAATCTTTAATCCTCAATCATTAATCCTCAATCTTCAACCCTCAGTCCAACAATCCTCAATCCTCAATCCTCAATACTCAATCCTCAATCCTCATTCTTCAATCCTCAATACCCAATCCTCGATCTTCAATCCTCAATCCTCAATCCTCAATTCTCAATCCGCAATCCTCAATCATCAGACCTCAAACATCAATACTCAACACTCAGTCCTCGTCCTCAATCCACAACCCTCTATCTTCAATCATCAATCTTCAATCATCAATATTCAATCTTCAATCCTCAATCCTCATTCCTCGATTCTCAATCCTCAATCCTCAATGTTCAATCCTCAATACCCAATCCTCAATATTCAATCCTCAGTCCTCAATCCTCAACCCTCAATTCTCAATCCTCAATCCTCAGTCCTCAGTCCACAAACCTCAATCCTCAACCCTCAGACCTCATCGTCAATTCTCAATCCTCAATCCTCAATCCTCAATCTTCAATCCTCAATACTCAATCTTCAATCCACAATCCTCAATCTTCAATCCTCAATACTCAATCTTTAATCCTCAATCCTCAATCCTCAATACTCAATCCTCAATCCTCAGTCCTCAATCCTCAATCTTCAATCCTCAATACTCAATCTTCAATCCTCAATCCTCAATCCTCAATACTCAATCTTCAATCCTCAATCCTCAATCCTCAATCTTCAATCCTCAATACTCAATCTTCAATCCACAATCCTCAATCTTCAATCCTCAATACTCAATCTTTAATCCTCAATCCTCAATCCTCAATACCCAATCCTCAATCTTCAATCCTCAGTCCTCAATCCTCAACCCTCAATTCTCAATCCTCAATCCTCAGTCCTCAGTCCACAAACCTCAATCCTCAACCCTCAGACCTCATCGTCAATTCTCAATCCTCAATCCTCAATCCTCAATCTTCAATCCTCAATCCTCAATCGTCAATCCTCAACACTCAATCCTCAACACTCAGCCTTCAACCCTCAATCCTCAATCCTCAATCGTCAATCCGCAATCCTCAATCCTCAGTCATCAATCCTCAACCTTCAATACTCAATCCTCTATCCTCAATCCTCAATCCCCAATCCTCAATCCTCAATCCTCAATCCTCAATTCTCAATTCTCAATCCTCAATCCTCAATCCTCAATCTTCGATCCTCTATAATCAATTTTCAATCCTAGATCCTCAATCCCCAATCCTCAATCCTTAATCCTCAATTTTCAATCCTCAATACTCAATCTTCAATCCTCAGTCCTCAGTCCTCAATCCTCAATTCTGAGTTCTCAATCCTGAATCCTCAATCTTCAGCCCTCAGTCCTCAACAATCAGCTGTCAATTCTCAATCCTCAATAGAATATCATCAATTCACAGTTTTCAATACTCAATGCTCAATCAGCAATCTTCAAATATCTATACACAAACATCAATCCTCATCACACAACACTCAACACTCAGTCCACAATCCTCAATCTTCAATCCTCAATCCTCAATCCTCAATCCTCAATCCTCAATCTTCAACCATCAATACTCATTCATCAGTCCTCAATTCTCAATCCTCAATCCTCAATCCTCAATACTCAATAGTCAGTCTTCAATCCTCAATACTCAATATTCAATCCGCAATCCTGGATCCTCAATCCTCAATCCTCATTCTTCAATCCTCAATACCCAATCCTCAACCTTCAATACTCAATCCTCAATCCTCAATTCTCAATACTCAATCCTCAGACCTCAGTCCTCAAACCTCAATCCTCAACCCTCAGCCCTCATCCTCAATCCTCAATCCTCAACCTCAATCCTCAATCTTCAATCCTCAATACTCAATCTTCAATCCTCAATCCTCAGTCCTCAAACCTCAATTCTGAACCCTCAATCCTGAATCCTCAATCTTCAGCCCTCAGTCCTCAACAATCAGTTGTCAATCCTCAATCCTCAGTATAATATTCTCAATTCACAGTTTTCAATACTCAATACTCAATCTGCAATCTTCAAATCTCTATCCACAGTCATCAATTCTCATCACTCAACTCTCAACACTCAGTCCTCAATGTTCAATCCTCAATCCCCAATTCTCAATCCTCGATCCTCAATGCTGAATCTTCAATCCTCAATCCTCAATCCTCAATCCTCAATCCTCAATCCTGAATATTCAATCCTCAGTCCCCAATCCTCAATCCTCAATCCTCAATCCTCATTCTTCAATCCTCAATACCCAATCCTCAATCTTCAATCCTCAATCCTCAATCCACAATCCTCAACTCTCAATCCTCAATCTTCAGACCTCAGACATCAAACCTCAATCCTCAACCCTCAGCCCTCATCGTCAATCCTCAAACCTCAATCCTCAAACCTCAATCGTCAATCCTCAATCCTCAATCATCAATCCACAATACTCAACCTTCAATCCTGAATCCTCAATCCTCAATCCTCAATATTCAATCCTGAATACTCAACTTTAAATACTCAATCCGCAATCATCAATCCTCAATCCTGAATCATCAGTCATCAAGCCTCAATCTTCAATACTCAATCGTCAATCCTCAGACCTCAATCCTCAAACCTCAATCCTCGTACCTCAAACCTCAATCCTTAACCCTCAGTCCTCATCCTCAATTCTCAATTCTCAATCCTCAATCCTCAACCCTCAATCTTCTATCATCAATAATCAATCTCCAACCCTAGATCCCCAATCCCCAATCCTCAATCCTTAATCCTCAATCTTCAATACACAATCCCCAGTCCTCAATCTTCAATCCTGAATGCCCAGTCCTCAATCCTCAATCCTCAGTACTCAATCCTCAGCCCTCAGTCCTCGTCATCAATCCTCAGCCCTCAATAATCAACCCGCAATCTTCAATCATCAATACTCAATCTTCAATCCTCAATCCTCAATACTCAATCCTCAATACTCATTCCCCAGTCCTCAGGCCTTAATCTTCAATACTCAATCCGCCAATCCTCAATATTCAACACACAACCCTCAACCATCAATCCTCAATACTCAACCATCAACCCTCAATTCTCAATACTCAGTTGAATATCCTGAATTCTCAGTTTTCAATACTCAATCCTCAATCTTCAATCTTCAAATCTCCGTCCACAAACATCAATTCTCATCTCTCAACCCTCAACACTCAGTCCTCAATATTCAATCCTCAATCTTCAATCCTCAATCTTCAATCGTCAATACTCAATCTTCAATCCTCAATCGTCAATTCTCAATCTTCAATCCTCAACACTCAATCCTCAATCCTCAATATTCAATCCTCAATACTCAACCTTCAATCCTCAATCCGCAATCATCAATCCTCAATCCTCAATCCTCAGTCATCAATCCTCAATCTTCAATACTCAATCGTCAATCCTCAGTCCTCAATCCTCAATCCTCAATCCTCGTATCACAAACCTCAATCCTCAACCCTAAGTCCCCATCCTCAACTCACAATTCTCAACCCTCAATCCTCAACCCTCAATCTTGAATCCTCAATAATCAATCTCCAATCCTAGATCCCCAATCCCTAATCCTCAATCCTTAATCCTCAATCCCCAGTCCTCAATCTTCAATCCTCAATGCTCAATCCTCAATCCTCAATCATCAGTCCTCAATCCTCAATCCTCAATCCTCAATCCTCAATCCTCAGTCCTCAATCCTCAATCCTCAATCCCCAATCCTCAATATTCAATCCTCAATCCTCAATCCTCAATACTCAATCCTCAATCTTCAATCCTCAATAGTCAATCTTCAATCCTCAATCCTCAATCCTCAATCCTCAATACTCAATCCTCAATGCTCAACCCTCAATCCTCAATCCTCAATCTTCAATCCTCAATACTCAATCTTCAATCCTCAATCCTCAATCCTCAATCCTCAATCCTCATTCTTCAATCCTCAATACCCAATCCTCAATCTTCAATCCTCAATCCTCAATCCTCAATTCTCAATCCTCAATCCTCAGTCGTCAGTCCTCAAACCACAATCCTCAACCCTCAGCCCTCATCCTCAATCCTCAATCCTTATTCCCCAGTCCTCAACCATCAATCCTCAATACTCAATTTTCAATCCTCAATCCTCAATCCTCAATCCTCAATCCTCAATGCTAAATCCTCAATCATCAATACTCAATCTTCAATACTCAATCCTCAATCCTCAATCCTGAATCCTCAATACTAAAGCATCACTACTCAATTCTCAATACTCAAAAGAACATCCTGAATTCTCAGGATCCAATACTCAAACCTCAAACCTCAAACCTCAGCCATCATCCTCAATCCTCAATCCTCAATCGTCAATCCTCAACCTTCAATGCTCAACACTCAGCCTTCAACCCTCAATCCTCAATCCTCAATCGTCAATCCGCAATCCTCAATCCTCAGTCATCAATCCTCAACCTTCAATACTCAATCCTCTATCCTCAATCCTGAATCCCCAATCCTCAATCCTCAATCCTCAATCCTCAATCCTCAATCCTCAATCCTCAGTCCTCAAACCTCAATCCTGAATCCTCAACCCTGAATCCTCAATCTTCAGACCTAAGTCCTCAACAATCAGTCGTCAATTCACAATCCTCAATAGAATATCATCAATTCACAGTTTTCAATACTCAATACTCAATCTGCAATCTTTAGACCTCTAACCACTAACATCAATTGTCATAACTCAACCCTCAACACTCAGTCGCCAATCCTCAATCTTCAATCCTCAATCCTCAATCCTCAATCCTCAATCCTCAATCCTCAATCCTCATTCTTCAATCCTCAATACCCAATCCGCAATCTTCAATCCTCAATGCTCCATCCTCAATCCTCTATCCTCAGGCCTCAGTCCTCAACCCTCAATCCTCAAACCTCAATCCTCAACCGTCAGTCCCCGTCCTCAACCCTCAACCCTCAATACTCAATCCTCAATCTTCAATCATCAATACTCAATCTTCAACCCTCAATACTCAATCTTCAGTCCCCAGTCATCAATCCTCAATCCTCAATACTCATTCTTCAATCCTCAATACCCAATACTCAATCTTCAATCCTTAATCCTCAATCCTCAACTCTCAATCCTCAGTCCTCAGTCCTCAGTCCTAAAACCTCAACCCTCAACCATCAGCCCTCATCCTCAATCCTCAATCCTCATTCCTCAATCCTCAACCTTCAATCCTCAATTCTCAATCCTCAATCCTCAATCCTCAATCCTCATCCTCAACTCTCAATCCTCAATCTTCAATATTCAATCCTCAATCCTCAATCCTCAATCCTCAATACTCAACCATCAATCATCAATTCTCAATACTCAATAGAATATCCTGAATTCTCAGGATTCAATACTCAAACCTCAAACCTCAAACCTCAGCCCTCATCCTCAATCCTCAATACTCAATCCTCAATCCTCAACCCTCAATCCTCAACACTCAATCTTCAATCCTCAATCCTCAATCCTCAATCCTCAATCCTCGATACTCAGTCATCAATCCTCAACCTTCAATACTGAATCCTCAATCCTCAATCCTCAATCCTCAATCCTCAATCCTCATTCCTCAAACCTAAATCCTCAAACCTCAGTCCTCATTCTCAATTCTCAATTCTCAATCCTCAATCCTCAATCCTCAACCCTCTATCTTCAATCCTAAATAATCAACCTCCAATACTAGATCCTCAATCCCCAATCCTCAATCCTCAATACCCAATCCTAAATCTTCAATACTCAATCCTCAATTATCAATTCTCAATCCTCTATCCTCAATGCTCTGTCCTCAAACCTCAATCCTCAACCCTCAGTCCTCGTCCTCAAACCTCAACCCTCAATAATCAATCCGCAATCTTCACTCATCAATACTCAATCTTCAATCCTCAATCCTCAATACTCAATCCTCAGTCCTCAGTCCTCAATCTTCAATACTCAATCCGCCAATCCTCAATATTCGACACACAACCCTCAACCATCAATCCTCAATACTCAAACATCAATCCAAAATTCTCAATCCTCAATAGAATATCCTGAATTCTCAGTTTTCAATACTCAATCCT
The DNA here is from genome assembly GCF_051401765.1 of Calliopsis andreniformis. NCBI lineage: Eukaryota > Metazoa > Arthropoda > Insecta > Hymenoptera > Andrenidae > Calliopsis > Calliopsis andreniformis. Next base: position 1,219,575 of record NW_027480499.1, read on the forward strand.
CAATCTTCAATCTTCAAATCTCCATTCAGAAACATCAATCCTCATCACTCAACCCTCAACACTCAGTCCCCAATCCTCAATCTTCAATTCTCTATCCTCAATCCTCAATCCTCAATCCTCAATCCTCAATCCTCAATCCTCAATCCTCAATCCACAATCCTCAATCTTCAATCCTCAATACCCAATCTTCAATCCTCAATGCTCAATCCTCAATCCGCAATATTCAATCCTCAATGCTCAATCTTCAGTCCTCAATCCGCAATCATCAATCCTCAATCCTCAATCCTCAGTCATCAATCCCCAAACCTCAGTCCTCATCCTCAATTCTCAATGCTCAACCCTAAATCCTCAAACCACAATCCTCAACTGTCAGTCCTCGTCCTCAATGCTCAACCCTCAATCCTCAATCCTCAATCTTCAATCATCAATACTCAATCTTCAACCATCAATACTCAATCATCAGTCCTCAATTCTCAATCCTCAATCCTCAATCTTCAGTCCTCAATACTCAATCGTCAATCCTCAATCCTCAATCCTCAATCCTCATTCTTCAATCCTCAATACCCAATCCGCAATCTTCAATCCTCAATCCTCAATCCCTAATTCTCAATCCTCAGTCCTCAATCCTCAGACCTCAAACATCAATACTCAACCCTCAGTCCTCGTCCTCAATCCACAACCCTCAATCCTCAATCCTCAATCATCAGTCATCAATATTCAATCTTCAATCCACAATACTCAATCCTCGATCCTCAATCCTCAATCCTCAATGTTCATTCCTCAATACCCAATCCCCAATCTTCAATCCTCTATCCTCAATCCTCAATCCTCAATTCTCAATTCTCAATCCTCAATCCTCAATCCTCAGTCCTCAGTCCTCAAACCTCAATCCTCAACCCTCAGCCCTCATCCTCAATCCTCAATCCTTATTCCTCAGTCCGCAACCTTCAATCCTCAATACCCAATTTTCAATCCTCAATCCTCAATCCTCAACACTCAATCCTAAATCCTCAATCATCAATCCTCAATCTTCAATGCTCAATCCTCAATCCTCAATCCTGAATCCTCAATACTAAAGCATCAATCCTCAATTCTCAATACTCAATAGAACATCCTGAATTCTCAGGATTCAATACTCAAACCTCAAACCTCAAACCTCAGCCATCATCCTCAATCCTCAATCCTCAATCCTCAATCTTCAATCATCAATACTCAATCTTCAATCCTCAATCCTCAATCCTCAATCCTCAGTCATCAATCCTCAACCTTCAATTCTCAATCCTCAATCCTCAATCCGCAAACCTCAATCCTCAATCCTCAATCTTCAATCCTCAATACCCTATCCTCAATCCTCAATCCCCATTCTTCAATCCTCAATACCCAATCCTCAATCTTCGATCCTCAATCCTCAATCCTCAATTCTCAATCCTAAATCCTCAACCCTCAATCCTCAATCCCCAATCCTCAATCCTCAATCCTCAATCCACAATCCTCAATCTTCAATCCTCAATACCCAATCTTCAATCCTCAATACTCAATCCTCAATCCTCAATATTCAATCCTCAATACTCAATCTTCAGTCCTCAATCCGCAATCATCAATCCTCAATCCTCAATCCTCAGTCATCAATCCTCAAACCTCAGTCCTCACCCTCAATTCTCAATCCTCAACCTTCAACCATCAATACTCAATCATCAGTCCTCAATTCTCAATCCACAATCCTCAATCCTCAATACTCAATCGTCAGTCTTCATTCCTCAATACTCAATATTCAATCCACAATCCTGAATCCTCAATCCTCAATACTCATTCTTCAATCCTCAATACCCAATCCTCAATCTTCAATACTCAATCCTCAATCCTCAATCCTCAATCCTCAATCCTCATTCTTCAATCCTCAATCCTCAATCCTCAACCTCATTCCTCAATCTTCAATCCTCAATACTCAATCTTCAATCCTCAGTCCTCAGTCCTCAAATCCCAATTCTGAATCCTCAATCCTGAATCCTCAATCTTCAGCCCTCAGTCTTCGACAATCAATTGTCAATCCTCAATCCTCAATAGAATATCCTCAATTCACAGTTTTCAATACTCGATACTCAATCTGCAATCTTCAAATCTCTATCCACAAACATTAATTCTCATCACTCAACCCTCAACACTCAGTCCCCAATCCTCAATCTTCAAACCTCAATCCTCAACCCTCAGCCCTCATCCTCAATCCTCAATCCTTATTCCTCAGTCCTCCACCTTCAATCCTCAATACTCAATTTTCAATCCTCAACCCTCAATCTTCAATCCTCAATAATCAATCTCCAATCCTAGATCCCCAATCCCCAATTCTCAATCCTTAATCCTCAATCTTCAATCCTCAATACCCAGTCCTCAATCTTCAATCCTCAATGCCCAGTCCTCAATCCTCAATCCTCAGTTCTCAATCCTCAGACCTCAGTCCTCGTCATCAATCCTCAACCCTCAATAATCAGTCCGCAATCTTCAATCATCAATACTTAATCTTCAATCTTCAATCCTCAATACTCAATCCTCAATCATCAATACTCAATCCCCAGTCCTCAGTCCTCAATCTTCAATACTCAACCCGCCAATCCTCAATATTCAACACACAACCCTCAACCATCAATCCTCAATACTCAACCGTCAATCCTCAATTCTCAATACTCAGTTGAATATCCTGAATTCTCAGTTTTCAATACTCAATCCTCAATCTTCAATCTTCAAATCTCCATCCACAAACATCAATTCTCATCTCTCAGCCCTCAATACTCAGTCCTCAATTTTCAATCCTCAATTCTCAATCCTCAATACTCGATCTTCAATCCTCAATCGTCAATTCTCAATCCTCAATCCTCAACCCTCAATCCTCAATCCTCAATATTCAATCCTCAATACTCAATCTTCAATCCTCAATCCGCAATCATCAATCCTCAATCCTCAATCCTCAGTCATCAATCCTCAATCTTCAATACTCAATCGTCAATCCTCAGTCCTCAATCCTCAATCCTCGATCCTCGTATCTCAAACCTCAATCCTCAACCCTCAGTCCCCATCCTCAATTCTCAATTCTCAACCCTCAATACTCAACCCTCAACCTTCAATCCTCAATAATCAATCTCCAATCCTAGATCCCCAATCCCTAATCCTCAATCCTGAATCCTCAATCTTCAATCCTCAATCCCCGGTCCTCAATCTTCAATCCTCAACGCTCAATCCTCAATCCTCAATCCTCAGTCCTCAATCCTCAGTCCTCAATCCCCAATCCTCAATATTCAATCCTCAATCCTCAATTCTCAATCCTCAATCCTCAGTCCTCAGTCCTCAAACCTCAATCCTCAACCCTCAGCCCTCATCCTCAATCCTCAATCCTTATTCCTCAGTCCGCAACCTTCAATCCTCAATACTCAATTTTCAATCCTCAATCCTCAATCCTCAATCCTCAACCCTAAATCCTCAATCATCAATCCTCAATCTTCAATACTCAATCCTCAATCCTCAATCCTGAATCCTCAATACTAAAGCATCAATCCTCAATTCTGAATACTCAATAGAACATCCTGAATTCTCAGGATTCAATACTCAAACCTCAAACCTCAAACCTCAGCCATCATCCTCAAACATCAAACCTCAATCCTCAATCTTCAATCATCAATACTCAATCTTCAATCCTCAATCCTCAATCCTCAATCCTTATTCCTCAAACCTCAATCCTCAATTCTGAATCCTCAATCCTGAATCCTCAATCTTCAGCCCTCAGTCCTCAACAATCAGGTGACAATCCTCAATCCTCAATAGAATATCATCAATTCACAATTTTCAATACTCAATACTCAATCAGCAATCTTTAAACCTCTATCCACAAACATCAATTCTCATAACTCAACCCTCAACACTCAGTCCCCAATCCTCAATCTTCAATCCTCAATCCTCAATCCTCAATCGTCAATCCTCTATCCTCAATCTTCAATCCTCAATACTCAACCATCAATCCTCAATCCTCTATCCTCAATCCTCAATCCTCACGCCTCAATCGTCAGTCTTCAATCCTCAATACTCAATAATCAATTTTCAATCCTAGATCCTCAATCCCCAATCCTCAATCCTTAATTCTCAATCTCCAATCCGCAATACTCAATCTTCAATCCTCGGTCCTCAGTCCTCAATCCTCAATTCTGAATTCTCAATCCTGAATCCTCAATCTTCAGACCTCAGTCCTCAACAATCAGTTGTAAATTCTCAATCCTCAATAGAATATCATCAATTCACAGTTTTCAATACTCAATATTCAATCTGCAATCCTCAAAAATCTATCCACAAACATCAATTCTCATCACACAACCCTCAACACTCAGTCCCCAATCCTCAATCTTCAATCCTCAATCCTCAATCCTCAATCCTCAATCCTCAATCTTCAATCATCAATACTCAATCATCAATCCTCAATTCTCAATCCTCAATCCTCAATCCTCAATCCTCAATCGTCAGTCTTCAATCCTCAATACTCAATATTCAATCCACAATCCTGAATCATCAATCCTCAATCCTCATTCGTCAATCCTCAATACCCAATCATCAATCTTCAATCCTGAATCCTCAATCCTCAATTCTCAATACTCAATCCTCAACCCTCAATCTTCAATCCTCAGTCCTCAATACTCAATCCTCAATCCTCAATCCTCAATCCTCAATCCTCAATCCTCAGTCCTCAAACCTCAATCCTGAATCCTCAATCCTGAATCCTCAATCTTCAGACCTAAGTCCTCAACAATCAGTTGTCAATTCACAATCCACAATAGAATACCATCAATTCACGGTTTTCAATACTCAATACTCAATCAGCAATCTTTAAACCTCTATCCACAAACATCAATTCTCATAACTCAACCCTCAAGACTCAGTCCCCAATCCTCAATCTTCAATCCTCAATCCTCAATCCTCAGTCCTCAATCCTCAATCCTCAATCTTCAATCCTCAATACTCAATCATCAATCCTCAATCCTCTATCCTCAATCCTCAATCCTCAATCCTCAATGCTCAATCCTCAATCCTCAATACTCAATTCTAAATCCTCAACCATCAATCCTCAATCTTCAATACTGAACCCTCAATCCTCAATCCTGAATCCTCAATACTAAACCATCAATCCTCAATTCTCAATACTCAATAGAACATCCTGAATTCTCAGGATTCAATTCTCAAACCTCAAACCTCAAACCTCAAACCTCAGCCATAATCCTCAATCCTCAACCCTCAATCGTCAATCCTCAACCTTCAATCCTCAACACTCAACCTTCAACCCTCAACCCTCAATCCTCAATCCTCAATCGTCAATCCGCAATCCTCAATCCTCAGTCATCAATCCTCAACCTTCAATACTCAATCCTCAATCCTGAATCCTCAATCCTCAATCCTCAATCCTCATTCCTCAAACCACAATCCTCAAACCCCAGTCCTCATCCTCAATACTCAATCCTCAATCCTCAATCATCAATCCTCAATCTTCAATACTCAATCCTCAATCCTCAATCCTCAATCCTCAATACTCAACCATCAATCCTCAATTCTCAATACTCAATAGAATATCCTGAATTCTCAGGATTCAATACTCAAACCTCAAACCTCAAACCTCAGCCCTCATCCTCAATCCTCAACACTCAATCCACACTCCTCAACCCTCAATCCTCAACACTCAACCTTCAATCCTCAATCCTCAATTCTCAATCCTCAATCCTCAATCCCCAGTCATCAATCTTCAACCTTCAATACTCAATCCTCAACCTTCAATCCTCAATCCTCAATTCTCAATCGTCTGTACTCAATCCTCAATCGTCAGTCCTCAATCCCCAATCCTCAATCTTCAATCCTCAATGCTCAATCCTCAATCCTCAATCCTCAGTCCTCAATCCTCAATCTTCAATCCTCAGTCCTCAATACTCAATCCTCGATCCTCATTCTTCAATCCTCAATACCCAATCCTCAATCTTCAATCCTCAATCCTCAATCCTTAATTCTCAACCCTCCATCCTCAGTCCTCAGTCCTCAAACCTCAATCCTCAACCTTCAGCCCGCATCCTGGATCCTCAATCCTCAATCTTCAATCCTCAATACTCAATCTTCAATCCTCAATACTCAATCCTCAATCCTCAATCTTCAATCATCAATACTCAATCCTCAATCCTCAATCCTCAATCCTCAATCCTCAATCTTCAATCCTCAATACTCAATCTTCAAACCTCAGTCCTCAGTCCTCAATCACCAATTCTCAATCCTAGATCCTCAATCCCCAATCCTCAATCCTTAATCCTCGTCATCAATCCTCAACCCTCAATAATCAATCCGCAATCTTCCATCATCAATACTCGATCTTCAATCCTCAATCCTCAATACTGAATCCTCAATCCTCAATACTCAATCCCCAGTCCTCAGTCCTTAATCTTCAATACTCAATCCGCAATCCTCAATCCTCAATCCTCAATCTTCAACCCTCAATCCTCAATCCTCAATCCTCAATCCTCATTCTTCTATCCTCAATACCCAATCCTCAATCTTCAATCCTCAATCCTCTATCCTCAATTCTCAATCCTCAATCCTCAGTCCTCAGTCCTCAAGCCTCAATCCTCAACCCTCAGCCCTCATCCTCAATCCTCAATCCTTATTCCTTAGTCCTCAATCTTCAATCATCAATACTCAATTTTCAATCCTCAATCCTCAATCCTCAATCCTCAATCCTAAATCCTCAATCATCAATCCTCAATCTTCAATACTCAATCCTCAATCCTCAATCCTCAGTCCACGATCCTAAATCCGCAATCCTCAATACTCAATATTTAATCCTCAATACTCAATCTTCAATCCTCAATCCTCAATCCTCAATCCTCAATCCTCAATCGTCAATCCTCAATCTTCAATATTCAATCCTCAATCCTCAATCCTCAATCCTCAATACTCAACCATCAATCCTCAATTCTCAATACTCAATAGAATATCCTGAATCCTCAGGATTCAATACTCAAACCTCAAACCTCAAACCTCAGTCCTCATCCTCAATCCTCAACACTCAATCCACACTCCTCAACCCTCAATCCTCAACACTCAATCTTCAATCCTCAATCCTCAATCCTCAATCCTCAGTCCTCAGTCCTCAGTCATCAATCCTCAACCTTCAATACTCAATCCTCAACCTTCAATCCTCAATCCTCAATTCTCAATCGTCTATACTCAATCCTCAATCGTCAGTCCTCAATCCCCAATCCTCAATCTTCAATCCTGAATGCTCAATCCTCAATCCTCAATCCTCAGTCCTCAATCCTCAATCCTCAATCCCCAATCCTCAATATTCAATTCTCAATCCACAATCCTCAATACTCAATCCTCAATCCACAATCGACAGTAATCAATCTTCAATCCTCAATCCTCAATCCTCAATCCTCTATCCTCAATCCTCAATCCTCAATCCTCAACCCTCAAGCCTCAGTCATCATCCTCAATTCTCAATTCTCAATCCTCAATCCTCAACCCTCTATCTTCAATCCTAAATAATCAATCTCCAATACTAGATCCTCAATCCCCAATCCTCAATCCTCAATACCCAATCATAAATTTTCAATCCTCAATCTTCAATTATCAATTCTCAATCCTCAATCCTCAATCTTCTGTCCTCAAACCTCAATCCACAACCCTCAGTCCTCGTCCCCAAACCTCAACCCTCAATGATAAATCCGCAATCTTCACTCATCAATACTCTTAAATCCTCAACCCTCAATACTCAATCCTCAATCCTCAATACGCAATCCTCAGGCCTGAGTCCTCAATCTTCAATACTCACTCCGCCAATCCTCAATATTCAAAACACAACCCTCAACCATCAATCCTCAATACTCAACCATCAATCCAAAATTCTCAATACTCAATAGAATATCCTGAATTCTCAGCTTTCAATACTCAATCCTCAATCTTCAATCTTCAAATCTCCATCCACAAACATCAATTCTCATTACTCAACCCTCAACACTCAGTCCCCAATCCTCAACCTTCAATCCTCAATTCTCAATCTTCAATCCTCAATACTCAATCTTTAATCCTCAATCATCAATCCTCAATCTTCAACCCTCAGTCCAACAATACTCAATCCTCAATCCTCAATACTCAATCCTCAATCCTCATTCTTCAATCCTCAGTACCCAATCCTCGATCTTCAATCCTCAATCCTCAATCCTCAATTCTCAATCCTCAATCCTCAATCATCAGACCTCAAACATCAATACTCAACACTCAGTCCTCGTCCTCAATCCACAACCCTCTATCTTCAATCATCAATCTTCAATCATCAATATTCAATCTTCAATCCTCAATCCTCATTCCTCGATTCTCAATCCTCAATCCTCAATGTTCAATCCTCAATACCCAATCCTCAATCTTCAATCCTCAGTCCTCAATCCTCAACCCTCAATTCTCAATCCTCAATCCTCAGTCCTCAGTCCACAAACCTCAATCCTCAACGCTCAGAACTCATCGTCAATTCTCAATCCTCAATCCTCAATCCTCAATCTTCAATCCTCAATACTCAATCTTCAATCCACAATCCTCAATCTTCAATCCTCAATACTCAATCTTTAATCCTCAATCCTCAATCCTCAATACTCAATCCTCAATCCTCAGTCCTCAATCCTCAATCTTCAATCCTCAATACTCAATCTTCAATCCTCAATCCTCAATCCTCAATCCTCAATCCTCATTCTTCAATCCTCAAAACCCAATCCTCAATCTTCAATCCTCAATCCACAATCCTCAATTCTCAATCCTCAATCCTCAATAATCAATCTTCAATCCTCAATCCTCAGTCCTCAAACCTCAATTCTGAATCGTCAATCCTGAATCCTCAATCGTCAGCCCTCAGTCCTCAACAATCAGTTGACAATACTCAATCCTCAATAGAATATCCTCAATTCACAGTTTTCAATACTCAATACTCAATCTGCAATCTTCAAACCTCTATCCACAAACATCAATTCTCATCGCTGAACCCTCAACACTCAGTCCTCAATGTTCAATACACAATCTTCAATCCACAATCCTCAATCGTCAATCTTCAATCCTCAATTCTCAATCTTCAATCCTCAATACTCAATCTTTAATCCTCAATCATCAATCCTCAACCTTCAACCCTCAGTCCAACAATACTCAATCCTCAATCCTCAATCCTCAATCCTCAATCATCAATCCTCAGCCTTCAATACTCAATCCTCAATCCTCAATCCTCAATCCTCAATCCCCAATCATCAATCCTCAATCTTCAGTCCGCAACACTCAATGTTTAACCATCAATCCTCAATCCTCAATCTACAATCCTCAATCCTCAATCCTGAATACTCTATCCTCAATCCTCAATACTCAATCTTCAATCCTCAATACTCAATCTTCAATCCTCAATCCTCAACCCTCAATCCTCAATCCTCATACTTCAATCCTCAATACCCAATCCTCAATCTTCAATCGTCAATCCTCAACCGTCTATCCGCAATCCGAAATCCTCAATCCTCATTCTTCAATCCTCAATACCCAATCCTCAATCTTCAATCCTCAATCCTCAATCCTCAATTCTCAATCCTCAATCCTCAGTCCTCAGTCCTTAAACCTGAATCCTCAACCCTCAGCCATCATCCTCAATCCTCAATTCTCAATCCTCAATCCTCAATCCTCAATCTTCAATCCTCGATCTTCAATCCCCAATCCTCAATCCCCAATCCTCAATATTCAATCCTCAATACTCAATTTTCAATACTCAATCCGCAATCATCAATCCTCAATCCTCAACCCTCAGTCATCAATCCTCAATCTTCAATACTCAATCGTCAATCCTCAGTCCTCAATCCTCAATCCTCAATCCTCGTACCTCAAACCTCAATCCTCAACCCTTAGTCCTCATCCTCAATTCTCAATTCTCAATCCTCAATCCTCAACACTCAATCTTCAATCCTCAAGAATCAATCTCCAATCCTACATCCCCTATCCCCAATCCTCAATCCTTAATCCTCAATCTTCAATCCTCAATCCCCAGTCCTCAATCTTCAATCCTCAATGCCCAAACCTCCATCCTCAATCCTCAGTGCTCAGTCCTCAACCCTCAGACCTCGTCATCAATCCTCAACCCTCAATAATCAATCCGCAATCTTCAATCATCAATACTCGATCTTCAATCCTCAATCCTCAATACTGAATCCTCAATCCTCTATACTCAATCCCCAGTCCTCAGACCTCAATCTTCAATACTCAATCCTCAATCCTCAATCCTCAATCCTCAATCCTCAATCCTCAATCCTCAATCCTCAATCCTCAACCCTCAATCCTCAATCTTCAATCCTCAATGCCCAATCCTCCATCCTCAATCCTCAGTCCTCAATCCTCAACCTTCAGTCCTCGTCATCAACCCTCAACCCTCAATAATCAATCCGCAATCTTCATTCATCAATACTCAATCTTCAATCCTCAATCCTCAATACTGAATCCTCAATCCTCAATACTCAATCCCCAGTCCTCAGTCCTCAATCTTCAATACTCAATCCTCAATCCTCAATCCTCAGTCCTCAATCCTCAGTTCTCAATCCTCAATACTCAATCTTCAATCCTCAATACTCAATCTTCAATCCCCAATCCTCAATTCTCAATCCTCAATCCTCATTCTTCAATCCTCAGTACCCAATCCTCAATCTTCAATCCTCAATCCTCACTCCTCAATCCTCAACCCTCAGTCCTTATCCTCAATTCTCAATTCTCAAACCTCAAACCTCAATCCTCAATCTTTAATCCTCAATAATCAATATTCAGTCCTAGATCCTCAATCCCCAATCCTCAATCCTTAATCCTCAATCTTCAGTCCTCAATCCCCAGTCCTCAATCTTCAATCCTCAATGCTCCATCCTCAATCCTCTATACTCAGTCCTCAGTCCTCAACCCTCAATCCTCAAACCTCAATCCTCAACCGTCTGTCCTCGTCCGCGACCCTCAACCCTCAACCCTCAATCCTCAATCTTCAATCATCAATACACAACCTTCAATCCTCAATACCCAACCTTCAATCCCCAATCATCAATCCTCAATCCTGAATCCTCATTCTTCAATCCTCAATTACCAATCCCCAATCTTCAATCCTCAATCCTCAGTCCTAAAACCTCAACCGTCAACCATCAGCCCTCGTCCTCAATCCTCAAACCTCATTCCTCAATCCTCAACCTTCAATCCTCAATTCTCAATCTTCAATACTCAATCCTCAATCCTCAATACTCAACCATCAATCCTCAATTCTCAATACTCAATAGAATATCCTGAATTCTCAGGATTCAATACTCAAACCTCAAACCTCAAACCTCAGCCCTCATCCTCAATCCTCATCACTCAATCCTCACTCCTCAACCCACAATCCTCAACACTCAATCTTCAATCCTCAATCCTCAATCCTCAATCCTCAAACCTCATTCCTCAAACCTCAATCCTCAAGCCTCAGTCATCATCCTCAATTCTCAATTCTCAATCCTCAATCCTCAATCCTCAATACTCAATCCTCAATCCTCAGTCCTCAATACACAATCCTCAATCTTCAATCCTCAATCCTCAATCCTCAATACTCAATACTAAATCCTCAACCCTCAATCCTCAATCCTCAATCGTCAGTCTTCAATCCCCAATACTCAGTCTTCAACCCTCAATCCTCAATACTCAATCCTCAATCCTCATTCTACAATCCTCAATACCCAATCCTCAATCTTCAATCCTCAATCCTCAATCCTCAATTCTCAATCCTCAATCCTCAATCATCAGACCTCAAACATCAATACTCAACACTCAGTCCTCGTCCTCAATCCACAACCCTCAATCCTCAATCATCAATCTTCAATCATCAATATTCAATCTTCAATCCTCAATCCTCATTCCTCGAACCTCAATCCTCAATCCTCAATGTTCAATCCTCAATACCCAATCCTCAATCTTCAATCCTCAATCCTCAATCCTCAAACCTCAATTCTGAACCCTCAATCCTGAATCCTGAATCGTCAGCCCTCAGTCCTCAACAATCAGTTGACAATACTCAATCCTCAATAGAATATCCTCAATTCACAGTTTGCAATACTCAATACTCAATCTGCAATCTTCAAACCTCTATCCACAAACATCAATTCTCATCGCTGAACCCTCAACACTCAGTCCTCAATGTTCAATACACAATCTTCAATCCACAATCCTCAATCGTCAATCTTCAATCCTCAATCCTCAGTCCTCAATCCTCAATCTTCAATCCTCAATACTCAATCTTCAATCCTCAATCCTCAATCCTCAATCCTAAATCCTCATTCTTCAATCCTCAAAACCCAATCCTCAATCTTCAATCCTCAATCCACAATCCTCAATTCTCAATCCTCAATCCTCAATAATCAATCTTCAATCCTCAATCCTCAGTCCTTAAACCTCAATCCTCAACCCTCAGCCCTCATCCTCAATCCTCAATTCTCAATCCTCAATACTCAATCTTCAATCCTCAATACTCAACCTTCAATCCTCAATCCTCAATCCTCAGTCCTCAATCCTCAATCTTCAATCCTCAATACTCAATCTTCAACCCTCAATCCTCAATCCTCAGTCCTTAATCCTCAATCTTCAATCCTCAATCCCCAGTCCTCAATCTTCAATCCTCAATGCCCAAACCTCCATCCTCAATCCTCAGTACTCAATCCTCAACCCTCAGACCTCGTCATCGATCCTCAACCCTCAATAATTAATCTGCAATCTTCAGTCATCAATACTCGATCTTCAATCCTCAATCCTCAATACTGAATCCTCAATCCTCTATACTCAATCCCCAGTCCTCAGACCTCAATCTTCAATCCTCAATCCTCAATCCTCAATCTTCAATACTCAATCCTCAATCCTCAATCCTCAATCCTCAATCCTCAATCCTCAACCTTCAATCCTCAATACTCAATCATCAATCCTCAATACTCAATCCTCAATCCTCAATCCTCAATCCTCAATCGTCAGTCTTCAATCCTCAATACTCAATCTTCAATCCTCAATCCTGAATCCTCAATCCTCAATCCTAATTCTTCAATCCTCAATCCTCAATCCTCAATTCTCTATACTCAATCCTCAGACCTCAGTCCTCAAACCTCAATCCTCAACCCTCAGCCCTCATCCACAATCCTCAATACTCAACCTCAATCCTCAATCTTCAATACTCAATACACAATCTTCAATCCTCAATCCTCAGTCCTCAAACCTCAATTCTGAATCCTCAATCCTGAATCCTCAATCTTCAGCCCTCAGTCCTCAACAATCAGTTGTCAATCCTCAATCCTGAACAGAATATCCACAATTCACAGTTTTCAATACCCAATACTCAATCTGCAATCTTCAAATCTCTATCCACAAACATCAATTCTGATCACACAACCATCAACACACAGTCCTCAATGTTCAATCCTCAATCCTCAACTCTCAATCTTGAATCCTCAATACTGAATCTTCAATCCTCAATCCTCAATCCTCAATCCTCAATCCTCAGACCCCAATCCCCAATCCTCAATCCTTAATCCTCATTCTTCAATCCTCAATACCCAATCCTCAATCTTTAATCCTCAATCCTCAATCCTCAATTCTCAATCCTCAATCCTCAGTCCTCAGACTTCAAACCTCAATCCTCAACCCTCAGCCCTCATCGTCAGTCCTCAAACCTCAATCCTCAATCCTCAATCGTCAATCCTCAACCCTCAATCTTCAATCCTCTATACTCAATCTTCAATCCTCAATCCTCAATCCTCAATCCTCAATATTCAATCCTCAATACCCAATTTTCAATACTCAATACGCAATCATCATACCGCAATCCTCAATCCTCAGTCATCAATCCTCAATCTTCAATACTCAATGGTCAATCCTCAGTCCTCAATACTCAATCGTCAATCCTCAGTCCTCAATCCTCAATCCTCAATCCTCGTACCTCAAACCTCAATCCTCAATCCTCAATCCTCATTCTTCAATCCTCAATCCCCAGTCCCCAATCTTCAACCCTCAATGCTCAATCCTCAATCCTCAATCCTCAGTCCTCTATCCTCAATCCTCAATCCTCAATCCTCAATCCTCAATCCTCAATCCTCAATCCTCAATCCTCATTCCTCAAACCTCAATCCTCAAACCTCAGTCCTCATCCTCAATTCTCAATCCTCAATCCTCAATACTCAATCTTCAATCCTCAATCCTCAATTCTCAATTCTCAATCCTCAACCCTCAGACCTCAGACCCCCACCCTCAATCCTCAACCCTCAGCCCTCATCGTCAATCCTCAAACCTCAATCCTCAATCCTCAATCGTCAATCCTCAATCCTCAATCATCAATCCTCAATACTCAATCTTCAATCCTCAATCCTCAATCCTCAGTCCTCATCCTCAATTCTCCATCTCAATCCTCAATCCTTAACCCTCAATCTTCAATCCTCAATCCCCAGTCCCCAATCTTCAACCCTCAATGCTCAATCCTCAATCTTCAATCCTCAATCCTCAATCCTCACTTCTCAATCCTCAATCCTCAGTCCTCAGTCCTCAAACCTCAATCCTCAATCCTCAATCCTCAATCCTCAATACTCATTCCTCAAACCTCAATCCTCAAACCTCAGTCCTCATCCTCAATTCTCAATCCTCAATCCTCAATCCTCAATCTTCAATCCTCAATCCTCAATCCTCAATTCTCAATCCTCAGCCCTCAGACCTCAGACCTCAAACCTCAATCCTCAACCATCAGCCCTCATCGTCAATCCTCAAACCTCAATCCCCAATCCTCAATCGTCAATCCTCAATCCTCAATCATCAATCCTCAATACACAATCTTCAATCCTCAATCCTCAATCCTCAGTCCTCATCCTCAATTCTCCATCTCAATCCTCAATCCTTAACCCTCAATCTTCAATCCTCAATAATCAATATCCAATCCTAGATCCCCAATCCCCAATCCTCAATCCTTACTCCTCAATCTTCAATCCTCAATCCCCAGTCCCCAATCTTCAACCCTCAATGCTCAATCCTCAATCCTCAATCCTCAGTCCTCTATCCTCAATGCTCAATCCTCAATCCTGAATCTTCAATCATCAATACTCAATCCTCAATCCTCAATCCTCAATCCTCAATCCTCAATCCTCATTCCTCAAACCTCAATCCTCAATCCTCAATCCTTAATCCTCAATTTTGAATCCTCAATCCCCAGTCCTCAATCTTCAATCCTCAATGCTCAATCCTCAATCCTCAATCCTCAGTCCTCAATCAACAATCCTCAATGCTCAATCCTCAATCCTCAATCTTCAATCCTCAATCTTCAATACCCAATCCTCAATCCTCAATCCTCAATCCTCAATCCTCAATCCTCAATCCTCAATCCTCAACCTTCAGCCCTCATCCTCAATCCTCAATACTCAACCTCAATCCTCAATCTTCAATCCTCAATACACAATCTTCAATCCTCAATCCTCAGTCCTCAAACCTCAATTCTGAATCCTCAATCCTGAATCCTCAGTCTTCAGCCCTCAGTCCTCAACAATCAGTTGTCAATCCTCAATCCTCAACAGAATATCCACAATTCACAGTTTTCAATACCCAATACTCAATCTGCAATCTTCAAATCTCTATCCACAAACATCAATTCTGATCACTCAACCATCAACACTCAGTCCTCAGTGTTCAATCCTCAATCCTCAACTCTCAATCTTCAATCCTCAATACTGAATCTTCAATCCTCAATCCTCAATCCTCAATCCTCAATCCTCAGACCCCAATCCCCAATCCTCAATCCTTAATCCTCATTCTTCAATCCTCAATACCCAATCCTCAATCTTTAATCCTCAATCCTCAATCCTCAATTCTCAATCCTCAATCCTCAGTCCTCAGACTTCAAACCTCAATCCTCAACCCTCAGCCCTCATCGTCAGTCCTCAAACCTCAATCCTCAATCCTCAATCGTCAATCCTCAATCCTCAATCTTCAATCCTCTATACTCAATCTTCAATCCTCAATCCTCAATCCTCAATCCTCAATATTCAATCCTCAATACCCAATTTTCAATACTCAATCCACAATCATCAATCCTCAATCCTCAATTCTCAATCCTCAGCCCTCAGACCTCAGACCTCAAACCTCAATCCTCAACCCTCAGCCCTCATCGTCAATCCTCAAACCTCAATCCCCAATCCTCAATCGTCAATCCTCAATCCTCAATCATCAATCCTCAATACACAATCTTCAATCCTCAATCCTCAATCCTCAGTCCTCATCCTCAATTCTCCATCTCAATCCTCAATCCTTAACCCTCAATCTTCAATCCTCAATCCTCAATCCTCAGTCCTCAAACCTCAGTCCTCAATCCTCAATCTTCGATCCTCAATACTCAATCTTCAATCCTCAATCCTCAATCCTCAGTCCTTAATCCTCAATCTTCAATCCTCAATCCCCAGTCCTCAATCTTCAATCCTCAATGCCCAAACCTCCATCCTCAATCCTCAGTACTCAATCCTCAACCCTCAGACCTCGTCATCGATCCTCAACCCTCAATAATCAATCTGCAATCTTCAGTCATCAATACTCGATCTTCAATCCTCAATCCTCAATACTGAATCCTCAATCCTCTATACTCAATCCCCAGTCTTCAGACCTCAATCTTCAATCCTCAATCCTCAATATTCAATCCTCAATGCCCAATCCTCCATCCTCAATCCTCAGTCCTCAATCCTCAACCCTCAGTCCTCGTCATCAATCCTCAACCCTCAATAACCAATCCGCAATCTTCAATCATCAATACTCAATCTTCAATCCTCAATCCTCAATACTGAATCCTCAACCCTCAATACTCAATCCCCAGTCCTCAGTCCTCAATCTTCAATACTCAATCCTCAATCCTCAATCCTCAGTCCACGATCCTAAATCCGCAATCCTCAATACTCAATATTTAATCCTCAATACTCATCTTCAATCCTCAATCCTCAATCCTCAATCCTCAATCCTCAATCATCAATCCTCAATCTTCAATACTCAATCCTCAATCCTCAATCCTCAATCCTCAATACTCAACCATCAATCCTCAACTCTCAATACTCAATAGAATATCCTGAATTCTCAGGATTCAATACTCAAACCTCAAACCTCAAACCTCAGTCCTCATCCTCAATCCTCAACACTCAATCCACACTCCTCAACCCTCAATCCTCAACACTCAATCTTCAATCCTCAATCCTCAATCCTCAATCCTCAGTCCTCAGTCCTCAGTCATCAATCCTCAATCCTCATTCCTCAATCCTAAATCCTCAATCATCAATCCTCAATCTTCAATACTCAATCCTCAATCCTCAATCCTGGATCCTCAATACTAAAGCATCAATCCTCAATTCTCAATACTCAATAGAACATCCTGAATTCTCAGGATTCAATACTCAAACCTCAAACCTCAAACCTCAGCCATCATCCTCAATCCTCAATCCTCAATCGTCAATCCTCAACCTTCAATCCTCAACACTCAACCTTCAACCCTCAATCCTCAATCCTCAATCGTCAATCCGCAATCCTCCATGCTCAGTCATCAATCCTCAACCTTCAATACTCAATCCTCAATCCTCAATCCTCAATCCCCAACCCTCAATCCTCATTCCTCAAACCTCAATCCCCAAACCTCGGTCCTCATCCTCAATTCTCAATCCTCAATCCGCAATCCTCAAACCACAACCCTCAACTGCCAGTCGTCGTCCTCAACACTCAACCCTCAATCCTCAATCCTGAATCTTCAATCATCAATACTCAATCCTCAATCCTCAATCCTCAATCCTCAATCCTCAATCGTCATTCCTCAAACCTCAATCCTCAATCCTCAATCCTTAATCCTCAATTTTGAATCCTCAATCCCCAGTCCTCAATCTTCAATCCTCAATGCTCAATCCTCAATCCTCAATCCTCAGTCCTCAATCAACAATCCTCAATCCTCAATCCTCAATCCTCAATCTTCAATCCTCAATCTTCAATACTCAATCCTCAATCCTCAATCCTCAATCCTCAATCCTCAATCCTCAATCCTCAACCTTCAATCCTCAATACTCAATCATCAATCCTCAATTCTCAATCCTCAATCCTCAACCCTCAATCCTCAATCGTCAGTCTTCAATCCTCAATACTCAATCTTCAATCCTCAATCCTGAATCCTCAATCCTCAATCCTCATTCTTCAATCCTCAATCCTCAATCCTCAATTCTCTATACTCAATCCTCAGACCTCAGTCCTCAAACCTCAATCCTCAACCCTCAGCCCTCATCCACAATCCTCAATACTCAACCTCAATCCTCAATCTTCAATCCTCAATACACAATCTTCAATCCTCAATCCTCAGTCCTCAAACCTCAATTCTGAATCCTCAATCCTGAATCCTCAATCTTCAGCCCTCAGTCCTCAACAATGAGTTGTCAATCCTCAATCCTCAACAGAATATCCACAATTCAAAGTTTTCAATACCCAATACTCAATCTGCAATCTTCAAATCTCTATCCACAAACATCAATTCTGATCACTCAACCATCAACACTCAGTCCTCAATGTTCAATCCTCAATCCTCAACTCTCAATCTTCAATCCTCAATACTGAATCTTCAATCCTTAATCCTCAATCCTCAATCCTCAGACCCCAATCCCCAATCCTCAATCCTCAATCCTCATTCTTCAATCCTCAATACCCAATCCTCAACCTTCAATCCTCAATCCTCAATTCTCAATCCTCAATCCTCAGTCCTCAGACTTCAAACCTCAATCCTCAACCCTCAGCCCTCATCGTCAGTCCTCAAACCTAAATCCTCAATCCTCAATCGTCAATCCTCAATCCTCAATCTTCAATCCTCAATACTCAATCTTCAATCCTCAAACCTGAATCCTCAATCCTCAATATTCAATCCTCAATACCCAATTTTCAATACTCAATCCGCAATCATCATACCGCAATCCTCAATCCTCAGTCATCAATCCTCAATCTTCAATACTCAATGGTCAATCCTCAGTCCTCAATACTCAATCGTCAATCCTCAGTCCTCAATCCTCAATCCTCAATCCTCGTACCTCAAACCTCAATCCTCAATCCTCAATCCTCATTCTTCAATCCTCAATACCCAATCCTCAATCTTCAATCCTCAATCCTCAATCCTCAATTCTCAATCCTCAATCCTCAGTCCTCAGTCCTCAAACCTCAATCCTCAATCCTCAATCCTCAATCCTCAATACTCATTCCTCAAACCTCAATCCTCAAACCTCAGTCCTCATCCTCAATTCTCAATCCTCAATCCTCAATCCTCAATCTTCAATCCTCAATTCTCAATCCTCAGCCCTCAGACCTCAGACCTCAAACCTCAATCCTCAACCCTCAGCCCTCATCGTCAATCCTCAAACCTCAATCCTCAATCCTCAATCGTCAATCCTCAATCCTCAATCATCAATCCCCAATACTCAATCTTCAATCCTCAATCCTCAATCCTCAGTCCTCATCCTCAATTCTCCATCTCAATCCTCAATCCTTAACCCTCAATCTTCAATCCTCAATAATCAATATCCAATCCTAGATCCCCAATCCCCAATCCTCAATCCTTACTCTTCAATCTTCAATCCTCAATCCCCAGTCCCCAATCTTCAACCCTCAATGCTCAATCCTCAATCCTCAATCCTCAGTCCTCTATCCTCAATCCTCAATCCTCAATCCTCTGTCCTCAATCAACAATCCTCAATCCTCAATCCTCAATCCTCAATCTTCAATCCTCAATCTTCAATACTCAATCCTCAATCCTCAATCCTCAATCCTCAATCCTCAATCCTCAACCTTCAGCCCTCATCCTCAATCCTCAATACTCAACCTCAATCCTCAATCTTCAATCCTCAATACACAATCTTCAATCCTCAATCCTCAGTCCTCAAACCTCAATTCTGAATCCTCAATCCTGAATCCTCAATCATCAGCCCTCAGTCCTCAACAATCAGTTGTCAATCCTCAATCCTCAACAGAATATCCACAATTCACAGTTTTCAATACCCAATACTCAATCTGCAATCTTCAAATCTCTATCCACAAACATCAATTCTGATCACTCAACCATCAACACTCAGTCCTCAGTGTTCAATCCTCAATCCTCAACTCTCAATCTTCAATCCTCAATACTGAATCTTCAATCCTCAATCCTCAATACTCAATCCTCAATCCTCAGACCCCAATCCCCAATCCTCAATCCTCAATCCTCATTCTTCAATCCTCAATACCCAATCCTCAATCTTCAATCCTCAATCCTCAATTCTCAATCCTCAATCCTCAGTCCTCAGACTTCAAACCTCAATCCTCAACCCTCAGCCCTCATCGTCAGTCCTCAAACCTCAATCCTCAACACTCAATCGTCAATCCTCAATCCTCAATCTTCAATCCTCAATACTCAATCTTCAATCCTCAATCCTCAATCCTCAATCCTCAATATTCAATCCTCAATACCCAACTTTCAATACTCAATCCGCAATCATCATACCGCAATCCTCAATCCTCAGTCATCAATCCTCAATCTTCAATACTCAATGGTCAATCCTCAGTCCTCAATACTCAATCGTCAATCCTCAGTCCTCAATCCTCAATCCTCAATCCTCGTACCTCAAACCTCAATCCTCAATCCTCAACCCTCATTCTTCAATCCTCAATACCCAATCCTCAATCTTCAATCCTCAATCCTCAATCCTCACTTCTCAATCCTCAATCCTCAGTCCTCAGTCCTCAATCTTCAGTCCTCAATCCTCAATCCTCAATCCCCAATCTTCAGTCCTCAATCCCCAATCCTCAATCCTCAATCCTCAATCCTCAATCCTCAAACCTCAATATTCTACACACAACCCTCAACCATCAATCCTCAGTACTCAACTATCAACCCTCAGTTTTCAATACTCAATAGAATATTCTGAATTCTCAGGATTCTATACTCATTCCACAATACTCAATCATCAAATCTCAATCCTCAATCATCAATCCTCAACACTCAATCCTCAAACATCTGTCCTCACTCTTCAATCCTCAATCCTCAATCCTCAATCCCCTAACGTCAACCCTCAATCCTCTATCCTCTGTCCTCAGTCTTCAATCCTCAATACTCAATCTCCAATCCCCAGTCCTCAATCCTCAATCATCAATCCTCAATCCTGAATCTTCAATCCTCAATCACCAATACTCAAACTTCAATCCTCAATACTCAATCTTCAATCCTCAATCCTCAATTCTCAATTCTCAATCCTCAATCCTCAATCCTCAATCGTCAATCCTCAATCCCCAATACTCAATCTTCCGTCCTCAATCCTCAACCCTCAATCCTCAATCGTCAATCCTCAATCCCCAATCCTCTATCCTCAATCCTCAATCCTCAATCCTTAATCCTCAATCCTCAATCCTCAATCTTCAATCCCCAATACTCAATCTTCAATCCTCAATCCTCTATCCCCAGTCCTAAATCTTCAATCGTCAATGCTCAATAATCAGTCCTCAATCCTCAGTCCTCAATCCTCAATCCTCAATCCTCAATTCTCAATACTCAATAGAATATCCTGAATTCTCAGTTTTCACGACTCAATCCTCAATCTTCAATATTCAAGTCTCCATCCACGAACATCAATTCTCATCACTCAACCCTCAACACTCAGTTCTCAACCTTCAATCCTCAATCCTCAATCCTCAATCTTCAATCCTCAATACTTAATCTTCAATCCTCAATATTCGGCAAACAACCGTCAAACATCAATCCTCAATACTCAACCATCAATCCTCAATTCTCAGTACTCAATAGAATATCCTGAATTCTCAGTTTTCAATACTCAATCCTCAATCTTCAATCTTCAAGTCTCCATCCACAAACATCAATTATCATCACTCAAACCTCAACACTCAGGCCCCAATCCTCAATCTTCAATCCTCAATCCTCAATACTCAATCCTCAGTCCTCAGTCCTCAATCTTCAATACTCAATCCTCAATCCCCAATCCTCAATCCTCAATCCTCAATCGTCAGTCTTCAATCCTCAATACACAATCTGCAATCCTCAGACCTCAATCCTCAATCCTCATTCCTCAAACCTCAATCCTCAACCTCAGTCCTCATCCTCCATCCTCAAACCTCAATCCTCAATCCTCAATCTTCAATCCTCAATACTCAACCTTCAATCCTCAATCCTCAATCCCCAATCCTCAACCCTAAATCCTCAATCGTCAGTCTTCAATCCTCAATACACAATCTGCAATCCTCAGACCTCAACCCTCAACCCTCAATCCTCATTCTTCAATCCTCAATACCCAATCCTCAATCTTCAACCCTCAATCCTCAATCCTGAATTCTCAATCCTCAATCCTCAGTCCTCAGTCCTCAAACCTCAATCCTCAACCCTCAGCCATCATCCTCAATCCTCAATCCTCGTTCCTCAATCCTCAATCCTCAATCCTCAATCCTCAATAGTCAATCTCCAATCCTAGATCCTCAATCCCCAATCATCGATCCTTAATCCTCAATCTCCAATCCTCAATCCTCAATCCTCAATCCTTAATACTCAATCCTCAATCCTCAATCTTCAATCCCCAATACTCAATCTTCAATCCTCAATCCTCTATCCCCAGTCCTAAATCTTCAATCGTCAATGCTCAATAATCAGTCCTCAATCCTCAGTCCTCAATCCTCAATCCTCAATCCTCAATTCTCAATACTCAATAGAATATCCTGAATTCTCAGTTTTCACGACTCAATCCTCAATCTTCAATATTCAAGTCTCCATCCACGAACATCAATTCTCATCACTCAACCCTCAACACTCAGTTCTCAACCTTCAATCCTCAATCCTCAATCCTCAATCTTCAATCCTCAATACTCAATCTTCAATCCTCAATATTCGGCAAACAACCGTCAAACATCAATCCTCAATACTCAACCATCAATCCTCAATTCTCAGTACTCAATAGAATATCCTGAATTCTCAGTTTTCAATACTCAATCCTCAATCTTCAATATTCAAGTCTCCATCCACGAACATCAATTCTCATCACTCAACCCTCAACACTCAGTTCTCAACCTTCAATCCTCAATCCTCAATCCTCAATCTTCAATCCTCAATACTTAATCTTCAATCCTCAATATTCGGCAAACAACCGTCAAACATCAATCCTCAATACTCAACCATCAATCCTCAATTCTCAGTACTCAATAGAATATCCTGAATTCTCAGTTTTCAATAATCAATCCTCAATTTTCAATCTTCAAGTCTCCATCCACAAACATCAATTATCATCACTCAAACCTCAACACTCAGTCCTGCATCTTCAATCCTCAATCCTCAATCCTCAATCTTCAATCCTCAATACTCAATCTTCAATCCTCAATCCTCAATCTTCAATCCTCAATACTTAATCTTCAATCCTCAATATTCAGCAAGCAACCCTCAACCATCAATCCTCAATACTCAACGATCAATCGTCAATTCTCAGTACTCAATAGAATATCCTGAATTCTCAGTTTTCAATACTCAATACTCAATCTGCAATCTTCAAATCTCTATGCACAAACGTCAATTCTCATCACTGACCCCTCAACACTCAGGCCCCAATCCTCAATCTTCAATCCTCAATCCTCAATACTCAATCCTCAGTCCTCAGTCCTCAATCTTCAATACACAATCCTCAATCCCCAATCCTCAATCCTCAATCCTCAATCGTCAGTCTTCAATCCTCAATACACAATCTGCAATCCTCAGACCTCAATCCTCAATCCTCATTCCTCAAACCTCAATCCTCAACCTCAGTCCTCATCCTCCATCCTCAAACCTCAATCCTCAATCCTCAATCTTCAATCCTCAATACTCAACCTTCAATCCTCAACCCTCAATCCCCAATCCTCAATCCTAAATCCTCAATCGTCAGTCTTCAATCCTCAATACACAATCTGCAATCCTCAGACCTCAACCCTCAACCCTCAATCCTCATTCTTCAATCCTCAATACCCAATCCTCAATCTTCAACCCTCAATCCTCAATCCTGAATTCTCAATCCTCAATCCTCAGTCCTCAGTCCTCAAACCTCAATCCTCAAGCCTCAGCCATCATCCTCAATCTTCAATCCTCGTTCCTCAATCCTCAATCCTCAATCCTCAATCCTCAATAGTCAATCTCCAATCCTAGATCCTCAATCCCCAATCATCAATCCTTAATCCTCAATCTCCAATCCTCAATCCTCAATCCTCAATCTTCAATACTCAATCCTCAATCCTCAATCCTCAATCCTCAATACTCAATCTTCAATCCTCAATCCTCAATCCTCAATCCTCAACCCTCAGCCCTCATCTTCACTCCTCAATCCTGAATCCTCAATCCTCAATCTTCAATCCTCAATACTCAGTCTTCAATCCTCAATCCTCAATCCTCAATCGTCAGTCCTCAATCCGCAATCATCAATCCTCAATCTTGAATACTCATTCCTCAATCCTCAATCCTCAATCCTCAATCCTCAATCTTCAATCCTCAACACTCAAACCTCAATCTTCAATCCTCAATACTCAATCCTCAATCCTCAATACTCAACCATCAATCCTCAATCCTCAATACTCAACAGAATATCCTGAATTCTCAGTATTCAATACTCGAACCTCAATCCTCAACCCTCAGCCCTCATCCTCCATCCTCAATCCTCAGTCCTCAATCCTCAATAGTCAATCTCCAATCCTAGATCCTCAATCCCCAATCCTCAATCCTTAATCCTCAATCTTCAATCCTCAATCCTCAATCTTCAATACTCAATCCTCAATCCTCAATCCTCAATCCTCAATACTCAATCTTCAATCCTCAATCCTCAATCCTCAATCCTCAATCCTCAATTCTCAATCCTCAACCCTCAGTCCCCGTCCTCAATCCTCATCCCTCAATCCTCAATCCTCAATCCTCAATCCT
Source organism: Calliopsis andreniformis (assembly GCF_051401765.1). NCBI lineage: Eukaryota > Metazoa > Arthropoda > Insecta > Hymenoptera > Andrenidae > Calliopsis > Calliopsis andreniformis. The sequence continues at coordinate 1,244,578 of NW_027480499.1, forward strand.
CAATCCTCAATCCTCAATGATGAATACTCAATCTTCAATCCTCAATCCTCAATCCCTGATCGTCAATCCTCAGTCCTCAATCTTCAATCCTCAATCTCCTATCCTCAATCCTCAAGCGTCAATCCTCAATCCTCAATCCTCAACCCTCAATCCCCAGTCCTCAATCTTCAATCCTCAATCCTCAATCCTCAATCCTCAATTCTCAATCCTCAACCCTCAGTCCCCGTCCTCAATCCTCATCCCTCAATCCTCAATCCTCAATCCTCAATCCTCAATGATGAATACTCAATATTCAATCCTCAATCCTCAATCCCTGATCGTCAATCCTCAGTCCTCAATCTTCAATCCTCAATCTCCTATCCTCAATCCTCAAGCGTCAATCCTCAATCCTCAATCCTCAACCCTCAATCCCCAGTCCTCAAACCTCAGTCCTGAAACCTCAATCCTGAATTCTCAATTTTCAGCCCTCAGTCCTCTGCAATCAATTGTCAATCATCAATCCTCAATAGAATATCCTTAATTCACAGTTCTCAATACTCAATCCTCACTCTTCAATCTTCAAATATCAATCCACAAACATCAATTCTCAGCCCTCGACACTCAACACTCAGTCCTCAATCTTCAATCCTCAAACCTCAATCCTGAGTATTCAATCCTGAATACTCAATCTTCAATCCACAATCCTCAATACTCAATCCTCAATCGTCAATCCTCACTACTCAATCCTCACTCTTCAATCCTCAATACTCAATCTTCAATCCTCAATCCTCAATCCTCAATCCTCAGTCCTCAATCCTCAATATTCAACAAACAACCCTCAACCATCAATCCTCATTACTCAACCATCAATCCTCAATTTTCAGTACTCAATAGAATATCCTGAATTCTCAGTTTTCAATACTCAATCCTCAATCTTCAATCTTCAAGTCTCCATCCACAAACATCAATTCTCATCACTCAACCCTGAACACTCAGTCCTGAATCTTCAATGCTCAATCCTCAATCCTCAATCTTCAATCCTCAGTACTCAATCTTCAATCCTCAATCCTCAATCCTCAATCCTCAATCCTCAATCATCAGTCATGAATGCTCAATCGTCAATACTCAATCCTCAATCCTCAATCCTCAATCCTCAATCTTCAATCCTCAATCCTCATTCCTCAGTCCTCAATCCTCAACGCTCAGTCCTCATCCTCAATTCTCGATTCTCTATCCTCAGTCCTCAATTATCAATCTTCAAACCTCAATATTCAACACACAACACTCAGCCATCAATTCTCAATACTCAACCATCAATCCTCAAATCTCTATACTCAATAGAATATCCAGAATACTCATGGTTCAATACTCAATCCACAATATTCAATAATCAAATCCCAATCCTCAAACATCAATTCTCAACACTCAATCTTCAACACTCAGTCCTCTCTCTTCAATCCTCCATCTTCAATCCTCTATCCTCAAGCGTCAATCCTGAATCCTCAATCCTCATCCCTCAATCCTCAGAGCTCAAACCGCAATTCCGAATCCTCAATCCTGAATGCTCAATCTTCATCCCTCAATCCGCAACAATCAGTTGCCAATTCTCAATGCTCAATAGAATATCATCAATTCACAGTTTTCAATACTCAATCCCCAATCTTCAATCTTCAAATCTCAATCCACAAACATCAACTCTCATCACTCTACCCTCAACACTCAGTCCTCAATCTTCAATCCTCAATCCTCAATCCTCAAACTTCAATCCTCAATACTCAATCTTCGATCCTCAATCCTCAATTCTCAATCCTCAATCCTCAATCCTCAATCGTCAATCCTCAATCCCCAATCCTCAATCTTCAGTCCTCAATCCTCAATCCTCAATCCCCAATCTTCAGTCCTCAATCCCCAATCCTCAATCCTCAATCCTCAATCCTCAATCCTCAAACCTCAATATTCTACACACAACCCTCAACCATCAATCCTCAATACTCAACTATCAATCCTCAGTTTTCAATACTCAATAGAATATCCTGAATTCTCAGGATTCTATACTCATTCCACAATACTCAGTCATCAAATCTCAATCCTCAATCATCAATCCTCAACACTCAATCCTCAAACATCTGTCCTCATTCTGTTTTTTAGCACAAATTTCACGGTAAACTTCACGTTATTTTAAATTGTAACGCGAGTTACCACCACCGTGAAGTTGCGTAAATTCCTTCTTCCCGGTTAGGGTTAGAAGGATGTTAAATTGTTCCAACACGATTATTAGTTGCAAATGTATATAATTTCAATTCACTGGTTGTAGAATTGAATTTGTAGTTTTGTTTGGAAGGCTCCAAAGGCTTATTATACAGAATTTACTGAAACTGAAGCTGAGGACGTCTCGCGACTTCAACGATGTCGATTCAGAAAAAATGACCGAATAATAATTGAACGAATACTCTGAAGTATCCTTTTTGAATAACTTCGCCTTTCTCCTTCCATATCAAATCGTCAGCAAGAGCCGCAGAGCATATTCCAGCGAGGTAGGCCTTGACCTAAGTGACCAATTAGTAAACGTTTGGGGTTTATCTAATGGAAATATACTGAATTGTTCAGCAAATCAGCTCGCTGGACATTTCCCATGTAGGCTAGCCGAAAACCCAGCAGCTGTGGTGCACGCATGAGTCGTCAACGTTGACGACTTCAATTCTCATGTTTGAGCGTGCTTTTTGAGTATTTGATCAGAGCGAGCCGGAAATACCCCAGGCACGAGCCATGTTTGGCTCAGAAAACCCTACGATGGGTCATATCTTTGAGATATGTGGTCATGGTGACCGGTGGTACCTAGGGTATGGTTACGTTAGATGGCTTGGAACCCCTGATGGGGTTCGACTCTGATCTTTTTGATTCGTGCACCACATGAGGTTAGCTTACGACATGGAGGAGAAAGTCATGTTAATATTCAGAGCCAATGTCGCCGAGAAGGTTTGAATGTTTATTCAAATCGGCTATAGATATGATTACTGTTTCTTAGTAATTTCGCGTCAGGTTGGTCGATATCGCGAAACATCCTCCCCCCGTTGAGAGGGCACCGATCAACTATTTATTCTGTAAATATAGATGTCTGAATATGTGTACGGTTATATGTTTGTAATTTATATCGTTAATCGTTCTGCTCAGCCTCGTCTGCATGATTGGGCAGGGGTACCAGTCGGTTTACGCTTCGATCCAGTGTACTGGTGGCGGTTTTAACTTTGACAGCTCTAACGATGCCATCAGCACCTGGATAGACCTTGATGACTCTGCCAAGGGGCCAGTGTAGAGATGGAACGTTGTCTTCCCTGAGCAGGACGATTGTGCCTTTCTTTATCGGATGAGTTCCTTTGGTCCATTTGCTGCGAGTGGTCAATTCATTCAGGTACTCTCGATGCCATCTAGTCCAGAAGTGCTGCTTCACCTTCTGGATGTGTTGCCAGCTGGATAAACGATTTGCTGGAACGTCTCTGAAATCATGCTCACGCAGACTTGTTAATGAATCACCGATTAAGAAATGACCGGGAGTGAGGACCAGAAGGTCATTCGGAACAGAGGACATTGGGGTAAGCGGTCGAGAATTTAAAATGGCTTCAATTTCAATTATCAAGGTATTGAAATTTTCGAATGTGAAAAGTTCCGCGCCTGCTACACGTTTTAAATGATATTTAAACGACTTTACTGCTGCTTCCCAAAGTCCTCCAAAATGAGGTGTCAATGGAGGAATGAAATTCCAATTGATGCAATGATCAGCGAGGAACGTAGTTAATTTTCTTTGATGATCGTCTGATTGTAGCAATGAACGCAGTTCACGCAATTCATTATTTGCCCCAATGAAGTTTGAACCATTGTCCGAATACAGGTTTGCACAAAACCCTCTTCTCGCGATGAACCGTTTAAGAGCGGCAATAAATGCCTCGGTGGATAAATCGCTGACAAGCTCCAAATGTACGGCCTTTACAGCAAGACAAACGAAAACTGCCACATATACCTTGACCCGACTGCGGTTTCGGTGTTTTCGCTCCTTAATGTAGAATGGCCCGCAGTAGTCGACTCCCACGTGTGTGAATGGCCGAGATTCTGTGACTCTAGCTACCGGTAGGTCACCCATAATATAATCCACGGGTGGCGGTTGAGCCCGGCAGCAGCGGATGCAATTCTTGATAACCTTCCACACCTGATTTCTGCCATCAATAGGCCAATACCGTCGTCTGATAGCATACAGGGTTGCCTGAGTACCTGCATGTAATTGCGCACGGTGCTCATTTTCGATAATGAGTGCGGTGGCTCGCGTTTTTGGAAGAATGATTGGATGCCGTTGATTGAATGGCATTAATGAATTTTTTAACCGGCCTTCGACTCGCAGAAGCCCATCGCGATCTATAAATGGATTTAGACGTTGTATTCTGCCTTTTAAGGTATGGCCATTTCCTGTTGATAGATTCTTCACTTCTTCGGGAAAGTGAACTCGCTGTATTAGCTTGATCATAACATCATGAGCATATTTCAACTCCGATGCTGTGAGCTCTTCTGTTGCCGTATTCTTTCGTTTCCATCGAAAGCAGCGTGCGACGATTCTAATTAATTTCCCCCATGAGGAGAATCGTTCAATAATTCCAATATCGGGAATGGTTGTTGTTAAACATATGATGGTTTTCTGTTCGGGAAGACTGGCTAAACACGGCATATTTCCGGATGGCCAATGTGTTTCATCGTTATTTAACCATTTTGGTCCATGGTGCCATATCGATGGTCGCAAGAACTCTTCAGGTGATTGACCTCTGGAGATAAGGTCTGCTGGGTTGTCTGCAGTTGGAACGTGTCGCCAATTAGTGATGTTTGTTTTATTTTGTATCTCGGATACTCTGTTAGCTACAAAGGTTTTCAACAGATGTGGGGATGTCTGTAACCAATGTAGCACTATTGCGGAGTCAGTCCAATACACGGTACGGTTTACGTTGAACGGTAAAGCTTTCTGTGCTGTAGCGACCAATGAAGAAAGTATTAATGCTCCGCATAATTCCAGTCGCGGAATTGACTGAGTCTTCAGTGGAGTTACTTTTGATTTTGCGAATAGGAGTTCCACCTGGTAGCGATCGTTTGCATCTCTTGATCGGATGTAGATACAAGCTCCGTATGCTCGTTCGCTGGCATCGCAGAAACTGTGTAGCTCGATATGTACAGAATCGTTGATGATTGTCTTTCTGTTGAATGTGACATTGTTTAGGAGCGGCAACTGAGTACAATATTGCAACCATTCAGTATGTATGGTCATTGGCAACGACTCATCCCAGTCGATCTTCATAGCCCAGATCTTCTGTAGCAGAATCTTAGCTAGTATAATAACAGGTCCGAGAAGACCTAATGGATCGTAAATTCTAGCAATGACTGAACTAATGGATCGCTTGGTGATGGACCTTGTTGATTGGATATCCTTCACGGAATATCGGATTTCGTCATCGGTGGATTCCCAAAAAACTCCCAAAGTCTTTATAGTAGACGACTCCCCCAGGTGAAGCGTCTTGTTAATGTGTTCTTCGGGTAATCCATGTAAGAGTGGTTTATGATTTGATGCCCACTGTCGTATGTGTAATCCCGCTGACTTCAATAGTTGGATCATCTGGTCGCGCAAGGCTAACGCTTCTCCAGTGGTTGATGCTCCTGTAATTAGATCGTCAACGTAAAAGTCTCGTTTCAGAATCTGAGCCGCGTTGGGAAATCGATGTCCTTCATCCTGGGCCAATTGTGAGAGACAGCGAATAGCCAAATATGGTGCTGCGGATAATCCAAAGGTGACTGTATTTAATTCATAAGTTTTTAAATTTCCATTAGAATCGCGCCAAATGATCCTTTGGTATTTCCGATCTTCCGGACGAACAATAAATTGACGGTACATTTTCTCAATGTCGCCGATCAATGCATAACGATGACCTCGAAATCTAAGCAGAATATGTAGTAAATCTTGTTGAATTTTGGGTCCGACGTGTAGAGTGTCGTTGAGTGAGATGCCTGTTGTTGTTGCTGCGGAACCATCAAATACAACCCGCAATTTCGTGGTGTCACTAGCAACCTTCGTGACTCCATGATGAGGTAAATAGTACCCGTCACCTATCTCATCGATATCTTGCAGCTTCGACATGTGTCCCAAGTCCAAATATTCATTTAACACCGATTGATACTCCCGGCACTGATTTTGATCGTTCTGAAGCTTCCGTTCCAATGACGTGAAACGTTTTAAGGCCCTTGATTTTGATTCTCCAAGTTGAGACAATTTGTCGTTGAATGGAAGTGCCACTACGTATCTGCCGTCGGCATTCCTTCGTACGTTCCGTTGGAAATGCTCCTCACATCTCCGTTCGGCTTCTGAAAGACGTTGAATCTGGGGTCCGTCTTCTAACTCCCAAAATCGCGCCAAATCGTCCTGTATAGTAGTGACCGTATGACAAGCAATGTCTCGCGTGGGTTTGGAAACTGGGGCACTCCCCCCGATAATCCACCCCAATCTAGTTTTTTGCAAAAACAAGTCTGGACCGCAGGGAGGTGATAGATTTAATTGTCCGACGCTTAATAAGGACAGTGCCACTCCTGATCCTAATAATAAGTCAATCGGTGCTGGTATGTGGAATGTTGGATCTGCCAATTGTAAGTTTTTCGGAATTTTTATCTGCGTGCGGTCAATGGGTTGGTCCGGAATCAAGGAGGATATGGCTGGTATTGTCAGAAACGTCAATGTCCGGTTATAATTGCTGGTTTTTGATTGTATTATTGTTGTTATTGTGTGTTTGGACATAGTCGTCATGGTGTTCAGGACTCCTATCGGGATTGAACAACTTCTTAAAGAAATGCCAAGTCGTTTGGCAAGAGCTTCAGTCATGAAATTCGTTGAGGCACAGGTATCAATGAGTGTCCTACAAGGAACAGGTTGGCGATATTTGTTTAGAACGTAAATTTGAGCGGTCACTAGGATATCTTGCGTACGTGAATCGACAATAAATGCCTTATGAATTCCTCGTCGTGCTGACGATTCCAGTGCTAGTCAATCTGCTTGTCGTGGTGTTTCACTAGGATGAAAAGAATCTGTGGATCTTCGAGGTGTTGGTTCTTCATTTGTATTTGCTTGATGGAGTAGGGTATGGTGCTTCTTATGGCAGATGCGGCAGATACTGCTTGTACAATTGATTAAACTGTGACCATCCCTTAAACAATTCTGACATAGTGATGCTCTTTTTAACGCTGTGATCCTCTCTTGGACCGATAACCCATGAAATCGTTCGCAGGCCCAAATATAATGATCGCCCTTACAAATATGACATTGTTTATTTGATTTTGCTATATGTGGCCTCTCTTTTGCTCTACGATTATCATACGGGTGATGTGATCGTGCTGATAAAAACGCGTGGCCTCGCGATGGTCGGTGTTTGTGAATTCGAGACTTTCCTGAAGATCCAGCTTCTACTCGTTCGAATGAGGGAGGTGTTCTTGTGCTCGATGTGAGAGCACAATTTGCTCGCTTTTCTAAAAATTCTAATAACTCCGTATAAGCTGGTACCTTCTTCTTATCCTTCAGAGTTAATTCCCAATGCCACACGGTGTTTGCATTTATTTTTGATATAATAATCGACAGCAGAAGGCTGTTCCACGAGGCTATATTTTCACCCAAGTTTATCAACGCGCGAAGGTGTTGATTCACCGTGTCTACTAAGTCGCCTAATGCTTCCGGTGTATCCTTGGTGAGTTTTGGAATATCTCGTAATGCGTCGCAGTGTCCTAAAATAATACGGCGCGGACAATCGAATTTTTCACGTAACAATTCGATAGCGTCACTGTAATTCGCATCGGTAGTACTCAAAGCCTGAATGCAAGCCGCGGCCTTGCCGGTTAAGGTTGATCGCAAGTATTGTAATTTTTGTACAGGTGTTAAATCTTCGTTACGGTCAATCATTGACGAGAAGAGATCGTAGAATGATGACAATCCTTCAATTGTTCCGTCGAACGTCGGCAAACGCATTTCCGGTAATTTAATGGCCATTGGTGCCGGTGTAGTCGATGCCGGTGAAGGATTGGTACCAGATGTTGTGGCACTCGTTGACTGCTCATTATGTAACAACCGATTTGCCCTAGCTACTGCGGCGTAATAGTTATTTTGGATTTCATATCGACGTGCCTCTTCAGATTCGTCTAGTTCTTCGATGCTGAATTGAATATCGTCGAATTTCTTCCATGTCTCATTCAGGCCGTTCAAATGCATTTGCAATAAAAAGGTATCGCGTGAATCTGAATCCTCATAGTAATCGAGGAAGGTCGATAATGATGAAATCTGCCCGAGGATGTGACCACGTTTTCGTCGCAAGGTACCGATATTCGGCCCTCGTGTAGCGGTTTGCGCTTGACTTGAACTTGCGGAAGTGTTCGGCATTGTGATTTGAATGAGACGAGAAAAGGAGGATAATATAAAGTAACGATCCTACCTTGTCGTTGTCAAGTTGATGATAATGTTGTAGTTTGAACGGTATCTAAGTCCTCTGTTCTCCTTGTAACCGTTGGATCGAGACCACCCTTGTAGTAGAATGTCCGACGAAATAAGTTGTAAATGACTTCTACTGGTACTGGATGAGCTGTGATCCGTGTACTATCACCCACTAAGATTCAGTGTTTATTGTCCACACTGTAATATTCAGTCTAGTTTATGGCACTAATTTGCACCTAACTTCGTTTCTAATGCACTGCACTGCACTGAAATCCGGCTCGAAGGACCAATGTTTTTTAGCACAAATTTCACGGTAAACTTCACGTTATTTTAAATTGTAACGCGAGTTACCACCACCGTGAAGTTGCGTAAATTCCTTCTTCCCGGTTAGGGTTAGAAGGATGTTAAATTGTTCCAACACGATTATTAGTTGCAAATGTATATAATTTCAATTCACTGGTTGTACAATTGGATTTGTAGTTTTGTTTGGAAGGCTCCAAAGGCTTATTACACAGAATTTACTGAAACTGAAGCTGAGGACGTCTCGCGACTTCAACGATGTCGATTCAGAAAAAATGACCAAATAATAATTGAACGAATACTCTGAAGTATCCTTTTTGAATAACTTCGCCTTTCTCCTTCCATATCAAATCGTCAGCAAGAGCCGCAGAGCATATTCCAGCGAGGTAGGCCTTGACCTAAGTGACCAATTAGTAAACGTTTGGGGTTTATCTAATGGAAATATACTGAATTGTTCAGCAAATCAGCTCGCTGGACATTTCCCATGTAGGCTAGCCGAAAACCCAGCAGCTGTGGTGCACGCATGAGTCGTCAACGTTGACGACTTCAATTCTCATGTTTGAGCGTGCTTTTTGAGTATTTGATCAGAGCGAGCCGGAAATACCCCAGGCACGAGCCATGTTTGGCTCAGAAAACCCTACGATGGGTCATATCTTTGAGATATGTGGTCATGGTGACCGGTGGTACCTAGGGTATGGTTACGTTAGATGGCTTGGAACCCCTGATGGGGTTCGACTCTGATCTTTTTGATTCGTGCACCACATGAGGTTAGCTTACGACATGGAGGAGAAAGTCATGTTAATATTCAGAGCCAATGTCGCCGAGAAGGTTTGAATGTTTATTCAAATCGGCTATAGATATGATTACTGTTTCTTAGTAATTTCGCGTCAGGTTGGTCGATATCGCGAAACACATTCTTCAATCCTCAATCCTCAATCCTCAATCCCCTAACGTCAACCCTCAATCCTCTATCCTCTGTCCTCAGTCTTCAATCCTCAATACTCAATCTCCAATCCCCAGTCCTCAATCCTCAACCATCAATCCTCAATCCTGAATCTTCAATCCTCAATCCCCAATACTCAAACTTCAATCCTCAATACTCAATCTTCAATCCTCAATCCTCAATTCTCAATTCTCAATCCTCAATCCTCAACCCTCAATCGTCAATCCTCAATCCCCAATACTCAATCTTCCGTCCTCAATCCTCAATCCTCAATCCTCAATCGTCAATCCTCAATCCCCAATCCTCTATCCTCAATCCTCAATCCTCAATCCTTAATCCTCAATCCTCAATCCTCAATCTTCAATCCCCAATACTCAATCTTCAATCCTCAATCCTCTATCCCCAGTCCTAAATCTTCAATCGTCAATACTCAATAATCAGTCCTCAATCCTCAGTCCTCAATCCTCAATCCTCAATCCTCAATTCTCAATACTCAATAGAATATCCTGAATTCTCAGTTTTCAATACTCAATCCTCAATCTTCAATCTTCAAGTCTCCATCCACAAACATCAATTATCATCACTCAACCATCAACACTCAGTCCTGCATCTTCAATCCTCAATCCTCAATCCTCAATCTTCAATCCTCAATACTCAATCTTCAATCCTCAATCCTCAATCTTCAATCCTCAATACTTAATCTTCAATCCTCAATATTCAGCAAGCAACCCTCAACCATCAATCCTCAATACTCAACCATCAATCGTCAATTCTCAGTACTCAATAGAATATCCTGAATTCTCAGTTTTCAATACTCAATACTCAATCTGCAATCTTCAAATCTCTATGCACAAACGTCAATTCTCATCACTGAACCCTCAACACTCAGGCCCCAATCCTCAATCTTCAATCCTCAATCCTCAATACTCAATCCTCAGTCCTCAGTCCTCAATCTTCAATACTCAATCCTCAATCCCCAATCCTCAATCCTCAATCCTCAATCGTCAATCAACAATCCCCAATCCTCAATCTTCAGTCCTCAATCCTCAATCCTCAATCCCCAATCTTCAGTCCTCAATCCCCAATCCTCAATCCTCAATCCTCAATCCTCAATCCTCAAACCTCAATATTCTACACACAACCATCAACCATCAATCCTCAATACTCAACTATCAATCCTCAGTATTCAATACTCAATAGAATATCCTGAATTCTCAGGATTCTATACTCATTCCACAACACTCAATCATCAAATCTCAATCCTCAATCATCAATCCTCAACACTCAATCCTCAAACATCTGTCCTCATTCTTCAATCCTCAATCCTCAATCCTCAATCCCCTAACGCCAACCCTCAATCCTCTATCCTCTGTCCTCAGTCTTCAATCCTCAATACTCAATCTCCAATCCCCAGTCCTCAATCCTCAATCATCAATCCTCAATCCTGAATCTTCAATCCTCAATCCCCAATACTCAAACTTCAATCCTCAATACTCAATCCTCAATCCTCAATTCTCAATCCTCAACCCTCAGTCCCCGTCCTCAATCCTCATACCTCAATCCTCAATCCTCAATCCTCAATCCTCAATGATCAATACTCAATCTTCAATCCTCAATCCTCAATCCCTGATCGTCAATCCTCAGTCCTCAATCTTCAATCCTCAATCTCCTATCCTCAATCCTCAAGCGTCAATCCTCAATCCTCAATCCTCAACCCTCAATCCCCAGTCCTCAAACCTCAGTCCTGAAACCTCAATCCTGAATTCTCAATTTTCAGCCCTCAGTCCTCTGCAATCAATTGTCAACCATCAATCCTCAATAGAATATCCTTAATTCACAGTTCTCAATACTCAATCCTCAATCTTCAATCCTCAATACTCAATCTTCAATCCTCAGTTGTCAATTCTCAATACTCAATCCTCAGTTTTCAATCCTCAATCTCCAATACTCAATCCTCAATCCTCAATCCTCAATCCTCAATCGTCAATCCTCAAACCCCAATCCTCTATCATCAATACTCAATCCTCAATCCTCAATCCTCAATCCTCAATCCTCAATCTTCAATCCTCAGTACTCAATCTTCAACCTTCAATCCTCAATCCTCAATCCTCAATCCTCAATCCGCAATCCTCAGTCTTCAATCCTCAATACTCAATCTTCAATCCTCAATCCTCAATCCTAAAATGCTCAATCCTCAATATTCAGCACACAACACACAACCACCAATCCTCAATTTCTGAACCATCAATGCTCAATTCTCAATACTCAATAGAATATCCTGAATTCTCAGTTTTCAATACCCAGTCCTCAATCTTTAATATTCAAGTCTCCATCCACAAACATCTATTCTCATCACTCAACCCTCAACACTCAGTCCTCAATCTTCAATCCTGAATCCTCAATCCTCAATCTTCAATCCTCAATACTCAATCTTCAATCCTCAGTTGTCAATTCTCAATACTCAATCCTCAGTCTTCAATCCTCAATCTCCAATACTCAATCCTCAATCCTCAACCCTCAATCCTCAATCCTCAATCCTCATTCCTCAAACAGCAATCCTCAACCCTCAGTCCTCATCCTCCATCCTCAATCCTCAATCCTCAATCCTCAATCTTCAATCCTCAATCCTCAATCCTCAAACCTCAATCCTCAGACATGAATACTCCATCTTCAATACTCAATCCACAATCCTCAATCCTCAATCCTCAATCTTCAATCCTCAATCTTCAATCCTCAATAATCAATCTCCAATCCTAGATCCTCAATCCCCAATCCTCAATCCTTAATCCTCAATCTTCAATCCTCAATCCCCAGTCCTCAATCTTCAATCCTCAATGCTCAATCCTCAATCCTCAATCCTCAGTCCTCAATCCTCAACCCTGAATCTTCAATCCTCAATCCCCAATCCTCAATCTTCAATCCTCAATCCTCAATCCTCAATCCTCAATCCTCAATTCTCAATCCTCAAACCTCAGTCCCCGTCCTCAATCCTCATCCCTCAATCCTCAATCCTCAATCCTCAATCATCAATACTCAATCTTCAATCCTCAATCCTCAATCCTTGATCCTCAATCCTCAGTCCTCAATCTTCAATCCTCAATACTCAATCTCCAATCCTCAATCCTCAATCCTCAATCTTCAATCCTCAATACCCAATCCTCAACCTTCAATCCTCAATCCTCAATTCTCAATCATCAATACTCAGTCCTCAGACTTCAAACCTCAATCCTCAACCCTCAGCCCTCATCGTCAGTCCTCAAACCTCAATCCTCAATCCTCAATCGTCAATCCTCAATCCTCAATCTTCAATCCTCAATACTCAATCTTCAATCCTCAATCCTCAATCCTCAATCCTCAATATTGAATCCTCAATACCCAATTTTCAATACTCAATCCGCAATCATCATACCGCAATCCTCAATCCTCAGTCATCAATCCTCAATCTTCAATACTCAATGGTCAATCCTCAGTCCTCAATACTCAATCGTCAATCCTCAGTCCTCAATCCTCAATCCTCAATCCTCGTACCTCAAACCTCAATCCTCAATCCTCAATCCTCATTCTTCAATCCTCAATACCCAATCCTCAATCTTCAATCCTCAATCCTCAATCCTCAATTCTCAATCCTCAATCCTCAGTCCTCAGTCCTCAAACCTCAATCCTCAATCCTCAATCCTCAATCCTCAATACTCATTCCTCAAACCTCAATCCTCAAACCTCAGTCCTCATCCTCAATTCTCAATCCTCAATCCTCAATCCTCAATCTTCAATCCTCAATCCTCAATCCTCAATTCTCAATCCTCAGCCCTCAGACCTCAGACCTCAAACCTCAATCCTCAACCCTCAGCCCTCATCGTCAATCCTCAAACCTCAATCCTCAATCCTCAATCGTCAATCCCCAATCCTCAATCATCGATCCTCAATACTCAATCTTCAATCCTCAATCCTCAATCCTCAGTCCTCATCCTCAATTCTCCATCTCAATCCTCAATCCTTAACCCTCAATCTTCAATCCTCAATAATCAATATCCAATCCTAGATCCCCAATCCCCAATCCTCAATCCTTAATCCTCAACCTTCAATCCTCAATCCCCAGTCCTCAATCTTCAATCCTCAATGCGCAATACTCAATCCTCAATCCTCAGTCCCCAATCCTCAATCCTCTGTCCTCAATCCTCAACCCTCAATTCTCAATCCTCGATCCTCAATCCTCATCCTCAATCCTCAGGCATGAATACTCAATCTTCAATACTCAATCCTCAATCCTCAGCCCTCAGTCCTCATCCTCAATTCTCAATTCTCTATCCTCAAACCTCAATTCTCAATCTTCAATCCTCAATATTCAACACACAACCCTCAACCATCAATTCTCAATACTCAACCATCAATCCTCAAATCTCAATACTCAATCCTCAATCCTCAATCCTCAATTCCCAATCCTCAACCCTCAGTCCCCGTCCTCAATCCTCATCCCTCAATCCTCAATCCTCAATCCTCTATCCTCAATCATCAATACTCAATCTTCAATCCTCAATCCTCAATCCTCAGTCCTCATCCTCAATTCTCCATCTCAATCCTCAATCCTTAACCCTCAATCTTCAATCCTCAATCCTCAATCCTCAATCCCCAATCTTCAATCCTCAGTAGTCAGTCTTCAATCCTCAATCCTCAATCCTCAATCCTTAATACTCAATCCTCAATCCTCAGTCATCAATCCTCAATCTTCAATACTCAATCCTCAATCCTCAATCCTCAATCCTCAATCGTCAATCCTCAATATTCAAACCTCAATCCTCAACCGTCAGTCCTCGTCCTCAATCCTCAACCTTCAATCCTCAAACATCAATTCTCAACACTCAATCCTCAACACTCAATCCTCAACACTCAGTCATCTCTCTTCAATCCTCCATTCTCAATCCTCAATCCTCAAGAGTCAATCCTCAATCCTCAATCCTCAAACCTCAATTCTCAGTCCTCAAAACTCAATCCCGAATCCTCAACACTGAATCCTCAATCCTCACACATCAATCCACAATCCTCAATCCTCAATCCTCATTCTTCAATCCTCAATCCTCAATCCTCAATCTGCAATCTTCAATACTCAATCCTCAATCCTCAATCGTCAATCCTCAAACCCCAATCCTCTATCATCAATACTCAATCCTCAATCCTCAATCCTCAATCCTCAATCCTCAATCTTCAATCCTCAGTACTCAATCTTCAACCTTCAATTCTCAATCCTCAATCCTCAATCCTCAATCCGCAATCCTCAGTCTTCAATCCTCAATACTCAATCTTCAATCCTGAATCCTCAATCCTAAAATGCTCAATCCTCAATATTCAGCACACAACACACAACCACCAATCCTCAATTTCTCAACCATCAATGCTCAATTCTCAATACTCAATAGAATATCCTCAATTCTCAGTTTTCAATACCCAGTCCTCAATATTTAATATTCAAGTCTCCATCCACAAACATCTATTCTCATCACTCAACCCTCAACACTCAGTCCTCAATCTTCAATCCTGAATCCTCAATCCTCAATCTTCAATCCTCAATACTCAATCTTCAATCCTCAGTTGTCAATTCTCAATACTCAATCCTCAGTCTTCAATCCTCAATCTCCAATACTCAATCCTCAATCCTCAATCCTCAATCCTCATTCCTCAAACAGCAATCCTCAACCCTCAGTCCTCATCCTCCATCCTCAATCCTCAATCCTCAATCCTCAATCTTCAATCCTCAATCCTCAATCCTCAAACCTCAATCCTCAGACATGAATACTCCATCTTCAATACTCAATCCACAATCCTCAATCCTCAATCCTCAATCTTCAATCCTCAATCTTCAATCCTCAATAATCAATCTCCAATCCTAGATCCTCAATCCTCAACCTTCAATCCTCAGTAATCAACCTCCTATCCTAGATCCTCAATCCCCAATACTCAGTCCTTAATCCTCAACCTTCAATCCTCAATCCACAGTCCTCAGTCTTCAATCCTAAATGCTCAATACTCTATCCTCAATCCTCAGTCCTCAATCCTCAATCCTCAGTCCTCAATCTTCAACCCTCAATCCTCAATCCTCAATCCTCAATCCTCAATCCTCAGGCATGAACACTCAACCTTCAATACTCAATCCTCAATCCTGAACCCTCAGTCCTCATCCTCAATACTCAATCTTCGATCCTCAATCCACAATCCTCAATCCTCAATACTCAATCCTCAGTCATGAATGCTCAATCTTCAATACTCAATCCTCAATCCTCAATCCTCAATCCTCAATCCTCAATTCTCAATCCTCATTCCTCAAACCTCAATCCTCAACCCTCAGTCCTCATACTCAATTCTCAATGCTCAATACTCAATCCTCAATCCTCAATCTTCAATCCTCAATAATCAATCTCCAATCCTAGATCCTCAATCCCCAATCCTCAATCCTTAATCCTCAATCTTCAATCCTCAATCCCCAGTCCTCAATCTTCAATCCTCAATGCTCAATCCTCAATCCTCAATCCTCAGTCCTCAATCCTCAACCCTGAATCTTCAATCCTCAATCCCCAATCCTCAATCTTCAATCCTCAATCCTCAATCCTCAATCCTCAATTCTCAATCCTCAAACCTCAGTCCCCGTCCTCAATCCTCATCCGTCAATCCTCAATCCTCAATCCTCAATCATCAATACTCAATCTTCAATCCTCAATCCTCAATCCTTGATCCTCAATCCTCAGTCCTCAATCTTCAATCCTCAATCTCCTATCCTCAATCCTCAAGCGTCAATCCTCAATCCTCAATCCTCAACCCTCAATCCTCAGTCCTCAAACCTCAATCCTGAAACCTCAATCCTGAATTCTCAATTTTCAGCACTTAGTCCTCAGCAATCAATGGTCAGTCACCAATCCTCAATAGAATATCCTCAATTCACAGTTTTCAATACTCTATCCTCAATCTTCAATCTTCAAATATCAATCCACAAACATCAATTCTCATCACTCAACACTCAACACTCAGTCCCAAATCTTCAATCCTCAATCCTCAATCCTCAGTATTCAATCGTAAATACTCAATCTTCAATCCACAATCCTCAATACTCAATTCTCAATCGTCAATCCTCAATACTCAATCCTCAGTCATGAGTGCTTAATCTTCAATACTCAATCCTCAATCCTCAATCCTCAATCCTCAATCCTCAATCCTCAATCCTCAATCCCCATTCCTCAAACCTCAATCCTCAACCCTCAATCCTCATCCTCAATTCTCAATGCTCAATCCTCAATCCTCAATTCTCAATCATCAATCCTCAATAATCAATCTCCAATCCTAGATCCTGAATCCCCAATCCTCAATCCTTAACCCTCAATCTTCAATCCTCAATCCCCAGTCCTCAATCTTCATTCGACAATCCTTAATCCTCAATCCTCAATCCTCAGTCCTGAGTCCTCAACCTTCAATCCTCAATACTCAATCTCCAATCCTCAATCCTCAATCCTCAATCTTCAATCCTCAATACCCAATCCTCAACCTTCAATCCTCAATCCTCAATTCTCAATCCTCAATCCTCAGTCCTCAGACTTCAAACCTCAATCCTCAACCCTCAGCCCTCATCGTCAGTCCTCAAACCTCAATCCTCAATCCTCAATCGTCAATACTCAATCCTCAATCTTCAATCCTCAATACTCAATCTTCAATCCTCAATCCTCAATCCTCAATACTCAATATTCAATCCTCAATACCCAATTTTCAATACTCAATCCGCAATCATCATACCGCAATCCTCAATCCTCAGTCATCAATCCTCAATCTCCAATACTCAATGGTCAATCCTCAGTCCTCAATACTCAATCGTCAATCCTCAGTCCTCAATCCTCAATCCTCAATCCTCGTACCTCAAACCTCAATCCTCAATCCTCAATCCTCATTCTTCAATCCTCAATACCCAATCCTCAATCTTCAATCCTCAATCCTCAATCCTCAATTCTCAATCCTCAATCCTCAGTCCTCAGTCCTCAAACCTCAATCCTCAATCCTCAATCCTCAATCCTCAATACTCATTCCTCAAACCTCAATCCTCAAACGTCAGTCCTCATCCTCAATGCTCAATCCTCAATCCTCAATCCTCAATCTTCAATCCTCAATCCTCAATCCTCAATTCTCAATCCTCAGCCCTCAGACCTCAGACCTCAGACCTCAAACCTCAATCCTCAACCCTCAGCCCTCATCGTCAATCCACAAACCTCAATCCTCAATCCTCAATCGTCAATCCTCAATCCTCAATCATCAATCCTCAATACTCAATCTTCAATCCTCAATCCTCAATCCTCAGTCCTCATCCTCAATTCTCCATCTCAATCCTCAATCCTTAACCCTCAATCTTCAATCCTCAATAATCAATATCCAATCCTAGATCCCCAATCCCCAATCCTCAATCCTTACTCCTCAATCTTCAATCCTCAATCCCCAGTCCCCAATCTTCAACCCTCAATGCTCAATCCTCAATCCTCAATCCTCAATCCTCAATCCTCAGACCCCAATCCCCAATCCTCAATCCTCAATCCTCATTCTTCAATCCTCAATACCCAATCCTCAATCTTCAATCCTCAATCCTCAATTCTCAATCCTCAATCCTCAGTCCTCAGACTTCAAACCTCAATCCTCAACCCTCAGCCCTCATCCTCAGTCCTCAAACCTCAATCCTCAATCCTCAATCGTCAATCCTCAATCCTCAATCTTCAATCCTCAATACTCAATCTTCAATCCTCAATCCTCAATCCTCAATCCTCAATATTCAATCCTCAATACCCAATTTTCAATACCCAATCCGCAATCATCATACCGCAATCCTCAATCCTCAGTCATCAATCCTCAATCTTCAATACTCAATGGTCAATCCTCAGTCCTCAATACTCAATCGTCAATCCTCAGTCCTCAATCCTCAATCCTAAATCCTCGTACCTCAAACCTCAATACTCAATAGAATATCCTGAATTCTCAGTTCTCACGACTCAATCCTCAATCTTCAATATTCAAGTCTCCATCCACGAACATCAATTCTCATCACTCAACCCTCAACACTCAGTCCTCAATCTTCAATCCTCAATCCTCAATACTCAATCTTCAATTCTCAATCCTCAATTCTCAATTCTCAATCCTCAATCCTCAATCCTCAATCGTCAATCCTCAATCCCCAATACTCAATCTTCCGTCCTCAATCCTCAACCCTCAATCCTCAATCGTCAATCCTCAATCCCCAATCCTCTATCCTCAATCCTCAACCCTCAATCCTTAATCCTCAATCCTCAATCCTCAATCTTCAATCCCCAATACTCAATCTTCAATCCTCAATCCTCTATCCCCAGTCCTAAATCTTCAATCGTCAATGCTCAATAATCAGTCCTCAATCCTCAGTCCTCAATCCTCAATCCTCAATCCTCAATTCTCAATACTCAATAGAATATCCTGAATTCTCAGTTTTCACGACTCAATCCTCAATCTTCAATATTCAAGTCTCCATCCACGAACATCAATTCTCATCACTCAACCCTCAACACTCAGTCCTCAATCTTCAATCCTCAATCCTCAATCCTCAATCTTCAATCCTCAATACTTAATCTTCAATCCTCAATATTCGGCAAACAACCGTCAAACATCAATCCTCAATACTCAACCGTCAATCCTCAATTCTCAGTACTCAATAGAATACCCTGAATTCTCAGTTTTCAATACTCAATCCTCAATCTTCAATCTTCAAGTCTCCATCCACAAACATCAATTATCATCACTCAACCCTCAACACTCAGTGCTGCATCTTCAATCCTCAATCCTCAATCCTCAATCTTCAATCCTCAATACTCAATCTTCAATCCTCAATCCTCAATCTTGAATCCTCAATACTTAATCTTCAATCCTCAATATTCAGCAAGCAACCCTCAACCATCAATCCTCAATACTCAACCATCAATCGTCAATTCTCAGTACTCAATAGAATATCCTGAATTCTCAGTTTTCAATACTCAATACTCAATCTGCAATCTTCAAATCTCTATGCACAAACGTCAATTCTCATCACTGAACCCTCAACACTCAGGCCCCAATCCTCAATCTTCAATCCTCAATCCTCAATACTCAATCCTCAGTCCTCAGTCCTCAATCTTCAATACTCAATCCTCAATCCTCAATCCTCAATCCTCAATCCTCAATCCTCAACCCGCAGCCCTCATCCTCAATCCTCAACCCTGAATCCCCAATCCACAATCCTCAATCCTCAATCCTCAATCCTCAACCCTCAGCCCTCAGCCCTCATCCTCCATCCTCAATCCTCAATCCTCAATCCTCAATCTTCAATCCTCAACACTCAAACCTCAATCCTCAATCCTCAATACTCAATCCTCAATCCTCAACACTCAACCATCAATCCTCAATCCTCAATACTCAATAGAATATCCTGAATTCTCAGTATTCAATACTCAAACCTCAATCCTCAACCCTCAGCCCTCATCCTCCATCCTCAATCCTCGATGCTCAATCCTCAATCCTCAATCATCAATCCTCAATCTTCAACACTCAATCCTCAATCCTCAATCCTCAATCCTCAACCATCAGCCCTCATCCTCAATCCTCAATCCTGAATCATCAATACTCAATGTTCAATCCTCAATACTCAGTCTTCAATCATCAATCCTCAATACTCAATCCTCAATCCTCAATCCTCAATCATCAATCCTCAATCCTCAACCCTCAGCCCTCATCCTCAATCCTCAATCCTGAATCCTCAATCCACAACCTTCAATCCTCAATACTCAGTCTTCAATCATCAATCCTCAATACTGAATCCTCAATCCTCAATCCTCAATCATCAATCCTCAATCCTCAATCATCAACCTTCAATCCTCAATACTCACTCTTCAATCCTCAATACTCAATCCTCAATATTCAACACACAACCATCAACCATCAATTCTCAATACTCAACCATCAATCCTCAATTCTGAATACTCAATAGAATATCCTGAACTCTCATGATTCAATACTCAATCCACAATATTCTATAATCAAATCTCAATCCTCAATCCTCAATCCTCAATCCTGAACCTTCAATCCACAATACTCAAACTTCAATCCTCAATCCTCAATCCTCAATCCCCAGTCCTCAACCTTCAATCCTCAATGCTCAATAATCAATCCTCAATCCTCAGTCCTCAACCCTCAATCTTCAGCCCTCAAGCCCAATCCTCAATCCTCAATCCTCAATCCTCAATCCTCAATCCTCAATCCTCAATCTTCAATCCTCAACACTCAAACCTCAATCTTCAATCCTCAATACTCAATCCTCAATCCTCAATACTCAACCATCAATCCTCAATCCTCAATACACAATAGAATATCCTGAATTCTCAGTATTCAATACTCAAACCTCAATTCTCAACCCTCAGCCCTCATCGTCTATCATCAATCCTCAATCCTCAGTCCTCAATAGTCAATCTCCAATCCTAGATCCTCAATCCCCAATCCTCAATCCCTAATCCTCAATCTTCAATCCTCAATCCTCAATCCTCAATCTTCAATACTCAATCCTCAATCCTCAATCCTCAATCATCAATACTCAATCTTCAATCCTCAATCCTCAATCCTCAATCCTCAACCCTCAGCCCTCATCCTCAATCCTCAATCCTGAATCCTCAATCCTCAATCCTCAATCCACAATCCTCAATCTTCAATCCTCAATCCTCAATCCTCAAACCTCAATCCTCAGACATGAATACTCCATCTTCAATACTCAATCCACAATCCTCAATCCTCAATCCTCAATCTTCAATCCTCAATCTTCAATCCTCAATAATCAATCTCCAATCCTAGATCCTCAATCCTCAACCTTCAATCCTCAATCCCCAGTCCTCAACCTTCAACCCTAAATGCTCAATACTCAATCCTCAATCCTCAGTCCTCAATCCTCAATCCTCAGTCCTCAATCCTCAACCCTCAATCCTCAATCCTCAATCCTCAATCCTCAATCCTCAATCCTCAGGCATGAATACTCAACCTTCAATACTCAATCCTCAATCCTCAACCCTCAGTCCTCATCCTCAATACTCAATCTTCGATCCTCAATCCACAATCCTCAATCCTCAATACTCAATCCTCAGTCATGAATGCTCAATCTTCAATACTCAATCCTCAATCCTCAATCCTCAATCCTCAATCCTCAATTCTCAATCCTCATTCCTCAAACCTCAATCCTCAAACCTCAGTCCTCATACTCAATTCTCAATGCTCAATACTCAATCCTCAATTCTCAATCTTCAATCCTCAATAATCAATCTCCAATCCTAGATCCTCAATCCCCAATCCTCAATCCTTTATCCTCAATCTTCAATCCTCAATCCCCAGTCCTCAATCTTCAATCCTCAATGCTCAGTCCTCAATCCTCAATCCTCAGTCCTCAATCCTCAACCCTGAATCTTCAATCCTCAATCCCCAATCCTCAATCTTCAATCCTCAATCCTCAATCCTCAATCCTCAATTCTCAATCCTCAAACCTCAGTCCCCGTCCTCAATCCTCATCCCTCAATCCTCAATCCTGAACCTTCAATCCACAATACTCAAACTTCAATCCTCAATCCTCAATCCTCAATCCCCAGTCCTCAACCTTCAATCCTCAATGCTCAATAATCAATCCTCAATCCTCAGTCCTCAACCCTCAATCTTCAGCCCTCAACCCCAATCCTCAATCCTCAATCCTCAATCCTCAATCCTCAAACCTCAATATTCTACACACAACCCTCAAACATCAATACTGAATACTCAACTATCAATCCTCAGTTTTCAATACTCAATAGAATATCCTGAATTCTCAGGATTCTATACTCAATACACAATACTCAATCATCAAATCTCAATCCTCAATCATCAATCCTCAACACTCAATCCTCAAACATCTGTCCTCATTCTTCAATCCTCAATCCTCAGTCCTCAATCCACTAACGTCAATCCTCTATCCTCAATCCTCAGTCCTCAGTCTTCTATCCTCAATACTCAATCTCCAATCCTCAGTCCTCAATCCTCAATCATCAATCCTCAATCCTGAATCTTCAATCCTCAACCCCAATCCTCAATCTTCAATGCTCAATCCTCAATCCTCAATCCTCAATTCGCAATCCTGAACCCTCAGTCCCCGTCCTCAATCCTCATCCCTCAATCCTCAATCCTCAATCCCCAATCCTCAATCCTCAATCCTCAATCATCAACACTCAATCTTCAATCCTCAATCCTCAATCCTTGATCCTCAATCCTCAGTCCTCAATCTTCAATCCTCAATCTCCTATCCTCAATTCTCAAGCGTCAAACCTCAATCCTCAATCCTCATCCCTCAATCCTCAGACCTCAAACCACAATTCCGAATCCTCAATCCTGAATGCTCAATCTTCATCCGTCAGTCCGCAACAATCAGTTGCCAATCCTCAATGCTCAATAGAATATCATCAATTCACGGCTTTCAATACGCAATCCCCAATCTTCAATCTTCAAATCTCAATCCACAAACATCAACACTCATCACTCTACCCTCAACACTCAGTCCTCAATCTTCAATCCTCAATCCTCAATCCTCAAACTTCAATCCTCAATACTCAATCTTCAATCCTCAATCCTCAATTCTCAATACTCAATCCTCAATGCTCAATCCTCAATCCTCAATACTCAATCTTCGATCCTCAATCCACAATCCTCAATCCTCAATCCTCAATCCTCAGTCATGAATGCTCAATCTTCAATACTCAATCCTCAATCCTCAATCCTCAATCCTCAATCCTCAATCCTCAATCGTCAATTCTCAATCCTCATTCCTCAAACCTCAATCCTCAACCCTCAGTCCTCATCCTCAATTCTCAATACTCAATACTCTATCCTCAATTCTCAATCATCAATCCACAATAATCAATCTCCAATCCTAGATCCTCAATCCCCAATCCTCAATCCTTAATCCTCAGTCTTCAATCCTCAATCCCCAGTCCTCAATCTTCAATCCTCAATGCTCAAACCTCAATCCTCAATCCTCGGTCCTCAGTCCTCAATCCTGAATCTTCAATCCTCAATCCCCAATCCTCAATCTTCAATCCTCAATCCTCAATCCTCAATCCTCAATTCTCAATCCTCAAACCTCAGTCCCCGTCCTGAATCCTCATCCCTCAATCCTCAATCCTCAATCCTCAATCCTCAATCATCAATACTCAATCTTCAATCCTCAATCCTCAATCCTTGATCCTCGATCCTCAATCCCAAGTCCTCAATCTTCAATCCTCAATCTCCTATCCTCAATCCTCAACCGTCAATCCTCAATCCTCAATACTCAACCCTCAATCCTCAGTCCTCAAACCTCAATCCTGAAACCTCAATCCTGAATTCTCAATTTTCAGCCCTGAGTCCACAGAAATCAATTGTCAATCATGAATCCTCAGTAGAATATCCTCAATTCACAGTTTTCAATACTCAATCCTCAATCTTCAATCTTCAAATATCAATCCACAAACATCAATTCTCATCACTCAACACTCAACACTCAGTCCTCAATCTTCAATCCTCAATCCTCAATCCTCAGTATTCAATCCTAAATACTCAATCTTCAATCCTCAATCCTCAATACCGAATCCTCAATCGTCAATCCCCAATGCTCAATCTTCAATCCACAATCCTCAATCCTCAATCTTCATTCCCCAATCCTTAATCCTCAATCCTCAATCCTCAGTCCTCAGTCCACAATCTTCAATCCTCAATACTCAATCTCCAGTCCTCAATCCTCAACAATCAATCCTTAATCCTCAATCCTGAATCTTCAATCCTCCATCCTCAATCCGCAATCCTCAATTCTCAATCTTCATTCTTCATTCCTCAATACCCAATCCTCAATCTTCAATCCTCAATCCTCAATCCTCAATTCTCAACCCTCAATCCTCAGTCCTCAGTCCTCAAACCTCAATCCTCAGTGCTCAGCCCTCTTCACCAATCCTGAATCCTCAATACTCAATCCTCAGTCTTCAATCCTCAATTCTCAATATTCGATCCTCAATCCTCAATCCTCAATCTTTAATCCTCAATCCTCAATCCTCAATCCTCATTCTTAAATCCTCAATACCCAATACTCAATCTTCAATCCTGAATGCTCAATCCTAAATTCTCAATCCTCAATCCTCAGTCCTCAGTCCTCAATCCTCAATCCTCAATCCTCAATGCTCAAACCTCAATCCTCAATCCTCAATACCGAATCCTCAATCGTCAATCCCCAATGCTCAATCTTCGATCCACAATCCTCAATCCTCAATCTTCATTCCCCAATCCTTAATCCTCAATCCTCAATCCTCAGTCCTCAGTCCACAATCTTCAATCCTCAATACTCAATCTCCAGTCCTCAATCCTCAACAATCAATCCTTAATCCTCAATCCTGAATATTCAATCCTCCATCCTCAATCCGCAATCCTCAATTCTCAATCTTCATTCTTCATTCCTCAATACCCAATCCTCAATCTTCAATCCTCAATCCTCAATCCTCAATTCTCAACCCTCAATCCTCAGTCCTCAGTCCTCAAACCTCAATCCTCAGTGCTCAGCCCTCTTCACCAATCCTGAATCCTCAATACTCAATCCTCAGTCTTCAATCCTCAACTCTCAATATTCGATCCTCAATCCTCAATCCTCAATCTTTAATCCTCAATCCTCAATCCTCAATCCTCATTCTTAAATCCTCAATACCCAATACTCAATCTTCAATCCTGAATGCTCAATCCTAAATTCTCAATCCTCAATCCTCAGTCCTCAGTCCTCAATCCTCAATCCTCAATCCTCAATGCTCAAACCTCAATCCTCAATCCTCAATACCGAATCCTCAATCGTCAATCCCCAATGCTCAATCTTCAATCCACAATCCTCAATCCTCCATCTTCAATACCCAAACCTCAATCTTCAATTCTCAATCCTCGAACCTCAGTCCTCAACTCTCAACCCTCAGTCCCCAATCCTCAACCCTCAGTCCTCGTCCTCAATCCTCAACCCTCAATCCTCAATCCTCAACCTTCAATCCTCAATACTCAATCTCCAATCCTCAATCCTCAATCCTCAATCTTCAATCCTCAATACTCAATCTTCAATCCTCAATCCTCAATCTTCAATCCTCAATACTTAATCTTCAATCCTCAATATTCAGCAAACAACCCTCAACCATCAATCCTCAATACTCAACCATCAATCGTCAATTCTCAGTACTCAATAGAATATCCTGAATTCTCAGTTTTCAATACTCAATACTCAATCTGCAATCTTCAAATCTCTATGCACAAACATCAATTCTCATCACTGAACGCTCAACACTCAGGCCCCAATCCTCAATCTTCAATCCTCAATCCTCAATACTCAATCCTCAGTCCTCAGTCCTCAATCTTCAATACTCAATCCTCAATCCTCAATCCTCAATCCTCAATACTCAATCTTCAATCCTCAATCCTCAATCCTCAATCCTCAACCCTCAGCCCTCATCCTCAATCCTCAATCCTGAATCCTCAACCCTCAATCCTCAATCCTCAATCCTCAGTCCTCAATCCACAATCATCAATCCTCAATCTTCAATACTCATTCCTCAATCCTCAATCCTCAATGCTCAATACTCAATCTTCAATCCTCAATCCTCAATCCTCAATCCTCAACCCTCAGCGATCATCCTCAATCCTCAATCCTGAATCCCCAATCCTCAATGTTCAATCCTCAGTACTCAATCTTCAACCTTCAATCCTCAATCCTCAATCCTCAATCCTCAATCCGCAATCCTCAGTCTTCAATCCTCAATACTCAATCTTCAATCCTCAATCCTCAATCCTCAATCATCAATCCTCAATCTTCAATCATCAATACTCAATCTTCAATCCTCAATAATCAATCTCCAATACTAGATCCTCAATCCCCAATCCTCAATCGTTAATCCTCAATCTTCAATCCTCAATCCTCAATTCTCAATCCTCAATCCTCAATATTCAACACACAAACCTCAACCATCAATTATCAATACTCAACCATCAATCCTCAATTCTCAATACTCAATAGAATATCATGAACTCTCATGGTTCTATACTCAATCCACAATACTCAATAATCAAATCTCAATCCTCAAACATCAATTCTCAACACTCTATCCTCAACACTCAGTCCTCTCTCTTCAATCCTCCATCCTCAATCCTCAATCCTCATGCGTCAATCTCCAATCCTCAATCCTCAACAATCAATCCTTAATCCTCAATCCTGAATCTTCAATCCTCCATCCTCAATACACAAACCTCAATCTTCAATTCTCAATCCTCGATCCTCAGTCCTCAGATCTCAACCCTCAGTCCCCAATCCTCAACCCTCAGTCCTCGTCCTCAATCCTCAACCCTCAATCCTCAATCCTCAATTTTCAATCATCAATACTCAATCTTCAGTCCTCAATCCTCAATCCTCAATCCTCAATCCTCAATCTTCAATCATGAATACTCAACCTTCAATCCGCAACAATCAATATCCAATCCTAGATCCTCAATCCCCAATCCTCAATCGTTAATCCTCAATCTTCATACCTCAATCCCCAGTCCTCAATCCTCAATACTCAACCTTCAATCCTCAATCCACAATTCTCAATCCTCAATACTCAATCTTCAATCCTCAATCCTCAATCCTCAATACTCAATCCTCAATCCTCAATATTCAACACACAACCATCAACCATCAATTCTCAATACTCAACCATGAATTATCAATTCTCAATACTCAATGGAATATCCTGAATTCTCATGGTTCAATACTCAATCCACAATATTCAATAATCAAATCTCAATCCGCAAACATCAATTCTCAGTCCTCAAACCTCAATCCCGAATCCTCAACCCTGAATTCTCAATCTTCAGCCCTCAGTCCTCAACGATCAATTGTCAATCCTCAATCTTCAATAGAATACCCTCAATTCACTGTTTTCAATACTCAATCCCCATTCTTCAATCTTCAAATCTCAAAACACAAACATCAATTCCCATCACTCAACCCTCAACACTCAGCCCTCAATCATCAATCCTCAATCCTCAATCCTCAATCTTCAATCCTCAATACTCAATCTTCAATCCTCAATCCTCAATTCTCAATCCTCAATACTCAATCCTCAATTCTCATCACTCAACACTCAACACTCAGTCCTCAATCTTCAATCCTCAATCCTCAATCCTCAATCCTCAATCTTCAATCCTCAATCTTCAATCCTCAATCCTCAATCCTCAATCTTCAATACTCAATCCTCAATCCTCAATCCTCAATCCTCAATACTCAATCTTCAATCCTCAATCCTCAATCCTCAATCCTCAACCCTCAGCCCTCATCCTCAATCCTCAATCCTGAATCCTCAATCCTCAATCCTCAATCCTCAATCCTCAGTCCTCAATCCACAATCATCAATCCTCAATCTTCAATACTCATTCCTCAATCCTCAATCCTCAATCCTCAATACTCAATCTTCAATCCTCAATCCTCAATCCTCAATCCTCAACCCTCAGCGATCATCCTCAATCCTCAATCCTGAATCCCCAATCCTCAATGTTCAATCCTCAATACTCAGACATCAATCATCAATCCTCAATACTCAATCCTCAATCCTCAATCCTCAATCATCAATCCTCAATCCTCAATACTCAATCTTCAATCCTCAATCCTCAATCCTCAATCCTCAATCCTCAATAGTCAATCTCCAATCCTAGATCCTCAATCCCGAATACTCAATCCTTAATCCACAACCTTCAATCCTCAATCCTCAATCTTCAATCCTCAATCCTCAATCCTCAATCCTCAATCCTCATTCTTCAAACCTCAATACCCAATCCTCAATCCTCAATCCTCAATCCTCAATCCTCAATCCTCAATCCTCAATCCTCAATCCTCAATCCTCAGGCATGAATACTCAACCTTCAATACTCAATCCTCAATCCTCAACCCTCAGTCCTCATCCTCAATACTCAATCTTCGATCCTCAATCCACAATCCTCAATCCTCAATACTCAATCCTCAGTCATGAATGCTCAATCTTCAATACTCAATCCTCAATCATCAATCCTCAATCCTCAATCCTCAATCCTCATTCCTCAAACCTCAATCCTCAACCCGCAGTCCTCATCCTCCATCCTCAAACATCAATCCTCAATCCTCAATCTTCAATCCTCAATACTCAACTTTCAATCCCCAATCCTCAATCCCCAATCCTCAATCCTCAATCCTCAATCGTCAGTCTTCAATCCTCAATACACAATCTGCAATCCTCAGACCTCAACCCTCAACCCTCAATCCTCAGTCTTCAATCCTCAATACCCAATCCTCAATCTTCAACCCTCAATCCGCAATCCTCAATTCTCAATCCTCAATCCTCAGTCCTCAGTCCTCAAACCTCAATCCTCAACCATCAGCCATCATCCTCAATCCTCAATCCTCGTTCCTCAATCCTCAATCCTCAATCCTCAATCCTCAATAGTCAATCTCCAATCCTAGATCCTCAATCCCCAACCCTCAATCCTCAATCCTCAATCGTCAGTCCTCAATCCACAATCATCAATCCTCAATCCTCAATCTTCAATACTCATTCCTCAATCCTCAATCCTCAATCCTCAATCCTCAATCTTCAATCCTCAACACTCAAACCTCAATCTTCAATACTCAATCCTCAATCCTCAATCCTCAATCCTCAATACTCAATCTTCAATCCTCAATCCTCAATCCTCAATCCTCAACCCTCAGCCCTCATCCTCAATCCTCAATCCTGAATCCTCAATCCTCAATCCTCAATCCTCAATCCTCAGTCCTCAATCCACAATCATCAATCCTCAATCTTCAATACTCATTCCTCAATCCTCAATCCTCAATCCTCAATACTCAATCTTCAATCCTCAATCCTCAATCCTCAATCCTCAACCCTCAGCGATCATCCTCAATCCTCAATCCTGAATCCCCAATCCTCAATGTTCAATCCTCAATACTCAGACATCAATCATCAATCCTCAATACTCAATCCTCAATCCTCAATCCTCAATCATCAATCCTCAATCCTCAATCATCAACCTTCAATCCTCAATACTCAATCTTCAATCCTCAATACTCAATCCTCAATATTCAACACACAACCATCAACCATCAATTCTCAATACTCAACCATCAATCCTCAATCCTCAGTCCTCAATCCACAATCATCAATCCTCAATCCTCAATCCTCAATCCTCAATCCTCAATACTCAATCTTCAATCCTCAATCCTCAATCCTCAATCCTCAACCCTCAGCCCTCATCTTCAATCCTCAATTCTGAATCGTCAATCCTCTATCTTCAATCCTCAATACTCAGTCTTCAATCCTCAATCCTCAATCCTCAATCGTCAGTCCTCAATCCACAATCATCAATCCTCAATCCTCAATCTTCAATACTCATTCCTCAATCCTCAATCCTCATTCCTCAATCCTCAATCTTCAATCCTCAACACTCAAACCTCAAACTTCAATCCTCAATACTCAATCCTCAATCCTCAATACTCAACCATCAATCCTCAATCCTCAATACTCAACAGAATATCCTGAATTCTCAGTATTCAATACTCAAACCTCAATCCTCAACCCTCAGCCCTCATTCACTATCCTCAATCCTCAATCCTCAATCCTCAATAGTCAATCTCCAATCCTCGATCCTCAATCCCCAATCCTCAATCCTTAATCCTCAATCTTCAATCCTCAATCCTCAATCCTCAATCTTCAATACTCAATCCTCAATCCTCAATCCTCAATCCTCAATACTCAATCTTCAATCCTCAATCCTCAATCCTCAATCCTCAACCCTCAGCCCTCATCCTCAATCCTCAATCCTGAATCCTCAACCCTCAATCCTCAATCCTCAATCCTCAGTCCTCAATCCACAATCATCAATCCTCAATCTTCAATACTCATTCCTCAATCCTCAATCCTCAATCCTCAATACTCAATCTTCAATCCTCAATCCTCAATCCTCAATCCTCAACCCTCAGCGATCATCCTCAATCCTCAATCCTGAATCCCCAATCCTCAATGTTCAATCCTCAATACTCAGACATCAATCATCAATCCTCAATACTCAATCCTCAATCCTCAATCCTCAATCATCAATCCTCAATCCTCAATCCTCAATCTTCAATCCTCAGTACTCAATCTTCAACCTTCAATCCTCAATCCTCAATCCTCAATCCTCAATCCGCAATCCTCAGTCTTCAATCCTCAATACTCAATCTTCAATCCTCAATCCTCAATCCTCAATCATCAATCCTCAATCTTCAATCATCAATACTCAATCTTCAATCCTCAATAATCAATCTCCAATACTAGATCCTCAATCCCCAATCCTCAATCGTTAATCCTCAATCTTCAATCCTCAATCCTCAATTCTCAATCCTCAATCCTCAATATTCAACACACAAACCTCAACCATCAATTATCAATACTCAACCATCAATCCTCAATTCTCAATACTCAATAGAATATCATGAACTCTCATGGTTCTATACTCAATCCACAATACTCAATAATCAAACCTCAATCCTCAAACATCAATTCTCAACACTCTATCCTCAACACTCAGTCCTCTCTCTTCAATCCTCCATCCTCAATCCTCAATCCTCATGCGTCAATCTCCAATCCTCAATCCTCAACAATCAATCCTTAATCCTCAATCCTGAATCTTCAATCCTCCATCCTCAATACACAAACCTCAATCTTCAATTCTCAATCCTCGATCCTCAGTCCTCAGATCTCAACCCTCAGTCCCCAATCCTCAACCCTCAGTCCTCGTCCTCAATCCTCAACCCTCAATCCTCAATCCTCAATTTTCAATCATCAATACTCAATCTTCAGTCCTCAATCCTCAATCCTCAATCCTCAATCCTCAATCTTCAATCATGAATACTCAACCTTCAATCCGCAACAATCAATATCCAATCCTAGATCCTCAATCCCCAATGCTCAATCGTTAATCCTCAATCTTCATACCTCAATCCCCAGTCCTCAATCCTCAATACTCAACCTTCAATCCTCAATCCACAATTCTCAATCCTCAATACTCAATCTTCAATCCTCAATCCTCAATCCTCAATACTCAATCCTCAATCCTCAATATTCAACACACAACCATCAACCATCAATTCTCAATACTCAACCATGAATTATCAATTCTCAATACTCAATGGAATATCCTGAATTCTCATGGTTCAATACTCAATCCACAATATTCAATAATCAAATCTCAATCCGCAAACATCAATTCTCACTCCTCAAACCTCAATCCCGAATCCTCAACCCTGAATTCTCAATCTTCAGCCCTCAGTCCTCAACGATCAATTGTCAATCCTCAATCTTCAATAGAATACCCTCAATTCACTGTTTTCAATACTCAATCCCCATTCTTCAATCTTCAAATCTCAAAACACAAACATCAATTCCCATCACTCAACCCTCAACACTCAGCCCTCAATCATCAATCCTCAATCCTCAATCCTCAATCTTCAATCCTCAATACTCAATCTTCAATCCTCAATCCTCAATTCTCAATCCTCAATACTCAATCCTCAATTCTCATCACTCAACACTCAACACTCAGTCCTCAATCTTCAATCCTCAATCCTCAATCCTCAATCCTCAATCTTCAATCCTCAATCTTCAATCCTCAATCCTCAATCCTCAATCTTCAATACTCAATCCTCAATCCTCAATCCTCAATCATCAATACTCAATCTTCAATCCTCAATCCTCAATCCTTGATCCTCAATCCTCAGTCCTCAATCTTCAATCCTCAATCTCCTATCCTCAATCCTCAAGCGTCAATCCTCAATCCTCAATCCTCAACCCTCAATCCTCAGTCCTCAAACCTCAATCCTGAAACCTCAATCCTGAATTCTCAATTTTCAGCACTTAGTCCTCAGCAATCAATGGTCAGTCACCAATCCTCAATAGAATATCCTCAATTCACAGTTTTCAATACTCTATCCTCAATCTTCAATCTTCAAATATCAATCCACAAACATCAATTCTCATCACTCAACACTCAACACTCAGTCCCAAATCTTCAATCCTCAATCCTCAATCCTCAGTATTCAATCGTAAATACTCAATCTTCAATCCACAATCCTCAATACTCAATTCTCAATCGTCAATCCTCAATACTCAATCCTCAGTCATGAGTGCTTAATCTTCAATACTCAATCCTCAATCCTCAATCCTCAATCCTCAATCCTCAATCCTCAATCCTCAATCCCCATTCCTCAAACCTCAATCCTCAACCCTCAATCCTCATCCTCAATTCTCAATGCTCAATCCTCAATCCTCAATTCTCAATCATCAATCCTCAATAATCAATCTCCAATCCTAGATCCTGAATCCCCAATCCTCAATCCTTAACCCTCAATCTTCAATCCTCAATCCCCAGTCCTCAATCTTCATTCGACAATCCTTAATCCTCAATCCTCAATCCTCAGTCCTGAGTCCTCAACCTTCAATCCTCAATACTCAATCTCCAATCCTCAATCCTCAATCCTCAATCTTCAATCCTCAATACCCAATCCTCAACCTTCAATCCTCAATCCTCAATTCTCAATCCTCAATCCTCAGTCCTCAGACTTCAAACCTCAATCCTCAACCCTCAGCCCTCATCGTCAGTCCTCAAACCTCAATCCTCAATCCTCAATCGTCAATACTCAATCCTCAATCTTCAATCCTCAATACTCAATCTTCAATCCTCAATCCTCAATCCTCAATACTCAATATTCAATCCTCAATACCCAATTTTCAATACTCAATCCGCAATCATCATACCGCAATCCTCAATCCTCAGTCATCAATCCTCAATCTCCAATACTCAATGGTCAATCCTCAGTCCTCAATACTCAATCGTCAATCCTCAGTCCTCAATCCTCAATCCTCAATCCTCGTACCTCAAACCTCAATCCTCAATCCTCAATCCTCATTCTTCAATCCTCAATACCCAATCCTCAATCTTCAATCCTCAATCCTCAATCCTCAATTCTCAATCCTCAATCCTCAGTCCTCAGTCCTCAAACCTCAATCCTCAATCCTCAATCCTCAATCCTCAATACTCATTCCTCAAACCTCAATCCTCAAACCTCAGTCCTCATCCTCAATGCTCAATCCTCAATCCTCAATCCTCAATCTTCAATCCTCAATCCTCAATCCTCAATTCTCAATCCTCAGCCCTCAGACCTCAGACCTCAGACCTCAAACCTCAATCCTCAACCCTCAGCCCTCATCGTCAATCCACAAACCTCAATCCTCAATCCTCAATCGTCAATCCTCAATCCTCAATCATCAATCCTCAATACTCAATCTTCAATCCTCAATCCTCAATCCTCAGTCCTCATCCTCAATTCTCCATCTCAATCCTCAATCCTTAACCCTCAATCTTCAATCCTCAATAATCAATATCCAATCCTAGATCCCCAATCCCCAATCCTCAATCCTTACTCCTCAATCTTCAATCCTCAATCCCCAGTCCCCAATCTTCAACCCTCAATGCTCAATCCTCAATCCTCAATCCTCAATCCTCAATCCTCAGACCCCAATCCCCAATCCTCAATCCTCAATCCTCATTCTTCAATCCTCAATACCCAATCCTCAATCTTCAATCCTCAATCCTCAATTCTCAATCCTCAATCCTCAGTCCTCAGACTTCAAACCTCAATCCTCAACCCTCAGCCCTCATCCTCAGTCCTCAAACCTCAATCCTCAATCCTCAATCGTCAATCCTCAATCCTCAATCTTCAATCCTCAATACTCAATCTTCAATCCTCAATCCTCAATCCTCAATCCTCAATATTCAATCCTCAATACCCAATTTTCAATACCCAATCCGCAATCATCATACCGCAATCCTCAATCCTCAGTCATCAATCCTCAATCTTCAATACTCAATGGTCAATCCTCAGTCCTCAATACTCAATCGTCAATCCTCAGTCCTCAATCCTCAATCCTAAATCCTCGTACCTCAAACCTCAATACTCAATAGAATATCCTGAATTCTCAGTTCTCACGACTCAATCCTCAATCTTCAATATTCAAGTCTCCATCCACGAACATCAATTCTCATCACTCAACCCTCAACACTCAGTCCTCAATCTTCAATCCTCAATCCTCAATACTCAATCTTCAATTCTCAATCCTCAATTCTCAATTCTCAATCCTCAATCCTCAATCCTCAATCGTCAATCCTCAATCCCCAATACTCAATCTTCCGTCCTCAATCCTCAACCCTCAATCCTCAATCGTCAATCCTCAATCCCCAATCCTCTATCCTCAATCCTCAACCCTCAATCCTTAATCCTCAATCCTCAATCCTCAATCTTCAATCCCCAATACTCAATCTTCAATCCTCAATCCTCTATCCCCAGTCCTAAATCTTCAATCGTCAATGCTCAATAATCAGTCCTCAATCCTCTGTCCTCAATCCTCAATCCTCAATCCTCAATTCTCAATACTCAATAGAATATCCTGAATTCTCAGTTTTCACGACTCAATCCTCAATCTTCAATATTCAAGTCTCCATCCACGAACATCAATTCTCATCACTCAACCCTCAACACTCAGTCCTCAATCTTCAATCCTCAATCCTCAATCCTCAATCTTCAATCCTCAATACTTAATCTTCAATCCTCAATATTCGGCAAACAACCGTCAAACATCAATCCTCAATACTCAACCGTCAATCCTCAATTCTCAGTACTCAATAGAATATCCTGAATTCTCAGTTTTCAATACTCAATCCTCAATCTTCAATCTTCAAGTCTCCATCCACAAACATCAATTATCATCACTCAACCCTCAACACTCAGTGCTGCATCTTCAATCCTCAATCCTCAATCCTCAATCTTCAATCCTCAATACTCAATCTTCAATCCTCAATCCTCAACCTTGAATCCTCAATACTTAATCTTCAATCCTCAATATTCAGCAAGCAACCCTCAACCATCAATCCTCAATACTCAACCATCAATCGTCAATTCTCAGTACTCAATAGAATATCCTGAATTCTCAGTTTTCAATACTCAATACTCAATCTGCAATCTTCAAATCTCTATGCACAAACGTCAATTCTCATCACTGAACCCTCAACACTCAGGCCCCAATCCTCAATCTTCAATCCTCAATCCTCAATACTCAATCCTCAGTCCTCAGTCCTCAATCTTCAATACTCAATCCTCAATCCTCAATCCTCAATCCTCAATCCTCAATCCTCAACCCGCAGCCCTCATCCTCAATCCTCAACCCTGAATCCCCAATCCACAATCCTCAATCCTCAATCCTCAATCCTCAACCCTCAGCCCTCAGCCCTCATCCTCCATCCTCAATCCTCAATCCTCAATCCTCAATCTTCAATCCTCAACACTCAAACCTCAATCCTCAATCCTCAATACTCAATCCTCAATCCTCAACACTCAACCATCAATCCTCAATCCTCAATACTCAATAGAATATCCTGAATTCTCAGTATTCAATACTCAAACCTCAATCCTCAACCCTCAGCCCTCATCCTCCATTCTCAATCCTCGATGCTCAATCCTCAATCCTCAATCATCAATCCTCAATCTTCAACACTCAATCCTCAATCCTCAATCCTCAATCCTCAACCATCAGCCCTCATCCTCAATCCTCAATCCTGAATCATCAATACTCAATGTTCAATCCTCAATACTCAGTCTTCAATCATCAATCCTCAATACTCAATCCTCAATCCTCAATCCTCAATCATCAATCCTCAATCCTCAACCCTCAGCCCTCATCCTCAATCCTCAATCCTGAATCCTCAATCCACAACCTTCAATCCTCAATACTCAGTCTTCAATCATCAATCCTCAATACTGAATCCTCAATCCTCAATCCTCAATCATCAATCCTCAATCCTCAATCATCAACCTTCAATCCTCAATACTCACTCTTCAATCCTCAATACTCAATCCTCAATATTCAACACACAACCATCAACCATCAATTCTCAATACTCAACCATCAATCCTCAATTCTGAATACTCAATAGAATATCCTGAACTCTCATGATTCAATACTCAATCCACAATATTCTATAATCAAATCTCAATCCTCAATCCTCAATCCTCAATCCTGAACCTTCAATCCACAATACTCAAACTTCAATCCTCAATCCTCAATCCTCAATCCCCAGTCCTCAACCTTCAATCCTCAATGCTCAATAATCAATCCTCAATCCTCAGTCCTCAACCCTCAATCTTCAGCCCTCAAGCCCAATCCTCAATCCTCAATCCTCAATCCTCAATCCTCAATCCTCAATCCTCAATCTTCAATCCTCAACACTCAAACCTCAATCTTCAATCCTCAATACTCAATCCTCAATCCTCAATACTCAACCATCAATCCTCAATCCTCAATACACAATAGAATATCCTGAATTCTCAGTATTCAATACTCAAACCTCAATTCTCAACCCTCAGCCCTCATCGTCTATCATCAATCCTCAATCCTCAGTCCTCAATAGTCAATCTCCAATCCTAGATCCTCAATCCCCAATCCTCAATCCCTAATCCTCAATCTTCAATCCTCAATCCTCAATCCTCAATCTTCAATACTCAATCCTCAATCCTCAATCCTCAATCATCAATACTCAATCTTCAATCCTCAATCCTCAATCCTCAATCCTCAACCCTCAGCCCTCATCCTCAATCCTCAATCCTGAATCCTCAATCCTCAATCCTCAATCCACAATCCTCAATCTTCAATCCTCAATCCTCAATCCTCAAACCTCAATCCTCAGACATGAATACTCCATCTTCAATACTCAATCCACAATCCTCAATCCTCAATCCTCAATCTTCAATCCTCAATCTTCAATCCTCAATAATCAATCTCCAATCCTAGATCCTCAATCCTCAACCTTCAATCCTCAATCCCCAGTCCTCAACCTTCAACCCTAAATGCTCAATACTCAATCCTCAATCCTCAGTCCTCAATCCTCAATCCTCAGTCCTCAATCCTCAACCCTCAATCCTCAATCCTCAATCCTCAATCCTCAATCCTCAATCCTCAGGCATGAATACTCAACCTTCAATACTCAATCCTCAATCCTCAACCCTCAGTCCTCATCCTCAATACTCAATCTTCGATCCTCAATCCACAATCCTCAATCCTCAATACTCAATCCTCAGTCATGAATGCTCAATCTTCAATACTCAATCCTCAATCCTCAATCCTCAATCCTCAATCCTCAATTCTCAATCCTCATTCCTCAAACCTCAATCCTCAAACCTCAGTCCTCATACTCAATTCTCAATGCTCAATACTCAATCCTCAATTCTCAATCTTCAATCCTCAATAATCAATCTCCAATCCTAGATCCTCAATCCCCAATCCTCAATCCTTTATCCTCAATCTTCAATCCTCAATCCCCAGTCCTCAATCTTCAATCCTCAATGCTCAGTCCTCAATCCTCAATCCTCAGTCCTCAATCCTCAACCCTGAATCTTCAATCCTCAATCCCCAATCCTCAATCTTCAATCCTCAATCCTCAATCCTCAATCCTCAATTCTCAATCCTCAAACCTCAGTCCCCGTCCTCAATCCTCATCCCTCAATCCTCAATCCTGAACCTTCAATCCACAATACTCAAACTTCAATCCTCAATCCTCAATCCTCAATCCCCAGTCCTCAACCTTCAATCCTCAATGCTCAATAATCAATCCTCAATCCTCAGTCCTCAACCCTCAATCTTCAGCCCTCAACCCCAATCCTCAATCCTCAATCCTCAATCCTCAATCCTCAAACCTCAATATTCTACACACAACCCTCAAACATCAATACTCAATACTCAACTATCAATCCTCAGTTTTCAATACTCAATAGAATATCCTGAATTCTCAGGATTTTATACTCAATACACAATACTCAATCATCAAATCTCAATCCTCAATCATCAATCCTCAACACTCAATCCTCAAACATCTGTCCTCATTCTTCAATCCTCAATCCTCAGTCCTCAATCCACTAACGTCAATCCTCTATCCTCAATCCTCAGTCCTCAGTCTTCTATCCTCAATACTCAATCTCCAATCCTCAGTCCTCAATCCTCAATCATCAATCCTCAATCCTGAATCTTCAATCCTCAACCCCAATCCTCAATCTTCAATGCTCAATCCTCAATCCTCAATCCTCAATTCGCAATCCTGAACCCTCAGTCCCCGTCCTCAATCCTCATCCCTCAATCCTCAATCCTCAATCCCCAATCCTCAATCCTCAATCCTCAATCATCAACACTCAATCTTCAATCCTCAATCCTCAATCCTTGATCCTCAATCCTCAGTCCTCAATCTTCAATCCTCAATCTCCTATCCTCAATTCTCAAGCGTCAAACCTCAATCCTCAATCCTCATCCCTCAATCCTCAGACCTCAAACCACAATTCCGAATCCTCAATCCTGAATGCTCAATCTTCATCCGTCAGTCCGCAACAATCAGTTGCCAATCCTCAATGCTCAATAGAATATCATCAATTCACGGCTTTCAATACGCAATCCCCAATCTTCAATCTTCAAATCTCAATCCACAAACATCAACACTCATCACTCTACCCTCAACACTCAGTCCTCAATCTTCAATCCTCAATCCTCAATCCTCAAACTTCAATCCTCAATACTCAATCTTCAATCCTCAATCCTCAATTCTCAATACTCAATCCTCAATGCTCAATCCTCAATCCTCAATACTCAATCTTCGATCCTCAATCCACAATCCTCAATCCTCAATCCTCAATCCTCAGTCATGAATGCTCAATCTTCAATACTCAATCCTCAATCCTCAATCCTCAATCCTCAATCCTCAATCCTCAATCCTCAATTCTCAATCCTCATTCCTCAAACCTCAATCCTCAACCCTCAGTCCTCATCCTCAATTCTCAATACTCAATACTCTATCCTCAATTCTCAATCATCAATCCACAATAATCAATCTCCAATCCTAGATCCTCAATCCCCAATCCTCAATCCTTAATCCTCAGTCTTCAATCCTCAATCCCCAGTCCTCAATCTTCAATCCTCAATGCTCAAACCTCAATCCTCAATCCTAGGTCCTCAGTCCTCAATCCTGAATCTTCAATCCTCAATCCCCAATCCTCAATCTTCAATCCTCAATCCTCAATCCTCAATCCTCAATTCTCAATCCTCAAACCTCAGTCCCCGTCCTGAATCCTCATCCCTCAATCCTCAATCCTCAATCCTCAATCCTCAATCATCAATACTCAATCTTCAATCCTCAATCCTCAATCCTTGATCCTCGATCCTCAATCCCAAGTCCTCAATCTTCAATCCTCAATCTCCTATCCTCAATCCTCAACCGTCAATCCTCAATCCTCAATACTCAACCCTCAATCCTCAGTCCTCAAACCTCAATCCTGAAACCTCAATCCTGAATTCTCAATTTTCAGCCCTGAGTCCACAGAAATCAATTGTCAATCATGAATCCTCAGTAGAATATCCTCAATTCACAGTTTTCAATACTCAATCCTCAATCTTCAATCTTCAGATATCAATCCACAAACATCAATTCTCATCACTCAACACTCAACACTCAGTCCTCAATCTTCAATCCTCAATCCTCAATCCTCAGTATTCAATCCTAAATACTCAATCTTCAATCCTCAATCCTCAATACCGAATCCTCAATCGTCAATCCCCAATGCTCAATCTTCAATCCACAATCCTCAATCCTCAATCTTCATTCCCCAATCCTTAATCCTCAATCCTCAATCCTCAGTCCTCAGTCCACAATCTTCAATCCTCAATACTCAATCTCCAGTCCTCAATCCTCAACAATCAA
The DNA here is from genome assembly GCF_051401765.1 of Calliopsis andreniformis. NCBI lineage: Eukaryota > Metazoa > Arthropoda > Insecta > Hymenoptera > Andrenidae > Calliopsis > Calliopsis andreniformis. The sequence continues at coordinate 1,285,188 of NW_027480499.1, forward strand.
TCCTTAATCCTCAATCCTGAATCTTCAATCCTCCATCCTCAATCCGCAATCCTCAATTCTCAATCTTCATTCTTCATTCCTCAATACCCAATCCTCAATCTTCAATCCTCAATCCTCAATCCTCAATTCTCAACCCTCAATCCTCAGTCCTCAGTCCTCAAACCTCAATCCTCAGTGCTCAGCCCTCTTCACCAATCCTGAATCCTCAATACTCAATCCTCAGTCTTCAATCCTCAATTCTCAATATTCGATCCTCAATCCTCAATCCTCAATCTTTAATCCTCAATCCTCAATCCTCAATCCTCATTCTTAAATCCTCAATACCCAATACTCAATCTTCAATCCTGAATGCTCAATCCTAAATTCTCAATCCTCAATCCTCAGTCCTCAGTCCTCAATCCTCAATCCTCAATCCTCAATGCTCAAACCTCAATCCTCAATCCTCAATACCGAATCCTCAATCGTCAATCCCCAATGCTCAATCTTCAATCCACAATCCTCAATCCTCCATCTTCAATACCCAAACCTCAATCTTCAATTCTCAATCCTCGAACCTCAGTCCTCAACTCTCAACCCTCAGTCCCCAATCCTCAACCCTCAGTCCTCGTCCTCAATCCTCAACCCTCAATCCTCAATCCTCAACCTTCAATCCTCAATACTCAATCTCCAATCCTCAATCCTCAATCCTCAATCTTCAATCCTCAATACTCAATCTTCAATCCTCAATCCTCAATCTTCAATCCTCAATACTTAATCTTCAATCCTCTATATTCAGCAAACAACCCTCAACCATCAATCCTCAATACTCAACCATCAATCGTCAATTCTCAGTACTCAATAGAATATCCTGAATTCTCAGTTTTCAATACTCAATACTCAATCTGCAATCTTCAAATCTCTATGCACAAACATCAATTCTCATCACTGAACGCTCAACACTCAGGCCCCAATCCTCAATCTTCAATCCTCAATCCTCAATACTCAATCCTCAGTCCTCAGTCCTCAATCTTCAATACTCAATCCTCAATCCTCAATCCTCAATCCTCAATACTCAATCTTCAATCCTCAATCCTCAATCCTCAATCCTCAACCCTCAGCCCTCATCCTCAATCCTCAATCCTGAATCCTCAACCCTCAATCCTCAATCCTCAATCCTCAGTCCTCAATCCACAATCATCAATCCTCAATCTTCAATACTCATTCCTCAATCCTCAATCCTCAATCCTCAATACTCAATCTTCAATCCTCAATCCTCAATCCTCAATCCTCAACCCTCAGCGATCATCCTCAATCCTCAATCCTGAATCCCCAATCCTCAATGTTCAATCCTCAGTACTCAATCTTCAACCTTCAATCCTCAATCCTCAATCCTCAATCCTCAATCCGCAATCCTCAGTCTTCAATCCTCAATACTCAATCTTCAATCCTCAATCCTCAATCCTCAATCATCAATCCTCAATCTTCAATCATCAATACTCAATCTTCAATCCTCAATAATCAATCTCCAATACTAGATCCTCAATCCCCAATCCTCAATCGTTAATCCTCAATCTTCAATCCTCAATCCTCAATTCTCAATCCTCAATCCTCAATATTCAACACACAAACCTCAACCATCAATTATCAATACTCAACCATCAATCCTCAATTCTCAATACTCAATAGAATATCATGAACTCTCATGGTTCTATACTCAATCCACAATACTCAATAATCAAATCTCAATCCTCAAACATCAATTCTCAACACTCTATCCTCAACACTCAGTCCTCTCTCTTCAATCCTCCATCCTCAATCCTCAATCCTCATGCGTCAATCTCCAATCCTCAATCCTCAACAATCAATCCTTAATCCTCAATCCTGAATCTTCAATCCTCCATCCTCAATACACAAACCTCAATCTTCAATTCTCAATCCTCGATCCTCAGTCCTCAGATCTCAACCCTCAGTCCCCAATCCTCAACCCTCAGTCCTCGTCCTCAATCCTCAACCCTCAATCCTCAATCCTCAATTTTCAATCATCAATACTCAATCTTCAGTCCTCAATCCTCAATCCTCAATCCTCAATCCTCAATCTTCAATCATGAATACTCAACCTTCAATCCGCAACAATCAATATCCAATCCTAGATCCTCAATCCCCAATCCTCAATCGTTAATCCTCAATCTTCATACCTCAATCCCCAGTCCTCAATCCTCAATACTCAACCTTCAATCCTCAATCCACAATTCTCAATCCTCAATACTCAATCTTCAATCCTCAATCCTCAATCCTCAATACTCAATCCTCAATCCTCAATATTCAACACACAACCATCAACCATCAATTCTCAATACTCAACCATGAATTATCAATTCTCAATACTCAATGGAATATCCTGAATTCTCATGGTTCAATACTCAATCCACAATATTCAATAATCAAATCTCAATCCGCAAACATCAATTCTCAGTCCTCAAACCTCAATCCCGAATCCTCAACCCTGAATTCTCAATCTTCAGCCCTCAGTCCTCAACGATCAATTGTCAATCCTCAATCTTCAATAGAATACCCTCAATTCACTGTTTTCAATACTCAATCCCCATTCTTCAATCTTCAAATCTCAAAACACAAACATCAATTCCCATCACTCAACCCTCAACACTCAGCCCTCAATCATCAATCCTCAATCCTCAATCCTCAATCTTCAATCCTCAATACTCAATCTTCAATCCTCAATCCTCAATTCTCAATCCTCAATACTCAATCCTCAATTCTCATCACTCAACACTCAACACTCAGTCCTCAATCTTCAATCCTCAATCCTCAATCCTCAATCCTCAATCTTCAATCCTCAATCTTCAATCCTCAATCCTCAATCCTCAATCTTCAATACTCAATCCTCAATCCTCAATCCTCAATCCTCAATACTCAATCTTCAATCCTCAATCCTCAATCCTCAATCCTCAACCCTCAGCCCTCATCCTCAATCCTCAATCCTGAATCCTCAATCCTCAATCCTCAATCCTCAATCCTCAGTCCTCAATCCACAATCATCAATCCTCAATCTTCAATACTCATTCCTCAATCCTCAATCCTCAATCCTCAATACTCAATCTTCAATCCTCAATCCTCAATCCTCAATCCTCAACCCTCAGCGATCATCCTCAATCCTCAATCCTGAATCCCCAATCCTCAATGTTCAATCCTCAATACTCAGACATCAATCATCAATCCTCAATACTCAATCCTCAATCCTCAATCCTCAATCATCAATCCTCAATCCTCAATACTCAATCTTCAATCCTCAATCCTCAATCCTCAATCCTCAATCCTCAATAGTCAATCTCCAATCCTAGATCCTCAATCCCGAATACTCAATCCTTAATCCACAACCTTCAATCCTCAATCCTCAATCTTCAATCCTCAATCCTCAATCCTCAATCCTCAATCCTCATTCTTCAAATCTCAATACCCAATCCTCAATCCTCAATCCTCAATCCTCAATCCTCAATCCTCAATCCTCAATCCTCAATCCTCAATCCTCAGGCATGAATACTCAACCTTCAATACTCAATCCTCAATCCTCAACCCTCAGTCCTCATCCTCAATACTCAATCTTCGATCCTCAATCCACAATCCTCAATCCTCAATACTCAATCCTCAGTCATGAATGCTCAATCTTCAATACTCAATCCTCAATCATCAATCCTCAATCCTCAATCCTCAATCCTCATTCCTCAAACCTCAATCCTCAACCCGCAGTCCTCATCCTCCATCCTCAAACATCAATCCTCAATCCTCAATCTTCAATCCTCAATACTCAACTTTCAATCCCCAATCCTCAATCCCCAATCCTCAATCCTCAATCCTCAATCGTCAGTCTTCAATCCTCAATACACAATCTGCAATCCTCAGACCTCAACCCTCAACCCTCAATCCTCAGTCTTCAATCCTCAATACCCAATCCTCAATCTTCAACCCTCAATCCGCAATCCTCAATTCTCAATCCTCAATCCTCAGTCCTCAGTCCTCAAACCTCAATCTTCAACCATCAGCCATCATCCTCAATCCTCAATCCTCGTTCCTCAATCCTCAATCCTCAATCCTCAATCCTCAATAGTCAATCTCCAATCCTAGATCCTCAATCCCCAACCCTCAATCCTCAATCCTCAATCGTCAGTCCTCAATCCACAATCATCAATCCTCAATCCTCAATCTTCAATACTCATTCCTCAATCCTCAATCCTCAATCCTCAATCCTCAATCTTCAATCCTCAACACTCAAACCTCAATCTTCAATACTCAATCCTCAATCCTCAATCCTCAATCCTCAATACTCAATCTTCAATCCTCAATCCTCAATCCTCAATCCTCAACCCTCAGCCCTCATCCTCAATCCTCAATCCTGAATCCTCAATCCTCAATCCTCAATCCTCAATCCTCAGTCCTCAATCCACAATCATCAATCCTCAATCTTCAATACTCATTCCTCAATCCTCAATCCTCAATCCTCAATACTCAATCTTCAATCCTCAATCCTCAATCCTCAATCCTCAACCCTCAGCGATCATCCTCAATCCTCAATCCTGAATCCCCAATCCTCAATGTTCAATCCTCAATACTCAGACATCAATCATCAATCCTCAATACTCAATCCTCAATCCTCAATCCTCAATCATCAATCCTCAATCCTCAATCATCAACCTTCAATCCTCAATACTCAATCTTCAATCCTCAATACTCAATCCTCAATATTCAACACACAACCATCAACCATCAATTCTCAATACTCAACCGTCAATCCTCAATCCTCAGTCCTCAATCCACAATCATCAATCCTCAATCCTCAATCCTCAATCCTCAATCCTCAATACTCAATCTTCAATCCTCAATCCTCAATCCTCAATCCTCAACCCTCAGCCCTCATCTTCAATCCTCAATTCTGAATCGTCAATCCTCTATCTTCAATCCTCAATACTCAGTCTTCAATCCTCAATCCTCAATCCTCAATCGTCAGTCCTCAATCCACAATCATCAATCCTCAATCCTCAATCTTCAATACTCATTCCTCAATCCTCAATCCTCATTCCTCAATCCTCAATCTTCAATCCTCAACACTCAAACCTCAAACTTCAATCCTCAATACTCAATCCTCAATCCTCAATACTCAACCATCAATCCTCAATCCTCAATACTCAACAGAATATCCTGAATTCTCAGTATTCAATACTCAAACCTCAATCCTCAACCCTCAGCCCTCATTCACTATCCTCAATCCTCAATCCTCAATCCTCAATAGTCAATCTCCAATCCTCGATCCTCAATCCCCAATCCTCAATCCTTAATCCTCAATCTTCAATCCTCAATCCTCAATCCTCAATCTTCAATACTCAATCCTCAATCCTCAATCCTCAATCCTCAATACTCAATCTTCAATCCTCAATCCTCAATCCTCAATCCTCAACCCTCAGCCCTCATCCTCAATCCTCAATCCTGAATCCTCAACCCTCAATCCTCAATCCTCAATCCTCAGTCCTCAATCCACAATCATCAATCCTCAATCTTCAATACTCATTCCTCAATCCTCAATCCTCAATCCTCAATACTCAATCTTCAATCCTCAATCCTCAATCCTCAATCCTCAACCCTCAGCGATCATCCTCAATCCTCAATCCTGAATCCCCAATCCTCAATGTTCAATCCTCAATACTCAGACATCAATCATCAATCCTCAATACTCAATCCTCAATCCTCAATCCTCAATCATCAATCCTCAATCCTCAATCCTCAATCTTCAATCCTCAGTACTCAATCTTCAACCTTCAATCCTCAATCCTCAATCCTCAATCCTCAATCCGCAATCCTCAGTCTTCAATCCTCAATACTCAATCTTCAATCCTCAATCCTCAATCCTCAATCATCAATCCTCAATCTTCAATCATCAATACTCAATCTTCAATCCTCAATAATCAATCTCCAATACTAGATCCTCAATCCCCAATCCTCAATCGTTAATCCTCAATCTTCAATCCTCAATCCTCAATTCTCAATCCTCAATCCTCAATATTCAACACACAAACCTCAACCATCAATTATCAATACTCAACCATCAATCCTCAATTCTCAATACTCAATAGAATATCATGAACTCTCATGGTTCTATACTCAATCCACAATACTCAATAATCAAACCTCAATCCTCAAACATCAATTCTCAACACTCTATCCTCAACACTCAGTCCTCTCTCTTCAATCCTCCATCCTCAATCCTCAATCCTCATGCGTCAATCTCCAATCCTCAATCCTCAACAATCAATCCTTAATCCTCAATCCTGAATCTTCAATCCTCCATCCTCAATACACAAACCTCAATCTTCAATTCTCAATCCTCGATCCTCAGTCCTCAGATCTCAACCCTCAGTCCCCATCCTCAACCCTCAGTCCTCGTCCTCAATCCTCAACCCTCAATCCTCAATCCTCAATTTTCAATCATCAATACTCAATCTTCAGTCCTCAATCCTCAATCCTCAATCCTCAATCCTCAATCTTCAATCATGAATACTCAACCTTCAATCCGCAACAATCAATATCCAATCCTAGATCCTCAATCCCCAATCCTCAATCGTTAATCCTCAATCTTCATACCTCAATCCCCAGTCCTCAATCCTCAATACTCAACCTTCAATCCTCAATCCACAATTCTCAATCCTCAATACTCAATCTTCAATCCTCAATCCTCAATCCTCAATACTCAATCCTCAATCCTCAATATTCAACACACAACCATCAACCATCAATTCTCAATACTCAACCATGAATTATCAATTCTCAATACTCAATGGAATATCCTGAATTCTCATGGTTCAATACTCAATCCACAATATTCAATAATCAAATCTCAATCCGCAAACATCAATTCTCACTCCTCAAACCTCAATCCCGAATCCTCAACCCTGAATTCTCAATCTTCAGCCCTCAGTCCTCAACGATCAATTGTCAATCCTCAATCTTCAATAGAATACCCTCAATTCACTGTTTTCAATACTCAATCCCCATTCTTCAATCTTCAAATCTCAAAACACAAACATCAATTCCCATCACTCAACCCTCAACACTCAGCCCTCAATCATCAATCCTCAATCCTCAATCCTCAATCTTCAATCCTCAATACTCAATCTTCAATCCTCAATCCTCAATTCTCAATCCTCAATACTCAATCCTCAATTCTCATCACTCAACACTCAACACTCAGTCCTCAATCTTCAATCCTAAATCCTCAATCCTCAATCCTCAATCTTCAATCCTCAATCTTCAATCCTCAATCCTCAATCCTCAATCTTCAATACTCAATCCTCAATCCTCAATCCTCAATCCTCAATACTCAATCTTCAATCCTCAATCCTCAATCCTCAATCCTCAACCCTCAGCCCTCATCCTCAATCCTCAATCCTGAATCCTCAATCCTCAATCCTCAATCCTCAATCCTCAGTCCTCAATCCACAATCATCAATCCTCAATCTTCAATACTCATTCCTCAATCCTCAATCCTCAATCCTCAATACTCAATCTTCAATCCTCAATCCTCAATCCTCAACCCTCAACCCTCAGCGATCATCCTCAATCCTCAATCCTGAATCCCCAATCCTCAATGTTCAATCCTCAATACTCAGACATCAATCATCAATCCTCAATACTCAATCCTCAATCCTCAATCCTCAATCATCAATCCTCAATCCTCAATACTCAATCTTCAATCCTCAATCCTCAATCCTCAATCCTCAATCCTCAATAGTCAATCTCCAATCCTAGATCCTCAATCCCGAATACTCAATCCTTAATCCACAACCTTCAATCCTCAATCCTCAATCTTCAATCCTCAATCCTCAATCCTCAATCCTCAATCCTCATTCTTCAAACCTCAATACCCAATCCTCAATCCTCAATCCTCAATCCTCAATCCTCAATCCTCAATCCTCAATCCTCAATCCTCAGGCATGAATACTCAACCTTCAATACTCAATCCTCAATACTCAACCCTCAGTCCTCATCCTCAATACTCAATCTTCGATCCTCAATCCACAATCCTCAATCCTCAATACTCAATCCTCAGTCATGAATGCTCAATCTTCAATACTCAATCCTCAATCATCAATCCTCAATCCTCAATCCTCAATCCTCATTCTTCAAACCTCAATCCTCAACCCGCAGTCCTCATCCTCCATCCTCAAACATCAATCCTCAATCCTCAATCTTCAATCCTCAATACTCAACCTTCAATCCCCAATCCTCAATCCCCAATCCTCAATCCTCAATCCTCAATCGTCAGTCTTCAATCCTCAATACACAATCTGCAATCCTCAGACCTCAACCCTCAACCCTCAATCCTCAGTCTTCAATCCTCAATACCCAATCCTCAATCTTCAACCCTCAATCCGCAATCCTCAATTCTCAATCCTCAATCCTCAGTCCTCAGTCCTCAAACCTCAATCCTCAACCATCAGCCATCATCCTCAATCCTCAATCCTCGTTCCTCAATCCTCAATCCTCAATCCTCAATCCTCAATAGTCAATCTCCAATCCTAGATCCTCAATCCCCAACCCTCAATCCTCAATCCTCAATCGTCAGTCCTCAATCCACAATCATCAATCCTCAATCCTCAATCTTCAATACTCATTCCTCAATCCTCAATCCTCAATCCTCAATCCTCAATCTTCAATCCTCAACACTCAAACCTCAATCTTCAATACTCAATCCTCAATCCTCAATCCTCAATCCTCAATACTCAATCTTCAATCCTCAATCCTCAATCCTCAATCCTCAACCCTCAGCCCTCATCCTCAATCCTCAATCCTGAATCCTCAATCCTCAATCCTCAATCCTCAATCCTCAGTCCTCAATCCACAATCATCAATCCTCAATCCTCAATACTCATTCCTCAATCCTCAATCCTCAATCCTCAATACTCAATCTTCAATCCTCAATCCTCAATCCTCAATCCTCAACCCTCAGCGATCATCCTCAATCCTCAATCCTGAATCCCCAATCCTCAATGTTCAATCCTCAATACTCAGACATCAATCATCAATCCTCAATACTCAATCCTCAATCCTCAATCCTCAATCATCAATCCTCAATCCTCAATCATCAACCTTCAATCCTCAATACTCAATCTTCAATCCTCAATACTCAATCCTCAATATTCAACACACAACCATCAACCATCAATTCTCAATACTCAACCATCAATCCTCAATCCTCAGTCCTCAATCCACAATCATCAATCCTCAATCCTCAATCCTCAATCCTCAATCCTCAATACTCAATCTTCAATCCTCAATCCTCAATCCTCAATCCTCAACCCTCAGCCCTCATCTTCAATCCTCAATTCTGAATCGTCAATCCTCTATCTTCAATCCTCAATACTCAGTCTTCAATCCTCAATCCTCAATCCTCAATCGTCAGTCCTCAATCCACAATCATCAATCCTCAATCCTCAATCTTCAATACTCATTCCTCAATCCTCAATCCTCATTCCTCAATCCTCAATCTTCAATCCTCAACACTCAAACCTCAATCTTCAATCCTCAATACTCAATCCTCAATCCTCAATACTCAACCATCAATCCTCAATCCTCAATACTCAATAGAATATCCTGAATTCTCAGTATTCAATACTCAAACCTCAATCCTCAACCCTCAGCCCTCATTCACTATCCTCAATCCTCAATCCTCAATCCTCAATAGTCAATCTCCAATCCTCGATCCTCAATCCCCAATCCTCAATCCTTAACCCTCAATCTTCAATCCTCAATCCTCAATCCTCAATCTTCAATACTCAATCCTCAATCCTCAATCCTCAATCCTCAATACTCAATCTTCAATCCTCAATCCTCAATCCTCAATCCTCAACCCTCAGCCCTCATCCTCAATCCTCAATCCTGAATCCTCAACCCTCAATCCTCAATCCTCAATCCTCAGTCCTCAATCCACAATCATCAATCCTCAATCTTCAATACTCATTCCTCAATCCTCAATCCTCAATCCTCAATACTCAATCTTCAATCCTCAATCCTCAATCCTCAATCCTCAACCCTCAGCGATCATCCTCAATCCTCAATCCTGAATCCCCAATCCTCAATGTTCAATCCTCAATACTCAGACATCAATCATCAATCCTCAATACTCAATCCTCAATCCTCAATCCTCAATCATCAATCCTCAATCCTCAATCCTCAATCTTCAATCCTCAGTACTCAATCTTCAACCTTCAATCCTCAATCCTCAATCCTCAATCCTCAATCCGCAATCCTCAGTCTTCAATCCTCAATACTCAATCTTCAATCCTCAATCCTCAATCCTCAATCATCAATCCTCAATCTTCAATCATCAATACTCAATCTTCAATCCTCAATAATCAATCTCCAATACTAGATACTCAATCCCCAATCCTCAATCGTTAATCCTCAATCTTCAATCCTCAATCCTCAATTCTCAATCCTCAATCCTCAATGTTCAACACACAAACCTCAACCATCAATTATCAATACTCAACCATCAATCCTCAATTCTCAATACTCAATAGAATATCATTAACTCTCATGGTTCTATACTCAATCCACAATACTCAATTATCAAATCTCAATCCTCAAACATCAATTCTCAACACTCTATCCTCAACACTCAGTCCTCTCTCTTCAATCCTCCATCCTCAATCCTCAATCCTCATGCGTCAATCTCCAATCCTCAATCCTCAACAATCAATCCTTAATCCTCAATCCTGAATCTTCAATCCTCCATCCTCAATACACAAACCTCAATCTTCAATTCTCAATCCTCGATCCTCAGTCCTCAGATCTCAACCCTCAGTCCCCAATCCTCAACCCTCAGTCCTCGTCCTCAATCCTCAACCCTCAATCCTCAATCCTCAATTTTCAATCATCAATACTCAATCTTCAGTCCTCAATCCTCAATCCTCAATCCTCAATCCTCAATCTTCAATCATGAATACTCAACCTTCAATCCGCAACAATCAATATCCAATCCTAGATCCTCAATCCCCAATCCTCAATCGTTAATCCTCAATCTTCATACCTCAATCCCCAGTCCTCAATCCTCAATACTCAACCATCAATCCTCAATCCACAATTCTCAATCCTCAATACTCAATCTTCAATCCTCAATCCTCAATCCTCAATACTCAATCCTCAATCCTCAATATTCAACACACAACCATCAACCATCAATTCTCAATACTCAACCATGAATTATCAATTCTCAATACTCAATGGAATATCCTGAATTCTCATGGTTCAATACTCAATCCACAATATTCAATAATCAAATCTCAATCCGCAAACATCAATTCTCAGTCCTCAAACCTCAATCCCGAATCCTCAACCCTGAATTCTCAATCTTCAGCCCTCAGTCCTCAACGATCAATTGTCAATCCTCAATCTTCAATAGAATACCCTCAATTCACTGTTTTCAATACTCAATCCCCATTCTTCAATCTTCAAATCTCAAAACACAAACATCAATTCCCATCACTCAACCCTCAACACTCAGCCCTCAATCATCAATCCTCAATCCTCAATCCTCAATCTTCAATCCTCAATACTCAATCTTCAATCCTCAATCCTCAATTCTCAATCCTCAATACTCAATCCTCAATTCTCATCACTCAACACTCAACACTCAGTCCTCAATCTTCAATCCTCAATCCTCAATCCTCAATCCTCAATCTTCAATACTCAATCTTCAATCCTCAATCCTCAATCCTCAATCTTCAATACTCAATCCTCAATCCTCAATCCTCAATCCTCAATACTCAATCTTCAATCCTCAATCCTCAATCCTCAATCCTCAACCCTCAGCCCTCATCCTCAATCCTCAATCCTGAATCCTCAATCCTCAATCCTCAATCCTCAATCCTCAGTCCTCAATCCACAATCATCAATCCTCAATCTTCAATACTCATTCCTCAATCCTCAATCCTCAATCCTCAATCCTCAATCCTCAATCCTCAATCCTCAGGCATGAATACTCAACCTTCAATACTCAATCCTCAATCCTCAACCCTCAGTCCTCATCCTCAATACTCAATCTTCGATCCTCAATCCACAATCCTCAATCCTCAATACTCAATCCTCAGTCATGAATGCTCAATCTTCAATACTCAATCCTCAATCATCAATCCTCAATCCTCAATCCTCAATCCTCATTCCTCAAACCTCAATCCTCAACCCGCAGTCCTCATCCTCCATTCTCAAACATCAATCCTCAATCCTCAATCTTCAATCCTCAATACTCAACCTTCAATCCCCAATCCTCAATCCCCAATCCTCAATCCTCAATCGTCAGTCTTCAATCCTCAATACACAATCTGCAATCCTCAGACCTCAACCCTCAACCCTCAATCCTCAGTCTTCAATCCTCAATACCCAATCCTCAATCTTCAACCCTCAATCCGCAATCCTCAATTCTCAATCCTCAATCCTCAGTCCTCAGTCCTCAAACCTCAATCCTCAACCATCAGCCATCATCCTCAATCCTCAATCCTCGTTCCTCAATCCTCAATCCTCAATCCTCAATCCTCAATAGTCAATCTCCAATCCTAGATCCTCAATCCCCAACCCTCAATCCTCAATCCTCAATCGTCAGTCCTCAATCCACAATCATCAATCCTCAATCCTCAATCTTCAATACTCATTCCTCAATCCTCAATCCTCAATCCTCAATCCTCAATCTTCAATCCTCAACACTCAAACCTCAATCTTCAATACTCAATCCTCAATCCTCAATCCTCAATCCTCAATACTCAACCATCAATCCTCAATTCTCAATACTCAATAGAATATCATGAACTCTCATGGTTCTATACTCAATCCACAATACTCAATAATCAAATCTCAATCCTCAAACATCAATTCTCAACACTCTATCCTCAACACTCAGTCCTCTCTCTTCAATCCTCCATCCTCAATCCTCAATCCTCATGCGTCAATCTCCAATCCTCAATCCTCAACAATCAATCCTTAATCCTCAATCCTGAATCTTCAATCCTCCATCCTCAATACACAAACCTCAATCTTCAATTCTCAATCCTCGATCCTCAGTCCTCAGATCTCAACCCTCAGTCCCCAATCCTCAACCCTCAGTCCTCGTCCTCAATCCTCAACCCTCAATCCTCAATCCTCAATTTTCAATCATCAATACTCAATCTTCAGTCCTCAATCCTCAATCCTCAATCCTCAATCCTCAATCTTCAATCATGAATACTCAACCTTCAATCCGCAACAATCAATATCCAATCCTAGATCCTCAATCCCCAATCCTCAATCGTTAATCCTCAATCTTCATACCTCAATCCCCAGTCCTCAATCCTCAATCCACAATTCTCAATCCTCAATACTCAATCTTCAATCCTCAATCCTCAATCCTCAATACTCAATCCTCAATCCTCAATATTCAACACACAACCATCAACCATCAATTCTCAATACTCAACCATGAATTATCAATTCTCAATACTCAATGGAATATCCTGAATTCTCATGGTTCAATACTCAATCCACAATATTCAATAATCAAATCTCAATCCGCAAACATCAATTCTCAGTCCTCAAACCTCAATCCCGAATCCTCAACCCTGAATTCTCAATCTTCAGCCCTCAGTCCTCAACGATCAATTGTCAATCCTCAATCTTCAATAGAATACCCTCAATTCACTGTTTTCAATACTCAATCCCCATTCTTCAATCTTCAAATCTCAAAACACAAACATCAATTCCCATCACTCAACCCTCAACACTCAGCCCTCAATCATCAATCCTCAATCCTCAATACTCAATAGAATATCCTGAATTCTCAGTATTCAATACTCAAACCTCAATCCTCAACCCTCAGCCCTCATTCACTATCCTCAATCCTCAATCCTCAATCCTCAATAGTCAATCTCCAATCCTCGATCCTCAATCCCCAATCCTCAATCCTTAATCCTCAATCTTCAATCCTCAATCCTCAATCCTCAATCTTCAATACTCAATCCTCAATCCTCAATCCTCAATCCTCAATACTTAATCTTCAATCCTCAATCCTCAATCCTCAATCCTCAACCCTCAGCCCTCATCCTCAATCCTCAATCCTGAATCCTCAATCCTCAATCCTCAATCCTCAATCCTCAGTCCTCAATCCACAATCATCAATCCTCAATCTTCAATACTCATTCCTCAATCCTCAATCCTCAATCCTCAATACTCAATCTTCAATCCTCAATCCTCAATCCTCAATCCTCAACCCTCAGCGATCATCCTCAATCCTCAATCCTGAATCCCCAATCCTCAATGTTCAATCCTCAATACTCAGACATCAATCATCAATCCTCAATACTCAATCCTCAATCCTCAATCCTCAATCATCAATCCTCAATCCTCAATACTCAATCTTCAATCCTCAATCCTCAATCCTCAATCCTCAATCCTCAATAGTCAATCTCCAATCCTAGATCCTCAATCCCGAATACTCAATCCTTAATCCACAACCTTCAATCCTCAATCCTCAATCTTCAATCCTCAATCCTCAATCCTCAATCCTCAATCCTCATTCTTCAAACCTCAATACCCAATCCACAATCCTCAATCCTCAATCCTCAATCCTCAATCCTCAATCCTCAATCCTCAATCCTCAATCCTCAGGCATGAATACTCAACCTTCAATACTCAATCCTCAATCCTCAACCCTCAGTCCTCATCCTCAATACTCAATCTTCGATCCTCAATCCACAATCCTCAATCCTCAATACTCAATCCTCAGTCATGAATGCTCAATCTTCAATACTCAATCCTCAATCATCAATCCTCAATCCTCAATCCTCAATCCTCATTCCTCAAACCTCAATCCTCAACCCGCAGTCCTCATCCTCCATCCTCAAACATCAATCCTCAATCCTCAATCTTCAATCCTCAATACTCAACCTTCAATCCCCAATCCTCAATCCCCAATCCTCAATCCTCAATCCTCAATCGTCAGTCTTCAATCCTCAATACACAATCTGCAATTCTCAATCCTCAATCCTCAATCCTCATTCCTCAAACCTCAATCCTCAATCCTCAATTCTCAACCCTCAGCCCTCATCTTCAATCCTCAATCCTGAATCCTCAATCCTCAATCTTCAATCCTCAATACTCAGTCTTCAATCCTCAATCCTCAATCGTCAGTCCTCAATCCACAACCATCAATCCTCAATCTTCAATACTCATTCCTCAATCCTCAATCCTCAATCCTCAATCCTCAATCCTCAATCTTCAATCCTCAACACTCAAACCTCAATCTTCAATACTCAATACTCAATCCTCAATCCTCAATACTCAACCATCAACCCTCAATCCTCAATACTCAATAGAATATCCTGAATTCTCAGTATTCAATACTCAAACCTCAATCCTCAACCCTCAGCCCTCATCCTCTATCCTCAATCCTCAATCCTCAATCCTCAATAGTCAATCTCCAATCCTAGATCCTCAATCCCCAATCCTCAATCCTTAATCCTCAATCTTCAATCCTCAATCCTCAATCCTCAATCTTCAATACTCAATCCTCAATCCTCAATCCTCAATCCTCAATACTCAATCTTCAATCCTCAATCCTCAATCCTCAATCCTCAACCCTCAGCCCTCATCCTCAGTCCTCAATCCTGAATCCTCAATCCTCAATCCTCAATCCTCAATTCTCAATCATCAATACTCAATCCTCAATACTCAATCCTCAATCCTCAACCCTCAATCCTCAATCCTCTATCTTCAATCATCAATACTCAATCTTCAATACTCAATCCTCAATCTTCAATCATCATGTCTCCATCCACAACATCAATTCTCATCACTCAACCCTCAACACTCAGTCCTCAATCTTCAATCCTCAATCCTCAATACTCAATCCTCAGTCCTCAGTCCTCAATCTTCAATACTCAATCCTCAATCCTAAAATCGTCAATCCTCAGTCATCAATCCTCAATCTTCAATACTCAATCCACAATCCTCAATCCTCAATCCTCAATCCTCAATCCTCATTCCTCAAACCTCAATCCTCAACCCTCAGTCCTCATCCTCCATCCTCAATCCTCAATCCTCAATCCTCAACTTTCAATCCTCAATACTCAACATTCGATCCTCAATACTCAGTCCTCAATCCTCATTCCTCAAACCTCAATCCTCAACCCTCAGTCCTCATCCTCCATCCTCAAACCTCAATCCTCAATCCTCAATCTTCAATCCTCAATACTCAACCTTCAATCCTCAATCCTCAATCCCCAATCCTCAATCCTCAATCCTCAATCGTCAGTCTTCAATCCTCAATACACAATCTGCAATCCTCAGACCTCAACCCTCAACCCTCAATCCTCATTCTTCAATCCTCAATGCCCAATCCTCAATCTTCAACCCTCAATCCTCAATCCTCAATTCTCAATCCTCAATCCTCAGTCCTCAGACATCAAACCTCAATCCTCAACCCTCAGCCATCATCCTCAATCCTCAATCCTCGTTCCTCAATCATCAATCCTCAATCCTCAATCCTCAATAGTCAATCTCCAGTCCTAGATCCTCAATCCCCAATCCTCAATCCTTAATCCTCAATCTTCAATCCTCAATCCTCAATCTTCAACCCTCAATCCTCAATCCTCAATTCTCAATCCTCAATCCTCAATCCTCATTCCTCAAACCTCAATCCTCAATCCTCAATTCTCAACCCTCAGCCCTCATCTTCAATCCTCAATCCCGAATCCTCAATCCTCAATCTTCAATCCTCAATACTCAGTCTTCAATCCTCAATCCTCAATCGTCAGTCCTCAATCCACAACCATCAATCCTCAATCTTCAATACTCATTCCTCAATCCTCAATCCTCAATCCTCAATCCTCAATCTTCAATCCTCAACACTCAAACCTCAATCTTCAATCCTCAATACTCAAACCTCAATCCTCAATACTCAACCATCAACCCTCAATCCTCAATACTCAATAGAATATCCTGAATTCTCAGTATTCAATACTCAAACCTCAATCCTCAACCCTCAGCCCTCATCCTCTATCCTCAATCCTCAATCCTCAATCCTCAATAGTCAATATCCAATCCTAGATCCTCAATCCCCAATCCTCAATCCTTAATCCTCAATCTTCAATCCTCAATCCTCAATCCTCAATCTTCAATACTCAATCCTCAATCCTCAATCCTCAATCCTCAATACTCAATCTTCAATCCTCAATCCTCAATCCTCAATCCTCAACCCTCAGCCCTCATCCTCAGTCCTCAATCCTGAATCCTCAATCCTCAATCCTCAATCCTCAATTCTCAATCATCAATACTCAATCCTCAATACTCAATCCTCAATCCTCAACCCTCAATCCTCAATCCTCAATCTTCAATCATCAATACTCAATCTTCAATACTCAATCCTCAATCTTCAATCATCATGTCTCCATCCACAACATCAATTCTCATCACTCAACCCTCAACACTCAGTCCTCAATCTTCAATCCTCAATCCTCAATACTCAATCCTCAGTCCTCAGTCCTCAATCTTCAATACTCAATCCTCAATCCTAAAATCCTCAATCCTCAGTCATCAATCCTCAATCTTCAATACTCAATGCACAATCCTCAATCCTCAATCCTCAATCCCCAATCCTCATTACTCAAACCTCAATCCTCAACTCTCAGTCCTCATCCTCCATCCTCAATCCTCAATCCTCAATCCTCAACTTTCAATCCTCAATACTCAACATTCGATCCTCAATACTCAGTCCTCAATCCTCATTCCTCAAACCTCAATCCTCAACCCTCAGTCCTCATCCTCCATCCTCAATCCTCAATCCTCAATCCTCAACTTTCAATCCTCAATACTCAACATTCGATCCTCAATCCTCGGTCCTCAATCCTCAAACCTCAATCCTCAGTCCTCAATCCTCAATCCTCAATCCTCATACCTCAATCCTCAAGCGCCAATCCTCGTCCTCAATCCTCAATTCTCAATCCTCTATACTCAATCTTCAGTCCTCAATCCTCAATCCTCAAACCTCAATCCTCAACCCTCAGCCCTCATCCTCAATCCTCAATCCTCAATCCTCAATTCTCAATTCCCAATCCTCAATACTCAATCTTCAATCCTCAATCCTCAGTCCTCAAACCTCAATTCTGAATCCTCAATCCTGAATCCTCAATCCTCAGTTCTCAGTCCTCAATAATCAGTTGTCAATCCTCAATCCTCAATCCTCAATAGAATATCCTCAATTCACAGTTTTCAATACTCAATACTCATTCTGCAATCTTCCAACCTCTATCCACAAACATCAATTCTCATCACTCAACCCTCAACACTCAGTCCTCAATCTACAACCCTCAATCCTCAATCATCAACCTTCAATCCTCAATACTCAATCTTCAATCCTCAATCCTCAATCCTCAATCCTCAATCATCATTCCTCAAACCTCAATACCCAATCCTCAATCCTCAATCCTCAATCCTCAATCCTCCATCCTCAATTCTCAATCCCCAATCCTCAGTCCTCAATCCTCAAACCTCATCCCTCAACCCTCAGCCCTCATCCTCAATCCTCAATCCTAAATCCTCAATCATCAATCTTCAACACTCAATACTCAATCTTCAATCCTCAATCCTCAATCCTCAATCCTCAATCCTCAATACTCAATCTTCAATCCTCAACACTCAAACCTCAATCTTCAATCCTCAATACTCAATTCTCAATCCTCAATACTCAACCATCAATCCTCAATTCTCAATACTCAATAGAATATCCTGAATTCTCAGTATTCAATACTCAAACCTCAATCCTCAACCCTCAGCCCTCATTCTCCATCCTCAATCCTCAATCCTCAATCCTCAATCCTCAATCCTCAGTCCTCAGTCCTCAAACCTCAATCCTCAACCCTCAGCCATCATCCTCAATCCTCAATCCTCGTTCCTCAATCCTCAATCCTCATTCCTCAATCCTCAATAGTCAATCTCCAATCCTAGATCCTCAATCCCCAATCCTCAGTCCTTAATCCTCAATCTTCAATCCTCAATCCTCAATCCTCAATCCTCAATCTTCAATACTGAATCCTCAATCCTCAACACTCAATCCTCAATACTCAATCTTCAATCCTGAATCATCAATCCTCAATCTTCAATACTCAATCCTCAATCCTCAATACTCAATCCTCAATACTCAACCATCAATCCTCAATTCCCAATACTCAATAGAATATCCTGGATTCTCAGTATTCAATACTCAATCCTCAATCCTCAATCCTCAATCCTCAATCCTCAATCCTCATTCCTCAAACCTCAATCCTCAACCCTCAGTCCTCATCCTCAATTCTCAATACTCAATCCTCAATCCTCAATCCTCAATCTTCAATCCTCAATAATCAATCTCCTATCCTAGATCCTCATCCCCAATACTCTATCCTTAACGCTCAATATTCAATCCTCTATCCCCAGTCCACAATATTCAATCCCCAAAGCTCAATAATCAATCCTCAATCCTCAGTCCTCAATCGTCAATCATCAATCCACAATCCTCAATACTCAATCCGCAGTCCTCAGTCCTCAATCCTCAATCCTCAATCATCAATCCTCAATCTTCAATACTCAATCGTCAATCCTCAATCCTCAATCCCCAATACTCAATCTTCAATCCTCAATCCTCAATCCTCAGTCCTCAATCTTCAACCCTCAATACTCAACATTCGATCCTCAATCCTCAGTCCTCAATCCTCAAACCTCAATCCTCAGTCCTCAATCCTCAATCTTCAATCGTCAATACTGAATCTTCGATTCTCAATCCTCAATCCTCAATCCCCAATCCTCAATCTGCAATCCTCAATCCTCAATCCTCAATCCTCAATCCTCAATCCTCAATCATCAATCCTCAATCTTCAACACTCGGTCCTCTCCCTTCAATCCTCCATCCTCAATCCTCTGTCCTGAAGCGTCAATCCTCAATCCTCAATCCTCAACACTCAATCCTCAGTCCTCAAACCTCAATACTCAATCTTCGATTCCCACTCCGCAATCCTCAATCCCCAATCCTCAATCTTCAATCCTCAATCCTCAATCCTCAATCCTCAATCCTCAATCATCAATCCTCAATCTTCAACACTCATTCATCAACCCTCAATCCTCAATCTTCAATCGTCAATCCTCAATCTTCGATCCTCAATCCTCAATCCTCAATCATCAATCCTCAATCTTCAACACTCAATCCTCAATCCTCAATCCTCAATCCTGAATCATCAATCCTCATTCTTCAATACTCAATCCTCAATACTCAATCCTCAATCCTCAATACACAACCATCGATCCTCAATTCCCAATACTCAATAGAATATCCTGGATTCTCAGTATTCACTACACAAACCTCAATCCTCAAGCATCAGCCCTCATCCTCCATCCTCAATCCTCAATCCTCAAACCTCATTCTTCAATCCTCAATAGTCAATCTTCAATCCTCAATCCTCAACACTCAATCCTCAATCCTCCATCCTCATTCCTCAAACCTCAATCCTCAACCCACATTCCTCATCCTCAATTCTCAATTCTCAATTCTCAGTCCTCAATCCTCAATCCTCAATCTTCAATCCTCAATAATCAATCTCCTATCCTAGATCCTCAATCCCCAATACTCTATCCTTAATCCTCAATATTCAATCCTCTATCCCCAGTCCACAATCTTCAATCCCCAAAGCTCAATAATCGATCCTCAATCCTCAGTCCTCAATCGTCAATCATCAATCCACAATCTTCAGTACTCAATCCTCAATCCTCAATCCTCAATCCTCAATCCTCAATCATCAATCCTCAATCCTCAAACCTCAATCTTCAATCCTCAATACTCAATCTTCGATTCTCAACTCTCAATCCTCAATCCTCAATCCCCAATCCTCAATCTTCAATCCTCAATCCTCAATCCTCAATCCGCAATCCTCAATTCTCAATCCTCAGTCCTCGTTCCTCAAACCTCAATCCTCAACCCTCAGTCCTCATCCTCAATTCTAAATTCTCAATCCTCAAACCTCAATCTTCAATCCTCAATACTCAATACTCAATCTTCACCATCAATCCTCAATCCTCAATCCTCAATCCTCAATCATCAATCCTCAGTCTTCGATAATCAATCCTCAACCCTCAGCCCTCATCCTCAATCCTCAATCCTGAATCCTCAATCCTCAATCATCAATACTCAATCCTCAATCATCAACCTTCAATCCTCAATACTCAATCTTCAATCCTCAATACTCAATCCTCAATATTCAACACGCAACCATCAACCATCAATTCTCAATACTCAACCATCAATCCTCAATTCCCAATACTCAATAGAGTATCCTGAATTCTCAGGATTCAATACTCAAACCTCAGTCCTCAACCCTCAGCCCTCATCCTCCATCCTCAATCCTCAATCCTCAATCCTCAATCCTCAATCCTCAATCGTCAATCCTCAATACTCAATCTTCAATCCTCAATCCTCAATCCTCAATCCTCAATCCTCAATCCTCAATCCTCTATCCTCAATCCTCAACCTTCAATCCTCAATACTCAATCTTCAATCCTCAATCCTCAATCCTCAATCCTCAATCCTCATTCTTCAATCCTCAATACCCAGTCCTCAATCTTCAATCCTCAATCCTCAATCCTCAGTCCTCAATCCTCAATTCCGAATCCTCAATCCTGAATGCTCAATCTTCATCCCTCAGTCCGCAACAATCAATTGTCAATCCTCAATCGTCAATAGAATATCCTCAATTCACAGTTCTCAATACTGAATCCCTAATCTTCAATCTTCAAATCTCAATCCACAGACATCAATTCTCATCACTCAACCCTCAACACTCAGTCCTCAATCTTCAATCCCCAATCCTCAATACTCAATCTTCAATCCTCCATACTCAATCTTCAATCCTCAATCCTCAACCATCAATCCTCAATCCTCAATCCTCAGTCATAAATCCTCAATCTTCAATACTCAACCCTCAATCCTCAATCCTCAATGCTCTATACTCAACCATCAATCCTCAATTCTCAATACTCAATAGAATATACTGAATTCTCAGGATTCAATACTCAACCCTCAATCCACAGCCCTCAGCCATCATCCTCCATCCTCAATACTCAATCCTCAATCCTCAATCTTCAATCCTCAATAATCAACCTCCAATCCTAGATCCTCAATTCCCAATCCTCAATCCTCAACCCTCAATCCTCAATCCTCGATCCTCAATCCTCAATCCTCAATCATCAATCCTCAATCTTCAACACTCAATCCTCAATCCTCAATCCTCAATCCTGAATCATCAATCCTCAATCTTCAATACTCAATCCTCAATCATCAATCCTCAATCCTCAATCCTCAGTCATCAATCCTCAATCTTCAATCCTCAGTCATCAATCCTCAATCTTCAATACTCAATCCTCAATGGTCAATCCTCAATCCTCAATCCTCATTCCTCAAACCTCAATCCTCAACCTTCAGTCCTCATCCTCAATTCTCAATACTCAATCCTCAATCCTCAATCCTCAATTTTCAATCATCAATACTCAATCTTCAGTCCTCAATCCTCAATCCTCAATCCTCAATCCTCAATCTTCAATCATGAATACTCAACCTTCAATCCGCAACAATCAATATCCAATCCTAGATCCTCAATCCCCAATCCTCAATCGTTAATCCTCAATCTTCATACCTCAATCCCCAGTCCTCAAACCTCAATACTCAACCTTCAATCCTCAATCCACAATTCTCAATCCTCAATACTCAATCTTCAATCCTCAATCCTCAATCCTCAATACTCAATCCTCAATCCTCAATATTCAACACACAACCATCAACCATCAATTCTCAATACTCAACCATGAATTATCAATTCTCAATACTCAATGGAATATCCTGAATTCTCATGGTTCAATACTCAATCCACAATATTCAATAATCAAATCTCAATCCGCAAACATCAATTCTCAGTCCTCAAACCTCAATCCCGAATCCTCAACCCTGAATTCTCAATCTTCAGCCCTCAGTCCTCAACGATCAATTGTCAATCCTCAATCTTCAATAGAATACCCTCAATTCACTGTTTTCAATACTCAATCCCCATTCTTCAATCTTCAAATCTCAAAACACAAACATCAATTCCCATCACTCAACCCTCAACACTCAGCCCTCAATCATCAATCCTCAATCCTCAATCCTCAATCTTCAATCCTCAATACTCAATCTTCAATCCTCAATCCTCAATTCTCAATCCTCAATACTCAATCCTCAATTCTCATCACTCAACACTCAACACTCAGTCCTCAATCTTCAATCCTCAATCCTCAATCCTCAATCCTCAATCTTCAATCCTCAGTCCTCAATCCTCAATCCTCAATCTTCAGTCCTCAACCCCAATCCTCAATTCTCAATCCTCAACCCTCAATCCTCAAATCTCAATATTCTACACACAACCCTCAAACATCAATCCTCAATACTCAACTATCAATCCTCAGTTTTCAATACTCGATAGAATATCCTGAATTCTCAGGATTCTATACTCAATACACAATACTCAATCATCAAATCTCAATCCTCAATCATCAATCCTCAACACTCAAGCCTCAAACATCTGTCCTCATTCTTCAATCCTCAATCCTCTAACGTCAATCCTCAATCCTCAATCCTCAGTCCTCAGTCTTCAATCCTCAATACTCAATCTCCAATCCTCAGTCCTCAATCCTCAATCATCAATCCTCAATCCTGAATCTTCAATCCTCAATCCCCAATCCTCAATCTTCAACCCTCAATCCGCAATCCCCAATCCTCAATTCTCAATCCTCAACCCTCAGTCCCCGTCCTCAATCCTCATCCCTCAATCCTCAATCCTCAATCCCCAATCCTCAATCCTCAAACCTCAATCATCAATACTCAATCTTCAATCCTCAATCCTCAATCCTTGATCCTCAATCCTCAATCCTTGATCCTCAATCCGCAGTCCTCAATCTTCAACCCTCAATCTCCTATCCTCAATCCTCAAGCGTCAAACCTCAATCATCAATCCTCAACCCCCAATCCTCAGTCCTCAAAACTCAATCCTCAACCCTCAATCCTCAATCCTCAATTTTCAATCATCAATACTGAATCTTCAATCCTCAATTATCAATCCTCAATCCTCAATCCTCAATCTTCATCATCAATACTCAATCTTCAATCCTCAATAATCAATATCCAATCCTAGATCCTCAATCCCCAATCATCAATCGTTAATCCTCAATATTCATACCTTAATCCCCTGTCCTCAATCCTCAATACTCAACCTTCAATCCTCAATCCTCAATTCTCAATCCTCAATACTCAATCTTCAATCCTCAATCCTCAATCCTCAATCCTCAATCCTCATTCCTCAATCCTTAATCCTCAATACTCAAACCTCAATCCTCAACCGTCAGTCCTCGTCCTCAAACCTCAACCCTCAATCCTCAATACTCAATCTTCAATCATCAATACTCAATCTTCAATCCTCAATCCTCAATCCACAATCCTCAATCCTCAATCCTCAATATTCAATACACAACCCTCAACCATCAATCCTCAATACTCAATCATCAATACTCAATTCTCAATACTCAATAGAATATCCTGAATTCTCAGTTTTCAATACACAATCCTCAATCTTCAATCTTCAAGCCTCCATCCACAAACATCAATTCTCATCACTCAACCCTCAACACTCAGTCTTCAATCTTCAATCCTCAATCCTCAATCCTCAATCTTCAATCCTCAATACTCAATCTTCAATCCTCAATCCTCAATCCTCAAACCTCAATCCTCAACCATCAGCCATCATCCTCAATCCTCAATCCTCGTTCCTCAATCCTCAATCCTCGACCCTCAGTCCTCATCCTCAATTCTCAATGCTCAATCCTCAATCCTCAATTCTCAATCATCAATCCTCAATAATCAATCTCCAATCCTAGATCCTGAATCCCCAATCCTCAATCCTTAACCCTCAATCTTCAATCCTCACTCCTCAGTCCTCAATCCTCAACCCTGAATCTTCAATCCTCAATCCCCAATCCTCAATCTTCAATCCTCAATCCTCAATCCTCAATCCTCAATTCTCAATCCTCAAACCTCAGTCCCCGTCCTCAATCCTCATCCCTCAATCCTCAATCCTCAATCCTCAATCCTCAATCATCAATACTCAATCTTCAATCCTCAATGCTCAATCCTTGATCCTCAATCCTCAGTCCTCAATCTTCAATCCTCAATCTCCTATCCTCAATCCTCAAGCATCAATCCTCAATCCTCAATCCTCAACCCTCAATCCTCAGTCCTCAAACCTCAATCCTGAAACCTCAATCCTGAATTCTCAATTTTCAGCACTTAGTCCTCAATAATCAATGGCCAATCACCAATCCTCAATAGAATATCCTCAATTCACAGTTTTCAATACTCAATCCTCAATCTTCAATCTTTAAATATCAATCCACAAACATCAATTCTCATCACTCAACACTCAGTCCTCAATCTTCAGTCCTCAATCCTCAATCCTCAGTATTCAATCGTAAATACTCAATCTTCAATCCACAATCCTCAATACTCAATTCTCAATCGTCAATCCTCAATACTCAATCTACAGTCATGAATGCTCAATCTTCAATACTCAATCCTCAATCCTCAATCCTCAATCCTCAATCCTCAATCCTCAATCCCGATTCCTCAAACCTCAATCCTCGACCCTCAGTCCTCATCCTCAATTCTCAATGCTCAATCCTCAATCCTCAATTCTCAATCATCAATCCTCAATAATCAATCTCCAATCCTAGATCCTGAATCCCCAATCCTCAATCCTTAACCCTCAATCTTCAATCCTCAATCCCCAGTCCTCAATCTTCATTCGACAATCCTTAATCCTCGATCCTCAATCCTCAGTCCTGAGTCCTCAATCTTCAATACTCATTCCTCAATCCTCAATCCTCAATCCTCAATACTCAATCGTCAATCCTCAATCCTCAATCCTCAATCCTCAATCCTCAACCCTCAGCCCTCATCCTCAATCCTCAATCCTGAATCCCCAATCCTCAATGTTCAATCCTCAATACTCAATCTTCAATCTTCAATCGTCAATCCTCAATCCTCAATCCTAATTCCTCAAACCTCAATCCTCAACCCGCAGTCCTCATCCTCCATCCTCAAACATCAATCCTCAATCCTCAATCTTCAATCCTCAATACTCAACCTTCAATCCTCAATCCTCAATCCCCAATCCTCAATCCTCAATCCTCAATCGTCAGTCTTCAATCCTCAATACACAATCTGCAATCCTCAGACCTCAACCCTCAACCCTCAATCCTCAGTCTTCAATCCTCAATACCCAATCCTCAATCTTCAACCCTCAATCCGCAATCCTCAATTCTCAATCCTCAATCCTCAATCCTCAGTCCTCAGTCCTCAAACCTCAATCCTCAACCATCAGCCATCATCCTCAATCCTCAATCCTCGTTCCTCAATCCTCAATCCTCAATCCTCAATCCTCAATAGTCAATCTCCAATCCTAGATCCTCAATCCCCAACCCTCAATCCTTAATCCTCAATCTTCAATCCTCAATCCTCAATCCTCAATCTTCAATACTCAATCCTCAATCCTCAATCCTCAATCCTCAATACTCAATCTTCAATCCTCAATCCTCAATCCTCAATCCTCAACCCTCAGCCCTCATCTTCAATCCTCAATCCTGAATCCTCAATCCTCTATCTTCAATCCTCAATACTCAGTCTTCAATCCTCAATCCTCAATCCTCAATCGTCAGTCCTCAATCCACAATCATCAATCCTCAATCCTCAATCTTCAATACTCATTCCTCAATCCTCAATCCTCAATCCTCAATCCTCAATCTTCAATCCTCAACACTCAAACCTCAATCTTCAATCCTCAATAGTCAATCCTCAATCCTCAATACTCAACCATCAATCCTCAATCCTCAATACTCAATAGAATATCCTGAATTCTCAGTATTCAATACTCAAACCTCAATCCTCAACCCTCGGCCCTCATCCACTATCCTCAATCCTCAATCCTCAATCCTCAATAGTCAATCTCCAATCCTAGATCCTCAATCCCCAATCCTCAATCCTTAATCCTCAATCTTCAATCCTCAATCCTCAATCCTCAATCCTCAATCTTCAATACTCAATCCTCAATCCTCAATCCTCAATCCTCAATACTCAATCTTCAATCCTCAATCCTCAATCCTCAATCCTCAACCCTCAGCCCTCATCCTCAATCCTCAATCCTGAATCCTCAATCCTCAATCCTCAATCCTCAATCCTCAGTCCTCAATCCACAATCATCAATCCTCAATCCTCAATCCTCAATCCTCAATCCTCAATCCTCAATACTCAATCTTCAATCCTCAATCCTCAATCCTCAATCCTCAACCCTCAGCCCTCATCTTCAATCCTCAATTCTGAATCGTCAATCCTCTATCTTCAATCCTAATTCCTCAAACCTCAATCCTCAACCCGCAGTCCTCATCCTCCATCCTCAAACATCAATCCTCAATCCTCAATCTTCAATCCTCAATACTCAACCTTCAATCCTCAATCCTCAATCCCCAATCCTCAATCCTCAATCCTCAATCGTCAGTCTTCAATCCTCAATACACAATCTGCAATCCTCAGACCTCAACCCTCAACCCTCAATCCTCAGTCTTCAATCCTCAATACCCAATCCTCAATCTTCAACCCTCAATCCGCAATCCTCAATTCTCAATCCTCAATCCTCAATCCTCAGTCCTCAGTCCTCAAACCTCAATCCTCAACCATCAGCCATCATCCTCAATCCTCAATCCTCGTTCCTCAATCCTCAATCCTCAATCCTCAATCCTCAATAGTCAATCTCCAAACCTAGATCCTCAATCCCCAACCCTCAATCCTTAATCCTCAATCTTCAATCCTCAATCCTCAATCCTCAATCTTCAATACTCAATCCTCAATCCTCAATCCTCAATCCTCAATACTCAATCTTCAATCCTCAATCCTCAATCCTCAATCCTCAACCCTCAGCCCTCATCTTCAATCCTCAA
Organism: Calliopsis andreniformis; assembly: GCF_051401765.1. Classification (NCBI taxonomy): domain Eukaryota; kingdom Metazoa; phylum Arthropoda; class Insecta; order Hymenoptera; family Andrenidae; genus Calliopsis; species Calliopsis andreniformis. The sequence continues at coordinate 1,313,286 of NW_027480499.1, forward strand.
TCCTGAATCCTCAATCCTCTATCTTCAATCCTCAATACTCAGTCTTCAATCCTCAATCCTCAATCCTCAATCGTCAGTCCTCAATCCACAATCATCAATCCTCAATCCTCAATCTTCAATACTCATTCCTCAATCCTCAATCCTCAATCCTCAATCCTCAATCTTCAATCCTCAACACTCAAACCTCAATCTTCAATCCTCAATACTCAATCCTCAATCCTCAATACTCAACCATCAATCCTCAATCCTCAATACTCAATAGAATATCCTGAATTCTCAGTATTCAATACTCAAACCTCAATCCTCAACCCTCGGCCCTCATCCACTATCCTCAATCCTCAATCCTCAATCCTCAATAGTCAATCTCCAATCCTAGATCCTCAATCCCCAATCCTCAATCCTTAATCCTCAATCTTCAATCCTCAATCCTCAATCCTCAATCCTCAATCTTCAATACTCAATCCTCAATCCTCAATCCTCAATCCTCAATACTCAATCTTCAATCCTCAATCCTCAATCCTCAATCCTCAACCCTCAGCCCTCATCCTCAATCCTCAATCCTGAATCCTCAATCCTCAATCCTCAATCCTCAATCCTCAGTCCTCAATCCACAATCATCAATCCTCAATCCTCAATCCTCAATCCTCAATCCTCAATCCTCAATACTCAATCTTCAATCCTCAATCCTCAATCCTCAATCCTCAACCCTCAGCCCTCATCTTCAATCCTCAATTCTGAATCGTCAATCCTCTATCTTCAATCCTCAATACTCAGTCTTCAATCCTCAATCCTCAATCCTCAATCGTCAGTCCTCAATCCACAATCATCAATCCTCAATCCTCAATCTTCAATACTCATTCCTCAATCCTCAATCCTCAATCCTCAATCCTCAATCTTCAATCCTCAACACTCAAACCTCAATCTTCAATACTCAATCCTCAATCCTCAATCCTCAATCCTCAATACTCAATCTTCAATCCTCAATCCTCAATCCTCAATCCTCAACCCTCAGCCCTCATCCTCAATCCTCAATCCTGAATCCTCAATCCTCAATCCTCAATCCTCAATCCTCAGTCCTCAATCCACAATCATCAATCCTCAATCTTCAATACTCATTCCTCAATCCTCAATCCTCAATCCTCAATACTCAATCTGCAATCCTCAATCCTCAATCCTCAATCCTCAACCCTCAGCGATCATCCTCAATCCTCAATCCTGAATCCCCAATCCTCAATGTTCAATCCTCAATACTCAGACATCAATCATCAATCCTCAATACACAATCATCAACCTTCAATCCTCAATACTCAATCTTCAATCCTCAATACTCAATCCTCAATATTCAACACACAACCATCAACCATCAATTCTCAATACTCAACCATCAATCCTCAATCCTCAGTCCTCAATCCACAATCGTCAATCCTCAATCCTCAATCCTCAATCCTCAATCCTCAATACTCAATCTTCAATCCTCAATCCTCAATCCTCAATCCTCAACCCTCAGCCCTCATCTTCAATCCTCAATTCTGAATCGTCAATCCTCTATCTTCAATCCTCAATACTCAGTCTTCAATCCTCAATCCTCAATCCTCATTCGTCAGTCCTCAATCCACAATCATCAATCCTCAATCCTCAATCTTCAATACTCATTCCTCAATCCTCAATCCTCATTCCTCAATCCTCAATCTTCAATCCTCAACACTCAAACCTCAATCTTCAATCCTCAATACTCAATCCTCAATCCTCAATACTCAACCATCAATCCTCAATCCTCAATACTCAATAGAATTACCTGAATTCTCAGTATTCAATACTCAAACCTCAATCCTCAACCCTCAGCCCTCATTCACTATCCTCAATCCTCAATCCTCAATCCTCAATAGTCAATCTCCAATCCTCGATCCTCAATCCCCAATCCTCAATCCTTAATCCTCAATCTTCAATCCTCAATCCTCAATCCTCAATCTTCAATACTCAATCCTCAATCCTCAATCCTCAATCCTCAATACTCAATCTTCAATCTTCAATCCTCAATCCTCAATCCTCAACCCTCAGCCCTCATCCTCAATCCTCAATCCTGAATCCTCAACCCTCAATCCTCAATCCTCAATCCTCAGTCCTCAATCCACAATCATCAATCCTCAATCTTCAATACTCATTCCTCAATCCTCAATCCTCAATCCTCAATACTCAATCTTCAATCCTCAATCCTCAATCCTCAATCCTCAACCCTCAGCGATCATCCTCAATCCTCAATCCTGAATCCCCAATCCTCAATGTTCAATCCTCAATACTCAGACATCAATCATCAATCCTCAATACTCAATCCTCAATCCTCAATCCTCAATCATCAATCCTCAATCCTCAATCATCAACCTTCAATCCTCAATACTCAATCTTCAATCCTCAATACTCAATCCTCAATATTCAACACACAACCATCAACCATCAATTCTCAATACTCAACCATCAATCCTCAATTCTCAATACTCAATATTCAAACCTCAATCCTCAACCGTCAGTCCTCGTCCTCAACCCTCAACCTTCACTCCTCAAACATCAATTCTCAACACTCAATCCTCAACACTCAGTCCTCTCTCTTCAATCCTCCATTCTCAATCCTCAATCCTCAATACTCAATCCTCAATCCTCAATATTCAACACACAACCATCAACCATCAATTCTCAATACTCAACCATGAATTATCAATTCTCAATACTCAATGGAATATCCTGAATTCTCATGGTTCAATACTCAATCCACAATATTCAATAATCAAATCTCAATCCGCAAACATCAATTCTCAGTCCTCAAACCTCAATCCCGAATCCTCAACCCTGAATTCTCAATCTTCAGCGCTCAGTCCTCAACGATCAATTGTCAATCCTCAATCTTCAATAGAATACCCTCAATTCACTGTTTTCAATACTCAATCCCCATTCTTCAATCTTCAAATCTCAAAACACAAACATCAATTCCCATCACTCAACCCTCAACACTCAGCCCTCAATCATCAATCCTCAATACTCAATCCTCAATCTTCAATCCTCAATACTCAATCTTCAATCCTCAACCCTCAATTCTCAATCCTCAATACTCAATCCTCAATTCTCATCACTCAACACTCAACACTCAGTCCTCAATCTTCAATCCTCAATCCTCAATCCTCAATCCTCAATCTTCAATCCTCAGTCCTCAATCCTCAATCCTCAATCTTCAGTCCTCAACCCCAATCCTCAATTCTCAATCCTCAACCCTCAATCCTCAAATCTCAATATTCTACACACAACCCTCAAACATCAATCCTCAATACTCAACTATCAATCCTCAGTTTTCAATACTCGATAGAATATCCTGAATTCTCAGGATTCTATACTCAATACACAATACTCAATCATCAAATCTCAATCCTCAATCATCAATCCTCAACACTCAAGCCTCAAACATCTGTCCTCATTCTTCAATCCTCAATCCTCTAACGTCAATCCTCAATCCTCAATCCTCAGTCCTCAGTCTTCAATCCTCAATACTCAATCTCCAATCCTCAGTCCTCAATCCTCAATCATCAATCCTCAATCCTGAATCTTCAATCCTCAATCCCCAATCCTCAATCTTCAATCCTCAATCCTCAATCCTCAATCCTCAATTCTCAATCCTCAACCCTCAGTCCCCGTCCTCAATCCTCATCCCTCAATCCTCAATCCTCAATCCCCAATCCTCAATCCTCAAACCTCAATCATCAATACTCAATCTTCAATCCTCAATCCTCAATCCTTGATCCTCAATCCTCAATCCTTGATCCTCAATCCGCAGTCCTCAATCTTCAATCCTCAATCTCCTATCCTCAATCCTCAAGCGTCAAACCTCAATCATCAATCCTGAACCCTCAATCCTCAGTCCTCAAAACTCAATCCTCAACCCTCAATCCTCAATCCTCAATTTTCAATCATCAATACTGAATCTTCAATCCTCAATTATCAATCCTCAATCCTCAATCCTCAATCTTCATCATCAATACTCAATCTTCAATCCTCAATAATCAATATCCAATCCTAGATCCTCAATCCCCAATCATCAATCGTTAATCCTCAATATTCATACCTTAATCCCCTGTCCTCAATCCTCAATACTCAACCTTCAATCCTCAATCCTCAATTCTCAATCCTCAATACTCAATCTTCAATCCTCAATCCTCAATCCTCAATCCTCAATATTCAATCTTCAATCCACAATCCTCAATCCTCAATCTTCATTCCTCAATACTTAATCCTCAACCCTCAATCCTCAGTCCTCATTCCTCAACCGTCAATCCTCAATACTCAATCTCCAGTCCTCAATCCTCAACAATCAATCCTTAATCCTCAATCCTGAATCTTCAATCCTCCATCCTCAATACCCAAACCTCAATCTTCAATCCTCAATCCTCGATCCTCAATCTTCAATCCCTAATCCTCAATTCTCAATCCCCAGTCCTCAATCATCAATCCTCAATGCTCAATAATCAGTCCTCAATCCTCAGTCCTCAATCCTCAATCCTCATTCCTCAATCCTTAATCCTCAATACTCAAACCTCAATCCTCAACCGTCAGTCCTCGTCCTCAAACCTCAACCCTCAATCCTCAATACTCAATCTTCAATCATCAATACTCAATCTTCAATCCTCAATCCTCAATCCACAATCCTCAATCCTCAATCCTCAATATTCAATACACAACCCTCAACCATCAATCCTCAATACTCAATCATCAATACTCAATTCTCAATACTCAATAGAATATCCTGAATTCTCAGTTTTCAATACACAATCCTCAATCTTCAATCTTCAAGCCTCCATCCACAAACATCAATTCTCATCACTCAACCCTCAACACTCAGTCCTCAATCTTCAATCCTCAATCCTCAATCCTCAATCTTCAATCCTCAATACTCAATCTTCAATCCTCAATCCTCAATCCTCAAACCTCTATCCTCAACCATCAGCCATCATCCTCAATCCTCAATCCTCGTTCCTCAATCCCCAATCCTCGACCCTCACTCCTCATCCTCAATTCTCAATGCTCAATCCTCAATCCTCAATTCTCAATCATCAATCCTCAATAATCAATCTCCAATCCTAGATCCTGAATCCCCAATCCTCAATCCTTAACCCTCAATCTTCAATCCTCACTCCTCAGTCCTCAATCCTCAACCCTGAATCTTCAATCCTCAATCCCCAATCCTCAATCTTCAATCCTCAATCCTCAATCCTCAATCCTCAATTCTCAATCCTCAAACCTCAGTCCCCGTACTCAATCCTCATCCCTCAATCCTCAATCCTCAATCCTCAATCCTCAATCATCAATACTCAATCTTCAATCCTCAATCCTCAATCCTTGATCCTCAATCCTCAGTCCTCAATCTTCAATCCTCAATCTCCTATCCTCAATCCTCAAGCATCAATCCTCAATCCTCAATCCTCAACCCTCAATCCTCAGTCCTCAAACCTCAATCCTGAAACCTCAATCCTGAATTCTCAATTTTCAGCACTTAGTCCTCAATAATCAATGGCCAATCACCAATCCTCAATAGAATATCCTCAATTCACAGTTTTCAATACTCAATCCTCAATCTTCAATCTTCAAATATCAATCCACAAACATCAATTCTCATCAGTCAACACTCAACACTCAGTCCTCAATCTTCAGTCCTCAATCCTCAATCCTCAGTATTCAATCGTAAATACTCAATCTTCAATCCACAATCCTCAATACTCAATTCTCAATCGTCAATCCTCAATACTCAATCTACAGTCATGAATGCTCAATCTTCAATACTCAATCCTCAATCCTCAATCCTCAATCCACAATCCTCAATCCTCAATCCCCATTCCACAAACCTCAATCCTCGACCCTCAGTCCTCATCCTCAATTCTCAATGCTCAATCCTCAATCCTCAATTCTCAATCATCAATCCTCAATAATCAATCTCCAATCCTAGATCCTGAATCCCCAATCCTCAATCCTTAACCCTCAATCTTCAATCCACAATCCCCAGTCCTCAATCTTCATTCGACAATCCTTAATCCTCAATCCTCTATCCTCAGTCCTGAGTCCTCAACCTTCAATCCTCAATACTCAATCTCCAATCCTCAATTCTCAATCCTCAATCTTCAATCCTCAATACTCAATCTTCAATCCTCAATCCTCAATCTTCAATCCTCAATACTTAATCTTCAATCCTCAATCCTCAATACTCAATCCTCAGTCCTCAGTCCTCAATCTTCAATACTCAATCGTCAATCCCCAATCCTCAATCCTCAATCCTCAATCGTCAGTCTTCAATCCTCAATACACCATCTGCAATCCTCAGACCTCAATGCTCTATCCTCATTCCTCAAACCTCAATCCTCAACCCTCAGTCCTCATCCTCCATCCTCAAACCTCAATCCTCAATCCTCAATCTTCAATCCTCAATACTCAACCTTCAATCCTCAATCCTCAATCCCCAATCCTCAATCCTCAATCCTCAATCGTCAGTCTTCAATCCTCAATACACAATCTGCAATCCTCAGACCTCAACCCTCAACCCTCAATCCTCATTCTTCAATCCTCAATACCCAATCCTCAATCTTCAACCCTCAATCCTCAATCCTCAATTCTCAATCCTCAATCCTCAGTCCTCAGTCCTCAAACCTCTATCCTCAACCATCAGCCATCATCCTCAATCCTCAATCCTCGTTCCTCAATCCTCAATCCTCAACCCTCAATCCTCAATAGTCAATCTCCAATCCTAGATCCTCAATCCCCAATCCTCAATCCTTAATCCTCAATATTCAATCCTCAATCCTCAATCCTCAATCTTCAATACTCAATCCTCAATCCTCAATCCTCAATCCTCAATACTCAATCTTCAATCCTCAATCCTCAATCCTCAATCCTCAACCCTCACCCCTCATCTTCAATCCTCAATCCTGAATCCTCAATCCTCAATCTTCAATCCTCAATACACAGTCTTCAATCCTCAATCCTCATTCCTCAATCGTCAGTCCTCAATCCACAATCATCAATCCTCAATCCTCAATCTTCAATACTCATTCCTCAATCCCCAATCCTCAATCCTCAATCCTCAATCGTCAGTCTTCAATCCTCAATACACCATCTGCAATCCTCAGACCACAATCCTCAATCCTCATTCCTCAAACCTCAATCCTCAACCCTCAGTCCTCATCCTCCATCCTCAAACCTCAATCCTCAATCCTCAATCTTCAATCCTCAATACTCAACCTTCAATGCTCAATCCTCAATCCCCAATCCTCAATCCTCAATCCTCAATCGTCAGTCTTCAATCCTCAATACACAATCTGCAATCCTCAGACCTCAACCCTCAACCCTCAATCCTCATTCTTCAATCCTCAATACCCAATCCTCAATCTTCAACCCTCAATCCTCAATCCTCAATTCTCAATCCTCAATCCTCAGTCCTCAGACATCAAACCTCAATCCTCAACCCTCAGCCATCAACCTCAATCCTCAATCCTCGTTCCTCAATCATCAATCCTCAATCCTCAATCCCCAATAGTCAATCTCCAATCCTAGATCCTCAATCCCCAATCCTCAATCCTTAATCCTCAATCTTCAATCCTCAATCCTCAATCTTCAACCCTCAATCCTCAATCCTCAATTCTCAATCCTCAATCCTCAATCCTCATTCCTCAAACCTCAATCCTCAATCCTCAATTCTCAACCCTCAGCCCTCATCTTCAATCCTCAATCCTGAATCCTCAATCCTCAATCTTCAATCCTCAATACTCAGTCTTCAATCCTCAATCCTCAATCGTCAGTCCTCAATCCACAACCATCAATCCTCAATCTTCAATACTCATTCCTCAATCCTCAATCCTCAATCCTCAATCCTCAATCTTCAATCCTCAACACTCAAACCTCAATCTTCAATCCTCAATACTCAATCCTCAATCCTCAATACTCAACCATCAACCCTCAATCCTCAATACTCAATAGAATATCCTGAATTCTCAGTATTCAATACTCAAACCTCAATCCTCAACCCTCAGCCCTCATCCTCTATCCTCAATCCTCAATCCTCAATCCTCAATAGTCAATCTCCAATCCTAGATCCTCAATCCCCAATCCTCAATCCTTAATCCTCAATCTTCAATCCTCAATCCTCAATCCTCAATCTTCAATACTCAATCCTCAATCCTCAATCCTCAATCCTCAATACTCAATCTTCAATCCTCAATCCTCAATCCTCAATCCTCAACCCTCAGCCCTCATCCTCAGTCCTCAATCCTGAATCCTCAATCCTCAATCCTCAATCCTCAATTCTCAATCATCAATACTCAATCCTCAATACTCAATCCTCAATCCTCAACCCTCAATCCTCAATCCTCTATCTTCAATCATCAATACTCAATCTTCAATACTCAATCCTCAATCTTCAATCATCATGTCTCCATCCACAACATCAATTCTCATCACTCAACCCTCAACACTCAGTCCTCAATCTTCAATCCTCAATCCTCAATACTCAATCCTCAGTCCTCAGTCCTCAATCTTCAATACTCAATCCTCAATCCTAAAATCGTCAATCCTCAGTCATCAATCCTCAATCTTCAATACTCAATCCACAATCCTCAATCCTCAATCCTCAATCCTCAATCCTCATTCCTCAAACCTCAATCCTCAACCCTCAGTCCTCATCCTCCATCCTCAATCCTCAATCCTCAATCCTCAACTTTCAATCCTCAATACTCAACATTCGATCCTCAATACTCAGTCCTCAATCCTCATTCCTCAAACCTCAATCCTCAACCCTCAGTCCTCATCCTCCATCCTCAAACCTCAATCCTCAATCCTCAATCTTCAATCCTCAATACTCAACCTTCAATCCTCAATCCTCAATCCCCAATCCTCAATCCTCAATCCTCAATCGTCAGTCTTCAATCCTCAATACACAATCTGCAATCCTCAGACCTCAACCCTCAACCCTCAATCCTCATTCTTCAATCCTCAATGCCCAATCCTCAATCTTCAACCCTCAATCCTCAATCCTCAATTCTCAATCCTCAATCCTCAGTCCTCAGACATCAAACGTCAATCCTCAACCCTCAGCCATCATCCTCAATCCTCAATCCTCGTTCCTCAATCATCAATCCTCAATCCTCAATCCTCAATAGTCAATCTCCAATCCTAGATCCTCAATCCCCAATCCTCAATCCTTAATCCTCAATCTTCAATCCTCAATCCTCAATCTTCAACCCTCAATCCTCAATCCTCAATTCTCAATCCTCAATCCTCAATCCTCATTCCTCAAACCTCAATCCTCAATCCTCAATTCTCAACCCTCAGCCCTCATCTTCAATCCTCAATCCCGAATCCTCAATCCTCAATCTTCAATCCTCAATACTCAGTCTTCAATCCTCAATCCTCAATCGTCAGTCCTCAATCCACAACCATCAATCCTCAATCTTCAATACTCATTCCTCAATCCTCAATCCTCAATCCTCAATCCTCAATCTTCAATCCTCAACACTCAAACCTCAATCTTCAATCCTCAATACTCAAACCTCAATCCTCAATACTCAACCATCAACACTCAATCCTCAATACTCAATAGAATATCCTGAATTCTCAGTATTCAACACTCAAACCTCAATCCTCAACCCTCAGCCCTCATCCTCTATCCTCAATCCTCAATCCTCAATCCTCAATAGTCAATCTCCAATCCTAGATCCTCAATCCCCAATCCTCAATCCTTAATCCTCAATCTTCAATCCTCAATCCTCAATCCTCAATCTTCAATACTCAATCCTCAATCCTCAATCCTCAATCCTCAATACTCAATCTTCAATCCTCAATCCTGAATCCTCAATCCTCAACCCTCAGCCCTCATCCTCAGTCCTCAATCCTGAATCCTCAATCCTCAATCCTCAATCCTCAATTCTCAATCATCAATACTCAATCCTCAATACTCAATCCTCAATCCTCAACCCTCAATCCTCAATCCTCAATCTTCAATCATCAATACTCAATCTTCAATACTCAATCCTCAATCTTCAATCATCATGTCTCCATCCACAACATCAATTCTCATCACTCAACCCTCAACACTCAGTCCTCAATCTTCAATCCTCAATCCTCAATACTCAATCCTCAGTCCTCAGTCCTCAATCTTCAATACTCAATCCTCAATCCTAAAATCCTCAATCCTCAGTCATCAATCCTCAATCTTCAATACTCAATCCACAATCCTCAATCCTCAATCCTCAATCCCCAATCCTCATTCCTCAAACCTCAATCCTCAACCCTCAGTCCTCATCCTCCATCCTCAATCCTCAATCCTCAATCCTCAACTTTCAATCCTCAATACTCAACATTCGATCCTCAATACTCAGTCCTCAATCCTCATTCCTCAAACCTCAATCCTCAACCCTCAGTCCTCATCCTCCATCCTCAATCCTCAATCCTCAATCCTCAACTTTCAATCCTCAATACTCAACATTCGATCCTCAATCCTCGGTCCTCAATCCTCAAACCTCAATCCTCAGTCCTCAATCCTCAATCCTCAATCCTCATACCTCAATCCTCAACCGCCAATCCTCGTCCTCAATCCTCAATTCTCAATCCTCTATACTCAATCTTCAGTCCTCAATCCTCAATCCTCAAACCTCAATCCTCAACCCTCAGCCCTCATCCTCAATCCTCAATCCTCAATCCTCAATTCTCAATTCCCAATCCTCAATACTCAATCTTCAATCCTCAATCCTCAGTCCTCAAACCTCAATTCTGAATCCTCAATCCTGAATCCTCAATCCTCAGTTCTCAGTCCTCAATAATCAGTTGTCAATCCTCAATCCTCAATCCTCAATAGAATATCCTCAATTCACAGTTTTCAATACTCAATACTCATTCTGCAATCTTCCAACCTCTATCCACAAACATCAATTCTCATCACTCAACCCTCAACACTCAGTCCTCAATCTACAACCCTCAATCCTCAATCATCAACCTTCAATCCTCAATACTCAATCTTCAATCCTCAATCCTCAATCCTCAATCCTCAATCATCATTCTTCAAACCTCAATACCCAATCCTCAATCCTCAATCCTCAATCCTCAATCCTCCATCCTCAATTCTCAATCCCCAATCCTCAGTCCTCAATCCTCAAACCTCATCCCTCAACCCTCAGCCCTCATCCTCAATCCTCAATCCTAAATCCTCAATCATCAATCTTCAACCCTCAATACTCAATCTTCAATCCTCAATCCTCAATCCTCAATCCTCAGTCCTCAATCCACAATCATCAATCCTCAATCTTCAATACTCATTCCTCAATCCTCAATCCTCAATCCTCAATACTCAATCTTCAATCCTCAACACTCAAACCTCAATCTTCAATCCTCAATACTCAATTCTCAATCCTCAATACTCAACCATCAATCTTCAATCCTCAATCCCCAGTCCTCAATCTTCATTCGACAATCCTTAATCCTCAATCCTCTATCCTCAGTCCTGAGTCCTCAACCTTCAATCCTCAATACTCAATTCTCAATCCTCAATACTCAACCATCAATCCTCAATTCTCAATACTCAATAGAATATCCTGAATTCTCAGTATTCAATACTCAAACCTCAATCCTCAACCCTCAGCCCTCATTCTCCATCCTCAATCCTCAATCCTCAATCCTCAATCCTCAATCCTCAGTCCTCAGTCCTCAAACCTCAATCCTCAACCCTCAGCCATCATCCTCAATCCTCAATCCTCGTTCCTCAATCCTCAATCCTCATTCCTCAATCCTCAATAGTCAATCTCCAATCCTAGATCCTCAATCCCCAATCCTCAGTCCTTAATCCTCAATCTTCAATCCTCAATCCTCAATCCTCAATCCTCAATCTTCAATACTGAATCCTCAATCCTCAACACTCAATCCTCAATACTCAATCTTCAATCCTGAATCATCAATCCTCAATCTTCAATACTCAATCCTCAATCCTCAATACTCAATCCTCAATACTCAACCATCAATCCTCAATTCCCAATACTCAATAGAATATCCTGGATTCTCAGTATTCAATACTCAATCCTCAATCCTCAATCCTCAATCCTCAATCCTCATTCCTCAAACCTCAATCCTCAACCCTCAGTCCTCATCCTCAATTCTCAATACTCAATCCTCAATCCTCAATCCTCAATCTTCAATCCTCAATAATCAATCTCCTATCCTAGATCCTCATCCCCAATACTCTATGCTTAACGCTCAATATTCAATCCTCTATCCCCAGTCCACAATATTCAATCCCCAAAGCTCAATAATCAATCCTCAATCCTCAGTCCTCAATCGTCAATCATCAATCCACAATCCTCAATACTCAATCCGCAGTCCTCAGTCCTCAATCCTCAATCCTCAATCATCAATCCTCAATCTTCAATACTCAATCGTCAATCCTCAATCCTCAATCCCCAATACTCAATCTTCAATCCTCAATCCTCAATCCTCAGTCCTCAATCTTCAACCCTCAATACTCAACATTCGATCCTCAATCCTCAGTCCTCAATCCTCAAACCTCAATCCTCAGTCCTCAATCCTCAATCTTCAATCGTCAATACTGAATCTTCGATTCTCAATCCTCAATCCTCAATCCCCAATCCTCAATCTGCAATCCTCAATCCTCAATCCTCAATCCTCAATCCTCAATCCTCAATCATCAATCCTCAATCTTCAACACTCGGTCCTCTCCCTTCAATCCTCCATCCTCAATCCTCTGTCCTGAAGCGTCAATCCTCAATCCTCAATCCTCAACACTCAATCCTCAGTCCTCAAACCTCAATACTCAATCTTCGATTCCCACTCCGCAATCCTCAATCCCCAATCCTCAATCTTCAATCCTCAATCCTCAATCCTCAATCCTCAATCCTCAATCATCAATCCTCAATCTTCAACACTCATTCATCAACCCTCAATCCTCAATCTTCAATCGTCAATCCTCAATCTTCGATCCTCAATCCTCAATCCTCAATCATCAATCCTCAATCTTCAACACTCAATCCTCAATCCTCAATCCTCAATCCTGAATCATCAATCCTCATTCTTCAATACTCAATCCTCAATACTCAATCCTCAATCCTCAATACACAACCATCGATCCTCAATTCCCAATACTCAATACAATATCCTGGATTCTCAGTATTCACTACACAAACCTCAATCCTCAAGCATCAGCCCTCATCCTCCATCCTCAATCCTCAATCCTCAAACCTCATTCTTCAATCCTCAATAGTCAATCTTCAATCCTCAATCCTCAACACTCAATCCTCAATCCTCCATCCTCATTCCTCAAACCTCAATCCTCAACCCACATTCCTCATCCTCAATTCTCAATTCTCAATTCTCAGTCCTCAATCCTCAATCCTCAATCTTCAATCCTCAATAATCAATCTCCTATCCTAGATCCTCAATCCCCAATACTCTATCCTTAATCCTCAATATTCAATCCTCTATCCCCAGTCCACAATCTTCAATCCCCAAAGCTCAATAATCGATCCTCAATCCTCAGTCCTCAATCGTCAATCATCAATCCACAATCTTCAATACTCAATCCTCAATCCTCAATCCTCAATCCTCAATCCTCAATCATCAATCCTCAATCCTCAAACCTCAATCTTCAATCCTCAATACTCAATCTTCGATTCTCAACTCTCAATCCTCAATCCTCAATCCCCAATCCTCAATCTTCAATCCTCAATCCTCAATCCTCAATCCGCAATCCTCAATTCTCAATCCTCAGTCCTCGTTCCTCAAACCTCAATCCTCAACCCTCAGTCCTCATCCTCAATTCTAAATTCTCAATCCTCAAACCTCAATCTTCAATCCTCAATACTCAATACTCAATCTTCACCATCAATCCTCAATCCTCAATCCTCAATCCTCAATCATCAATCCTCAGTCTTCGATAATCAATCCTCAACCCTCAGCCCTCATCCTCAATCCTCAATCCTGAATCCTCAATCCTCAATCATCAATACTCAATCCTCAATCATCAACCTTCAATCCTCAATACTCAATCTTCAATCCTCAATACTCAATCCTCAATATTCAACACGCAACCATCAACCATCAATTCTCAATACTCAACCATCAATCCTCAATTCTCAATACTCAATAGAATATCCCGAATTCTCATGATTCAATACTCAATCCACAATATTCAATAATCAAATCTCGATCCTCAAACATCAATTCTCAACACTCAATCCTCAACACTCGGTCCTCTCTCTTCAATCCTCCATCCTCAATCCTCTATCCTCAAGCGTCAATACTCAATCCTCAATCCTCGACCCTCAATCCTCAGTCCTCAATCCTCAATTCCGAATCCTCAATCCTGAATGCTCAATCTTCATCCCTCAGTCCGCAACAATCAATTGTCAATCCTCAATCGTCAATAGAATATCCTCAATTCACAGTTCTCAATACTGAATCCCTAATCTTCAATCTTCAAATCTCAATCCACAGACATCAATTCTCATCACTCAACCCTCAACACTCAGTCCTCAATCTTCAATCCCCAATCCTCAATACTCAATCTTCAATCCTCCATACTCAATCTTCAATCCTCAATCCTCAACCATCAATCCTCAATCCTCAATCCTGAGTCATCAATCCTCAATCTTCAATACTCAACCCTCAATCCTCAATCCTCAATGCTCTATACTCAACCATCAATCCTCAATTCTCAATACTCAATAGAATATACTGAATTCTCAGGATTCAATACTCAACCCTCAATCCACAGCCCTCAGCCATCATCCTCCATCCTCAATACTCAATCCTCAATCCTCAATCTTCAATCCTCAATAATCAACCTCCAATCCTAGATCCTCAATTCCCAATCCTCAATCCTCAACCCTCAATCCTCAATCCTCGATCCCCATTCCACAAACCTCAATCCTCGACCCTCAGTCCTCATCCTCAATTCTCAATGCTCAATCCTCAATCCTCAATTCTCAATCATCAATCCTCAATAATCAATCTCCAATCCTAGATCCTGAATCCCCAATCCTCAATCCTTAACCCTCAATCTTCAATCCTCAATCCCCAGTCCTCAATCTTCATTCGACAATCCTTAATCCTCAATCCTCTATCCTCAGTCCTGAGTCCTCAACCTTCAATCCTCAATACTCAATCTCCAATCCTCAATTCTCAATCCTCAATCTTCAATCCTCAATACTCAATCTTCAATCCTCAATCCTCAATCTTCAATCCTCAATACTTAATCTTCAATCCTCAATATTCAGCAAACAACCCTCAACCATCAATCCTCAATACTCAACCATCAATCGTCAATTCTCAGTACTCAATAGAATATCCTGAATTCTCAGTTTTCAATACTCAATACTGAATCTGCAATCTTCATATCTCTATGCACAAACATCAATTCTCATCACTGAACCCTCAACACTCAGGCCCCAATCCTCAATCTTCAATCCTCAATCCTCAATACTCAATCCTCAGTCCTCAGTCCTCAATCTTCAATACTCAATCGTCAATCCCCAATCCTCAATCCTCAATCCTCAATCGTCAGTCTTCAATCCTCAATACACCATCTGCAATCCTCAGACCTCAATCCTCTATCCTCATTCCTCAAACCTCAATCCTCAACCCTCAGTCCTCATCCTCCATCCTCAAACCTCAATCCTCAATCCTCAATCTTCAATCCTCAATACTCAACCTTCAATCCTCAATCCTCAATCCCCAATCCTCAATCCTCAATCCTCAATCGTCAGTCTTCAATCCTCAATACACAATCTGCAATCCTCAGACCTCAACCCTCAACCCTCAATCCTCATTCTTCAATCCTCAATACCCAATCCTCAATCTTCAACCCTCAATCCTCAATCCTCAATTCTCAATCCTCAATCCTCAGTCCTCAGTCCTCAAACCTCTATCCTCAACCATCAGCCATCATCCTCAATCCTCAATCCTCGTTCCTCAATCCTCAATCCTCAACCCTCAATCCTCAATAGTCAATCTCCAATCCTAGATCCTCAATCCCCAATCCTCAATCCTTAATCCTCAATATTCAATCCTCAATCCTCAATCCTCAATCTTCAATACTCAATCCTCAATCCTCAATCCTCAATCCTCAATACTCAATCTTCAATCCTCAATCCTCAATCCTCAATCCTCAACCCTCACCCCTCATCTTCAATCCTCAATCCTGAATCCTCAATCCTCAATCTTCAATCCTCAATACACAGTCTTCAATCCTCAATCCTCATTCCTCAATCGTCAGTCCTCAATCCACAATCATCAATCCTCAATCCTCAATCTTCAATACTCATTCCTCAATCCCCAATCCTCAATCCTCAATCCTCAATCGTCAGTCTTCAATCCTCAATACACCATCTGCAATCCTCAGACCACAATCCTCAATCCTCATTCCTCAAACCTCAATCCTCAACCCTCAGTCCTCATCCTCCATCCTCAAACCTCAATCCTCAGTCCTCAATCTTCAATCCTCAATACTCAACCTTCAATCCTCAATCCTCAATCCCCAATCCTCAATCCTCAATCCTCAATCGTCAGTCTTCAATCCTCAATACACAATCTGCAATCCTCAGACCTCAACCCTCAACCCTCAATCCTCATTCTTCAATCCTCAATACCCAATCCTCAATCTTCAACCCTCAATCCTCAATCCTCAATTCTCAATCCTCAATCCTCAGTCCTCAGACATCAAACCTCAATCCTCAACCCTCAGCCATCAACCTCAATCCTCAATCCTCGTTCCTCAATCATCAATCCTCAATCCTCAATCCTCAATAGTCAATCTCCAATCCTAGATCCTCAATCCCCAATCCTCAATCCTTAATCCTCAATCTTCAATCCTCAATCCTCAATCTTCAACCCTCAATACTCAATCCTCAATTCTCAATCCTCAATCCTCAATCCTCATTCCTCAAATCTCAATCCTCAATCCTCAATTCTCAACCCTCAGCCCTCATCTTCAATCCTCAATCCTGAATCCTCAATCCTCAATCTTCAATCCTCAATACTCAGTCTTCAATCCTCAATCCTCAATCGTCAGTCCTCAATCCACAACCATCAATCCTCAATCTTCAATACTCATTCCTCAATCCTCAATCCTCAATCCTCAATCCTCAATCTTCAATCCTCAACACTCAAACCTCAATCTTCAATCCTGAATACTCAATCCTCAATCCTCAATACTCAACCATCAACCCTCAATCCTCAATACTCAATAGAATATCCTGAATTCTCAGTATTCAATACTCAAACCTCAATCCTCAACCCTCAGCCCTCATCCTCTATCCTCAATCCTCAATCCTCAATCCTCAATAGTCAATCTCCAATCCTAGATCCTCAATCCCCAATCCTCAATCCTTAATCCTCAATCTTCAATCCTCAATCCTCAATACTCAATCTTCAATACTCAATCCTCAATCCTCAATCCTCAATCCTCAATACTCAATCTTCAATCCTCAATCCTCAATCCTCAATCCTCAACCCTCAGCCCTCATCCTCAGTCCTCAATCCTGAATCCTCAATCCTCAATCCTCAATCCTCAATTCTCAATCATCAATACTCAATCCTCAATACTCAATCCTCAATCCTCAACCCTCAATCCTCAATCCTCTATCTTCAATCATCAATACTCAATCTTCAATACTCAATCCTCAATCTTCAATCATCATGTCTCCATCCACAACATCAATTCTCATCACTCAACCCTCAACACTCAGTCCTCAATCTTCAATCCTCAATCCTCAATACTCAATCCTCAGTCCTCAGTCCTCAATCTTCAATACTCAGTCCTCAATCCTAAAATCGTCAATCCTCAGTCATCAATCCTCAATCTTCAATACTCAATCCACAATCCTCAATCCTCAATCCTCAATCCTCAATCCTCATTCCTCAAACCTCAATCCTCAACCCTCAGTCCTCATCCTCCATCCTCAATCCTCAATCCTCAATCCTCAACTTTCAATCCTCAATACTCAACATTCGATCCTCAATACTCAGTCCTCAATCCTCATTCCTCAAACCTCAATCCTCAACCCTCAGTCCTCATCCTCCATCCTCAAACCTCAATCCTCAATCCTCAATCTTCAATCCTCAATACTCAACCTTCAATCCTCAATCCTCAATCCCCAATCCTCAATCCTCAATCCTCAATCGTCAGTCTTCAATCCTCAATACACAATCTGCAATCCTCAGACCTCAACCCTCAACCCTCAATCCTCATTCTTCAATCCTCAATGCCCAATCCTCAATCTTCAACCCTCAATCCTCAATCCTCAATTCTCAATCCTCAATCCTCAGTCCTCAGACATCAAACCTCAATCCTCAACCCTCAGCCATCATCCTCAATCCTCAATCCTCGTTCCTCAATCATCAATCCTCAATCCTCAATCCTCAATAGTCAATCTCCAATCCTAGATCCTCAATCCCCAATCCTCAATCCTTAATCCTCAATCTTCAATCCTCAATCCTCAATCTTCAACCCTCAATCCTCAATCCTCAATTCTCAATCCTCAATCCTCAATCCTCATTCCTCAAACCTCAATCCTCAATCCTCAATTCTCAACCCTCAGCCCTCATCTTCAATCCTCAATCCCGAATCCTCAATCCTCAATCTTCAATCCTCAATACTCAGTCTTCAATCCTCAATCCTCAATCGTCAGTCCTCAATCCACAACCATCAATCCTCAATCTTCAATACTCATTCCTCAATCCTCAATCCTCAATCCTCAATCCTCAATCTTCAATCCTCAACACTCAAACCTCAATCTTCAATCCTCAATACTCAAACCTCAATCCTCAATACTCAACCATCAACCCTCAATCCTCAATACTCAATAGAATATCCTGAATTCTCAGTATTCAATACTCAAACCTCAATCCTCAACCCTCAGCCCTCATCCTCTATCCTCAATCCTCAATCCTCAATCCTCAATAGTCAATCTCCAATCCTAGATCCTCAATCCCCAATCCTCAATCCTTAATCCTCAATCTTCAATCCTCAATCCTCAATCCTCAATCTTCAATACTCAATCCTCAATCCTCAATCCTCAATCCTCAATACTCAATCTTCAATCCTCAATCCTCAATCCTCAATCCTCAACCCTCAGCCCTCATCCTCAGTCCTCAATCCTGAATCCTCAATCCTCAATCCTCAATCCTCAATTCTCAATCATCAATACTCAATCCTCAATACTCAATCCTCAATCCTCAACCCTCAATCCTCAATCCTCAATCTTCAATCATCAATACTCAATCTTCAATACTCAATCCTCAATCTTCAATCATCATGTCTCCATCCACAACATCAATTCTCATCACTCAACCCTCAACACTCAGTCCTCAATCTTCAATCCTCAATCCTCAATACTCAATCCTCAGTCCTCAGTCCTCAATCTTCAATACTCAATCCTCAATCCTAAAATCCTCAATCCTCAGTCATCAATCCTCAATCTTCAATACTCAATCCACAATCCTCAATCCTCAATCCTCAATCCCCAATCCTCATTCCTCAAACCTCAATCCTCAACCCTCAGTCCTCATCCTCCATCCTCAATCCTCAATCCTCAATCCTCAACTTTCAATCCTCAATACTCAACATTCGATCCTCAATACTCAGTCCTCAATCCTCATTCCTCAAACCTCAATCCTCAACCCTCAGTCCTCATCCTCCATCCTCAATCCTCAATCCTCAATCCTCAACTTTCAATCCTCAATACTCAACATTCGATCCTCAATCCTCGGTCCTCAATCCTCAAACCTCAATCCTCAGTCCTCAATCCTCAATCCTCAATCCTCATACCTCAATCCTCAACCGCCAATCCTCGTCCTCAATCCTCAATTCTCAATCCTCTATACTCAATCTTCAGTCCTCAATCCTCAATCCTCAAACCTCAATCCTCAACCCTCAGCCCTCATCCTCAATCCTCAATCCTCAATCCTCAATTCTTAATTCCCAATCCTCAATACTCAATCTTCAATCCTCAATCCTCAGTCCTCAAACCTCAATTCTGAATCCTCAATCCTGAATCCTCAATCCTCAGTTCTCAGTCCTCAATAATCAGTTGTCAATCCTCAATCCTCAATCCTCAATAGAATATCCTCAATTCACAGTTTTCAATACTCAATACTCATTCTGCAATCTTCCAACCTCTATCCACAAACATCAATTCTCATCACTCAACCCTCAACACTCAGTCCTCAATCTACAACCCTCAATCCTCAATCATCAACCTTCAATCCTCAATACTCAATCTTCAATCCTCAATCCTCAATCCTCAATCCTCAATCATCATTCTTCAAACCTCAATACCCAATCCTCAATCCTCAATCCTCAATCCTCAATCCTCAATCCTCCATCCTCAATTCTCAATCCCCAATCCTCAGTCCTCAATCCTCAAACCTCATCCCTCAACCCTCAGCCCTCATCCTCAATCCTCAATCCTAAATCCTCAATCATCAATCTTCAACCCTTAATACTCAATCTTCAATCCTCAATCCTCAATCCTCAATCCTCAGTCCTCAATCCACAATCATCAATCCTCAATCTTCAATACTCATTCCTCAATCCTCAATCCTCAATCCTCAATACTCAATCTTCAATCCTCAACACTCAAACCTCAATCTTCAATCCTCAATACTCAATTCTCAATCCTCAATACTCAACCATCAATCCTCAATTCTCAATACTCAATAGAATATCCTGAATTCTCAGTATTCAATACTCAAACCTCAATCCTCAACCCTCAGCCCTCATTCTCCATCCTCAATCCTCAATCCTCAATCCTCAATCCTCAATCCTCAGTCCTCAGTCCTCAAACCTCAATCCTCAACCCTCAGCCATCATCCTCAATCCTCAATCCTCGTTCCTCAATCCTCAATCCTCATTCCTCAATCCTCAATAGTCAATCTCCAATCCTAGATCCTCAATCCCCAAGCCTCAGTCCTTAATCCTCAATCTTCAATCCTCAATCCTCAATCCTCAATCCTCAATCTTCAATACTGAATCCTCAACCCTCAACACTCAATCCTCAATACTCAATCTTCAATCCTGAATCATCAATCCTCAATCTTCAATACTCAATCCTCAATCCTCAATACTCAATCCTCAATACTCAACCATCAATCCTCAATTCCCAATACTCAATAGAATATCCTGGATTCTCAGTATTCAATACTCAATCCTCAATCCTCAATCCTCAATCCTCAATCCTCATTCCTCAAACCTCAATCCTCAACCCTCAGTCCTCATCCTCAATTCTCAATACTCAATCCTCAATCCTCAATCCTCAATCTTCAATCCTCAATAATCAATCTCCTATCCTAGATCCTCATCCCCAATACTCTATCCTTAACGCTCAATATTCAATCCTCTATCCCCAGTCCACAATATTCAATCCCCAAAGCTCAATAATCAATCCT
Organism: Calliopsis andreniformis; assembly: GCF_051401765.1. NCBI lineage: Eukaryota > Metazoa > Arthropoda > Insecta > Hymenoptera > Andrenidae > Calliopsis > Calliopsis andreniformis. Next base: position 1,334,751 of record NW_027480499.1, read on the forward strand.
CAATCCTCAGTCCTCAATCGTCAATCATCAATCCACAATCCTCATTCCACCATCGTCAATTCTCAATCCTCAATCCTCTGTCCTCAGTCATCAAACCTCAACCCTCAACCCTCAGCCCTCATCCTCAATCCTCAATCCTGAATCCTCAATCCTCAACCTTCAATCCTCAATACTCAGTCTTCAATCCTCAATCCTCAATCCGCAGTCCTCAATCCACAATCATCAATACTCAATCTTCAATACTCAATCCTCAATCCTCAATCCTCAATCCTCAATACTCAATCTTCAATCGTCAAACCTCAATCCTCAATCCTCTACCCTCAGCCCTCATCCTCAATCGTCAATCCTGAATCCTCAATCCTCAATGATCAATCCTCAATACTCAGTCTTCAATCATCAATCCTCAGTACTCAATCCTCAATACTCAACCCTCAATCATCAATCCTCAATCCTCAATCATCAACCTTCAATCCTCAATACTCAATCTTCAATCCTCAATATTCAATCCTCAATATTCAACACACAACCATCAACCATCAATTCTCAATACACAACAATCAATCCTCAATTCTCAATACTCAATTGAATATCCTGTATTCTCATGATTCAATACTCAATCCACAATATTCAATAATCAAATCTCGATCCTCAAACATCAATTCTCAACACTCAATCCTGAACACTCGGTCCTCTCTCTCAATCCTCCATCCTCAATCCTCTGTCCCCAAGCGTCAATCCTCAATCCTCAATCCTCAACCCTCAATCCTCAGTCCTCAAACCTCAATTCCGAATCCTCAATCCTGAATGCTCAATCTTCATCCCTCAGTCCGCAACAATCAATTGTCAATCCTCAATCCTCAATAGAATATCCACAATTCACAGTTTTCAATACTGAATCCCCAATCTTCAGTCTTCAAATCTCAATTCACAGACATCAATTCTCATGACTCAACCCTGAACACTCAGTCCTCAATCTACAATCCTCAATCCTCAATCCTCAATCTTCAATCCTCCGTACTCAATCTTCAATCCTCAATCCTCAATCATCAATCCTCAATCCTCAATCCTCAGTCATCAATCCTCAATCTTCAATACTCATTCCTCAATCATCAATCCCCAATCCTCAATCCTCAATCCTCATTCCTCAAACCTCAATACTCAACCCTCAGTCATCATCCTCAATTCTCAATTCTTAATCCTCAATCCTCAATACTCAATCTTCAATCCTCAATAATCAATCCTCAATACTCAGTCTTCAATCCTCAATCCTCAATCCTCAATCCTCAGTCCGCAATCCTCAATCATCGATCCTCAATCTTCAATACTCAATCCTCAATCCTCAATCCTCAATCCTCAATACTCAATCTTCAATCCTCAATCCTCAATCCTCAATCCTCAATCCTCAATCCTCAATCTTCAATCCTCCGTACTCAATCTTCAATCCTCAATCCTCAATCATCAATCCTCAATCCTCAATCCTCAGTCATCAATCCTCAATCTTCAATACTCATTCCTCAATCATCAATCCCCAATCCTCAATCCTCAATCCTCATTCCTCAAACCTCAATACTCAACCCTCAGTCATCATCCTCAATTCTCAATTCTTAATCCTCAATCCTCAATCCTCAATCTTCAATCCTCAATAATCAATCCTCAATACTCAGTCTTCAATCCTCAATCCTCAATCCTCAATCCTCAGACATCAATCCTCAATCTTCAATACTCAATCGTAAATCCTCAGTCCTCAATTCTCAATCCTCAATCCTCGTTCCTCAAACCTCAATCCTCAACCCTCAATCCTCATCCTCAATTCTCAATTCTCAGTCCTCAAACCTCAATCTTCAATCCTCAATACTCAATCCTCAATCCTCAATACTCAACCATCAATCATCAATTCTCAATACTCAATAGAATATCCTGAATTCTCAGTATTCAATACTCAAACCTCAACGCTCAACCCTCTGCCCTCATCCTCCATCCTCAATCCTCAATCCTCAAACTTCAATCTTCAATCCTCAATACTCAATCTTCGATTCTCAATCCTCAATCCTGAATCCTCAATCCTCAATCCTCAATCATCAATCCTCAATCTTCAAAACTCAATCCTCAACCCTCAATTCTCAATCCTCAATACTCAACCATCAACCCTCAATCTTCAATCCTCAATACTCAATCTTCAATCCTCCATCCTCAATCCTCTATCCTCAAGCGTCTATCCTCAATCCTCAATCCTCAACCCTCAATCCTCAGTCCTCAAACCTCAATTCCGAATCCTCAATCCTGAATGCTCAAACTTGATCCCTCAGTCCGCAACAATCAATTGTCAATCCTCAATCCTCAATAGAATATCCTCAATTCACAGTTCTCAATACTGAATCCCCAACCTTCGATCTTCAAATCTCAATCCACAGACATCAATTCTCATCACTCAACCCTCAACACTCAGTCCTCAATCTTCAATCCTCAATCCTCAATCCTCAATCTTCAATCCTCCATACTAAATCTTCCATCCTCAACCCTCAATCATCAATCCTCAATCCTCAATCCTCAGTCATCAATCCTCAACCTTCACTACTCAATACTCAATCTTCAATCCTCAATCCTCAATCCTCAATCCTCAATCCTCAATCCTCAATCCTCAATCCTCAATCCTCAGTCCTCAAACCTCAATCCTGAATCTTCAATCCTGAATCCTCAATCTTCAGACCTCAGTCATCAACAATCAGTTATCAATTCTCAATCCTCAATACAATATCATCAATTCACAGTTTTCAATACTCAATACTCAATCTGCAATCTTCAAAACTCTATGCACAAACATCAATCCTCATCACTGAACCCTCAACACTCAGTCCCCAATCCTCAATCTTAAATCCTCAATCCTCAATCCTCAATCGTCAAATCTCAATCTTCAATCCTCAATACTCAATCTTCAATCCTCAATCCTCAATCCCCAATCCTCAATCCTCAATCCTCAATCATCAATCCTCAATCTTCAATACTCAATCCTCAATCCTCAATCCTCAATCCACCATCCTCAATTCTCAATCCTCAATCCTCTGTCCTCAGTCCTCAAACCTCAACCCTCAACCCTCAGCCCTCATCCTCAATCCTCACTCCTGAATCCTCAATCCTCAATCTTCAATCCTCAATACTCAGTCTTCAATCCTCAATCCTCAATCCTCAATCCTCAGTCCTCAATCCACAATCATCAATCCTCAATCTTCAATACTCAATCCTCAATCCTCAATCCTCAATCCTCAATACTCAATCTTCAATCGTCAATCCTCAATCCACAATCCTCTACCCTCAGCCCTCATCCTCAATCCTCAATCCTGAATCCTCAATCCTCAATGTTCAATCCTCAATACTCAGTCTTCAATCATCAATCCTCAGTCCTCAATCCTCAATACTCAATCCTCAATCATCAATCCTCAATCCTCAATCATCAACCTTCAATCCTCAATACTCAATCTTCAATCCTCAATATTCAATCCTCAATATTCAACACACAACCATCAACCATCAATTCTCAATACACAACCATCAATCCTCAATTCTCAATACTCAATAGAATATCCTGTATTCTCATGATTCAATACTCAACCCACAATATTCAATAATCAAATCTCGATCCTCAAACGTCAATTCTCAACACTCAATCCTGAACACTCGGTCCTCTCTCTTCAATCCTCCATCCTCAATCGTCTGTCCCCAAGCGTCAATCCTCAATCCTCAATACTCAACCCTCAATCCTCAGTCGTCAAACCTCAATTCCGAATCCTCAATCCTGAATGCTCAATCTTCATCCCTCAGTCCGCAACAATCAATTGTCAATCCTCAATCCTCAATAGAATATCCTCAATTTACAGTTTTCAATACTGAATCCCCAATCTTCAGTCTTCAAATCTCAATTCACAGACATCAATTCTCATGACTCAACCCTGAACACTCAGTCCTCAATCTACAATCCTCAATCATCAATCCTCAATCTTCAATCCTCCGTACTCAATCTTCAATCCTCAATCCTCAATCATCAATCCTCAATCCTCAATCCTCAGTCATCAATCCTCAATCTTCAATACTCATTCCTCAATCATCAATCCCCAATCCTCAATCCTCAATCCTCATTCCTCAAACCTTAATACTCAACCCTCAGTCATCATCCTCAATTCTCAATTCTTAATCCTCAATCCTCAATCCTCAATCTTCAATCCTCAATAATCAATCCTCAATCCTCAATCCTCAGTCCTCAATCCACAATCATCAATCCTCAATCTTCAATACTCAATCCTCAATCCTCAACCCTCAATCCTCAATACTCGATCTTCAATCCTCAATCCTCAATCCTCAATCCTCAACCCTCATCCCTCATCCTCAATCCTCAATCCTGAATCCTCAAACCTCAATCTTCAATCCTCAATACTCAGTCTTCAATCCTCAATCCTCAATCCTCAATCCTCAATCCTCAATCCTCAATCCTCAATTCTCATTCCTCAATCCTCAACCCACAGCCCTCATCCTCAATCCTCAATCCTGAATCCTCAATCCTCAATCTTCAATCCTCAATACTCAGTCTTCAATCCTCAATCCTCAATCCTCAATCCTCAGTCCTCAATCCACAGTCATCAATCCTCAATCTTCAATACTCAATCCTCAATCCTCAATCCTCAATCCTCAATTCTCAATCCTCAATCCTCAGTCCTCAGTCCTCAAACCTCAGTCCTCAAACCTCAGCCATCATCCTCAATCGTCAATCCCCGTTCCTCAATCCTCAATCCTCAATCTTCAATCCTCCATACTCAATCTTCAATACTCAATCCTCAATCATCAATCCTCAATGCTCAATCCTCAGTCATCAATCCTCAATCTTCAATACTCAATCCTCAATCATCAATCCTCAATCCTCAACCCTCAATCCTCAATACTCGATCTTCAATCCTCAATCCTCAATCTTCAATCCTCAACACTCAGACCTCATCCTCAATCCTCAATCCTGAATCCTCAAACCTCAATCTTCAATCCTCAATACTCAGTCTTCAATCCTCAATCCTCAATCCTAAATCCTCAATCCTCAATCCTCAATCCTCAATTCTCAAGCCTCAATCCTCAGTCCTCAGTCCTCAAACCTCAGTCCTCAAACCTCAGCCATCATCCTCAATCGTCAATCCTCGTTCCTCAATCCTCAATCCTCAATCTTCAATCCTACATACTCAATCTTCAATCCTCAATCCTCAATCCTCAATCCTCCATCCTCACCCCTCAATCCTCAATCCTCAATCTTCAATCATCAATACTCAATCTTCAATGCTAAATCCTCAATCCTCAATCCTCAATCCTCAATCCTCATTATTCAATACACAACCCTCAAACATCAATCCTCAATACTCAATCGTCAGTCTTCAATCCTCAATACTCAATCTTCAATCCTCAATCCTCAATCCTCAATCCTCAATCCTCAATCCTCAATCCTCAATCCTCAGTCCTCAAACCTCAATCCTGAATCTTCAATCCTGAATCCTCAATCTTCAGACCTCAGTCATCAACAATCAGTTATCAATTCTCAATCCTCAATACAATATCATCAATTCACAGTTTTCAATACTCAATACTCAATCTGCAATCTTCAAAACTCTATGCACAAACATCAATCCTCATCACTGAACCCTCAACACTCAGTCCCCAATCCTCAATCTTAAATCCTCAATCCTCAATCCTCAATCGTCAAATCTCAATCTTCAATCCTCAATACTCAATCTTCAATCCTCAATCCTCAATCCCCAATCCTCAATCCTCAATCCTCAATCATCAATCCTCAATCTTCAATACTCAATCCACAATCATCAATCCTCAATCCTCAATCCTCAATCCTCATTCCTCAAACCTCAATCCTCAACCCTCAGTCCTCATCCTCAATTCTCAATTCTTAATCATCAATCCTCAATCCTCAATCCTCAATCCTCAAAATTCAAACCTCAATACTCAGTCTTCAATCCTCAATCCTCAATCCTCAATCCTCAATCCTCAATCCTCAATCCTCAGTCCTCAATCCACAATCATCAATCCTCAATCTTCAATTCTCAATACTCAATCCTCAATCCTCAATCCTCAATCCTCAATAATCAATCCTCAATCCTCAATCATCAACCTTCAATCCTCAATACCCAATCTTCAATCCTCAATACTCAATCTTCAATCCTCAATACTCAATCCTCAATATTCAACACACAACCATCAACCATCAATTCTCAATACTCAACCATCAATCCTCAATTCTCAATACTCAATAGAATATCCTGAATTCTCATGATTCAATACTCAATCCACAATATTCAATAATGAAATCTCGATCCTCAAACATCAATTCTCAACACTCAATCCTCAACACTCGGTCCTCTCTCTTCAATCCTCCATCCTCAATCCTCTATCCCCAAGCGTCAATCCTCAATCCTCAATCCTCAACCCTCAATCCTCAGTCCTCAAACCTCAATTCCGAATCCTCAATCCTGAATGCTCAATCTTCATTCCTCAAACCTCAATCCTCAAACCTCAGTCCTCATCCTCAATCCTCAATCCTCAATCCTCAATCCTCAATATTCAATACACAACCCTCAAACATCAATCCTCAATACTCAATCGTCAGTCTTCAATCCTCAATACTCAATCTTCAATCCTCAATCCTAAATCCTCGATTCTCAATCCTCAATCCTCAATCATCAATCCTCAATCTTCAACACACAGTCCTCAATCCCCAATCCTCAATCCTCAACCCACAATCATCAATCCTCAATATTCAATGCTCAATCCTCAATCCTGAATTATCAATCCTGAATCTTCAATACTCAATCCTCAATCCTCAATCCTCAATCCTCAATCGTCAATCCTCATTCTTCAATCCTCAATACCCAATCCTCAATCCTCAATCCTCAATCCTCAATCCTCAATCCTCAATCCTCATTCCTCAAACCTCAACCCTCAACCCTCAGTCCTCATCCTCAATTCTCAATTCTTAATACTCAATCCTCAATCCTCAATCTTCAATCCTCAATAATCAATCCTCAATACTCAGTCTTCAATCCGCAATCCTCAATCCTGAATCCTCAGTCCGCAATCCTCAATCATCAATCCTCAACCTTCAATACTCAATCCTCAATCCTCAAACCTCAATCCTCAATACTCAACCTTCAATCCTCCATACTCAATCTACAATCCTCAATCCTCAATCATCAATCCTCAATCCTCAATGCTCAGTCATCAATCCTCAATCTTCAATACTCAATCCTCAATCCTCAATCCTCAATCCTCAATCCTCAATCCTCAGTCCTCAATCCACAATCATCAATCCTCAATCTTCAATACTCAATCCTCAATCCTCAACCCTCAATCCTCAATACTCGATCTTCAATCCTCAATCCTCATTCCTCAATCCTCAACCCTCATCCCTCATCCTCAATCCTCAATCCTGAATCCTCAAACCTCAATCTTCAATCCTCAATACTCAGTCTTCAATCCTCAATCCTCAATCCTCAATCCTCAATCCTCAATCCTCAATCCTCAATTCTCATTCCTCAATCCTCAACCCTCAGCCCTCATCCTCAATCCTCAATCCTGAATCCTCAATCCTCAATCTTCAATCCTCAATACTCAGTCTTCAATCCTCAATCCTCAATCCTCAATCCTCAGTCCTCCATCCACAGTCATCAATCCTCAATCTTCAATACTCAATCCTCAATCCTCAATCCTCAATCCTCAGTTGTCAATCCTCAATCCTCAGTCCTCAGTCCTCAAACCTCAGTCCTCAAACCTCAGCCATCATCCTCAATCGTCAATCCCCGTTCCTCAATCCTCAATCCTCAATCTTCAATCCTCAATCCTCAATCATCAATCCTCAATCCTCTATCCGCAGTCTTCAATCCTCAATCTTCAATACTCAATCCTCAATCATCAATCCTCAATCCTCAATCCTCAATCCTCATTCCTCAAACCTCAATCCTCAACCCTCAGTCCTCATCCTCAATTCTCAATTCTTAATCCTCAATCCTCAATCCTCAATCCTCAATCCTCAAAATTCAAACCTCAATACTCAGTCTTCAATCCTCAATCCTCAATCCTCAATCCTCAATCCTCAATCCTCAATCCTCAGTCCTCAATCCACAATCATCAATTCTCAATCTTCAATTCTCAATACTCAATCCTCAATCCTCAATCCTCAATCATCAATCCTCAATCCTCAATCATCAACCTTCTATCCTAAATACCCAATCTTCAATCCTCAATACTCAATCTTCAATCCTCAATACTCAATCCTCAATATTCAACACACAACCATCAACCATCAATACTCAATACACAACCATCAATCCTCAATTCTCAATACTCAATAGAATATCCTGAATTCTCATGATTCAATACCCAATCCACAATATTCAATAATCAAATCTCGATCCTCAAACATCAATTCTCAAAACTCAATCCTCAACACTCGGTCCTCTCTCTTCAATCCTCCATCCTCAATCCTCTATCCCCAAGCGTCAATCCTCAATCCTCAATCCTCAACCCTCAATCCTCAGTCCTCAAACCTCAATTCCGAATCCTCAATCCTGAATGCTCAATCTTCATTCCTCAAACCTCAATCCTCAAACCTCAGTCCTCATCCTCAATCCTCAATCATCAATCCTCAATCCTCAATCCTCAATCCTCAATCCTCAATCCTCAATCCTCAGTCCTCATCCTCAATCCTCAATCCTCAATCCTCAATCCTCAATATTCAATACACAACCCTCAAACATCAATCCTCAATACTCAATCGTCAGTCTTCAATCCTCAATACTCAATCTTCAATCCTCAATCCTAAATCCTCGATTCTCAATCCTCAATCCTCAATCATCAATCCTCAATCTTCAACACACAGTCCTCAATCCCCAATCCTCAATCCTCAACCCACAATCATCAATCCTCAATATTCAATGCTCAATCCTCAATCCTGAATTATCAATCCTGAATCTTCAATACTCAATCCTCAATCCTCAATCCTCAATCCTCAATCGTCAATCCTCATTCTTCAATCCTCAATACCCAATCCTCAATCCTCAATCCTCAATCCTCAATCCTCAATCCTCAATCCTCATTCCTCAAACCTCAACCCTCAACCCTCAGTCCTCATCCTCAATTCTCAATTCTTAATACTCAATCCTCAATCCTCAATCTTCAATCCTCAATAATCAATCCTCAATACTCAGTCTTCAATCCGCAATCCTCAATCCTGAATCCTCAGTCCGCAATCCTCAATCATCAATCCTCAACCTTCAATACTCAATCCTCAATCCTCAAACCTCAATCCTCAATACTCAACCTTCAATCCTCCATACTCAATCTACAATCCTCAATCCTCAATCATCAATCCTCAATCCTCAATGCTCAGTCATCAATCCTCAATCTTCAATACTCAATCCTCAATCCTCAATCCTCAATCCTCAATCCTCAATCCTCAGTCCTCAATCCACAATCATCAATCCTCAATCTTCAATACTCAATCCTCAATCCTCAACCCTCAATCCTCAATACTCGATCTTCAATCCTCAATCCTCATTCCTCAATCCTCAACCCTCATCCCTCATCCTCAATCCTCAATCCTGAATCCTCAAACCTCAATCTTCAATCCTCAATACTCAGTCTTCAATCCTCAATCCTCAATCCTCAATCCTCAATCCTCAATCCTCAATCCTCAATTCTCATTCCTCAATCCTCAACCCTCAGCCCTCATCCTCAATCCTCAATCCTGAATCCTCAATCCTCAATCTTCAATCCTCAATACTCAGTCTTCAATCCTCAATCCTCAATCCTCAATCCTCAGTCCTCCATCCACAGTCATCAATCCTCAATCTTCAATACTCAATCCTCAATCCTCAATCCTCAATCCTCAGTTGTCAATCCTCAATCCTCAGTCCTCAGTCCTCAAACCTCAGTCCTCAAACCTCAGCCATCATCCTCAATCGTCAATCCCCGTTCCTCAATCCTCAATCCTCAATCTTCAATCCTCAATCCTCAATCATTAATCCTCAATCCTCTATCCGCAGTCTTCAATCCTCAATCTTCAATACTCAATCCTCAATCATCAATCCTCAATCCTCAATCCTCAATCCTCATTCCTCAAACCTCAATCCTCAACCCTCAGTCCTCATCCTCAATTCTCAATTCTTAATCCTCAATCCTCAATCCTCAATCCTCAATCCTCAAAATTCAAACCTCAATACTCAGTCTTCAATCCTCAATCCTCAATCCTCAATCCTCAATCCTCAATCCTCAATCCTCAGTCCTCAATCCACAATCATCAATTCTCAATCTTCAATTCTCAATACTCAATCCTCAATCCTCAATCCTCAATCATCAATCCTCAATCCTCAATCATCAACCTTCTATCCTCAATACCCAATCTTCAATCCTCAATACTCAATCTTCAATCCTCAATACTCAATCCTCAATATTCAACACACAACCATCAACCATCAATACTCAATACTCAACCATCAATCCTCAATTCTCAATACTCAATAGAATATCCTGAATTCTCATGATTCAATACCCAATCCACAATATTCAATAATCAAATCTCGATCCTCAAACATCAATTCTCAAAACTCAATCCTCAACACTCGGTCCTCTCTCTTCAATCCTCCATCCTCAATCCTCTATCCCCAAGCGTCAATCCTCAATCCTCAATCCTCAACCCTCAATCCTCAGTCCTCAAACCTCAATTCCGAATCCTCAATCCTGAATGCTCAATCTTCATTCCTCAAACCTCAATCCTCAAACCTCAGTCCTCATCCTCAATCCTCAATCATCAATCCTCAATCCTCAATCCTCAATCCTCAATCCTCAATCCTCAATCCTCAATACTCAACCTTCAATCCTCCATACTCAATCTTCAATCCTCAATCCTCAATCATCAATCCTCAATCCTCAATCCTCAGTCATCAATCCTCAATCTTCAATACTCAATCCTCAATCCTCAATCCTCAATCCTCAATCCTCAGTCATCAATCCACAATCATCAATCCTCAATCTTCAATACTCAATCCTCAATCCTCAACCCTCAATCCTCAATACTCGATCTTCAATCCTCAATCCTCAATCTTCAATCCTCAACACTCAGCCCTCATCCTCAATCCTCAATCCTGAATCCTCAAACCTCAATCTTCAATCCTCAATACTCAGTCTTCAATCCTCAATCCTCAATCCTAAATCCTCAATCCTCAATCCTCAATCCTCAATTCTCAAGCCTCAATCCTCAGTCCTCAGTCCTCAAACCTCAGTCCTCAAACCTCAGCCATCATCCTCAATCGTCAATCCTCGTTCCTCAATTCTCAATCCTCAATCTTCAATCCTACATACTCAATCTTCAATCCTCAATCCTCAATCCTCAATCCTCCATCCTCACCACTCAATCCTCAATCCTCAATCTTCAATCATCAATACAAAATCTTCAATGCTAAATCCTCAATCCTCAATCCTCAATCCTCAATCCTCATTATTCAATACACAACCCTCAAACATCAATCCTCAATACTCAATCGTCAGTCTTCAATCCTCAATACTCAATCTTCAATCCTCAATCCTCAATCCTCAATCCTCAATCCTCAATCCTCAATCCTCAATCCTCAGTCCTCAAACCTCAATCCTGAATCTTCAATCCTGAATCCTCAATCTTCAGACCTCAGTCATCAACAATCAGTTATCAATTCTCAATCCTCAATACAATATCATCAATTCACAGTTTTCAATACTCAATACTCAATCTGCAATCTTCAAAACTCTATGCACAAACATCAATCCTCATCACCGAACCCTCAACACTCAGTCCCCAATCCTCAATCTTAAATCCTCAATCCTCAATCCTCAATCGTCAAATCTCAATCTTCAATCCTCAATACTCAATCTTCAATCCTCAATCCTCAATCCCCAATCCTCAATCCTCAATCCTCAATCATCAATCCTCAATCTTCAATACTCAATCCTCAATCCTCAATCCTCAATCCACCATCCTCAATTCTCAATCCTCAATCCTCTGTCCTCAGTCCTCAAACCTCAACCCTCAACCCTCAGCCCTCATCCTCAATCCTCAATCCTGAATCCTCAATCCTCAATCTTCAATACTCAATACTCAGTCTTCAATCCTCAATCCTCAATCCTCAATCCTCGGTCCTCAATCCACAATCATCAATCCTCAATCTTCAATACTCAATCCTCAATCCTCAATCCTGAATGCTCAATCTTCATTCCTCAAACCTCAATCCTCAAACCTCAGTCCTCATCCTCAATCCTCAATCATCAATCCTCAATCCTCAATCCTCAATCCTCAATCCTCAATCCTCAATCCTCAATACTCAACCTTCAATTCTCCATACTCAATCTTCAATCCTCAATCCTCAATCATCAATCCTCAATCCTCAATCCTCAGTCATCAATCCTCAATCTTCAATACTCAATCCTCAATCCTCAATCCTCAATCCTCAATCCTCAGTCATCAATCCACAATCATCAATCCTCAATCTTCAATACTCAATCCTCAATCCTCAACCCTCAATCCTCAATACTCGATCTTCAATCCTCAATCCTCAATCTTCAATCCTCAACACTCAGCCCTCATCCTCAATCCTCAATCCTGAATCCTCAAACCTCAATCTTCAATCCTCAATACTCAGTCTTCAATCCTCAATCCTCAATCCTAAATCCTCAATCCTCAATCCTCAATCCTCAATTCTCAAGCCTCAATCCTCAGTCCTCAGTCCTCAAACCTCAGTCCTCAAACCTCAGCCATCATCCTCAATCGTCAATCCTCGTTCCTCAATTCTCAATCCTCAATCTTCAATCCTACATACTCAATCTTCAATCCTCAATCCTCAATCCTCAATCCTCCATCCTCACCACTCAATCCTCAATCCTCAATCTTCAATCATCAATACAAAATCTTCAATGCTAAATCCTCAATCCTCAATCCTCAATCCTCAATCCTCATTATTCAATACACAATCCTCAAACATCAATCCTCAATACTCAATCGTCAGTCTTCAATCCTCAATACTCAATCTTCAATCCTCAATCCTCAATCCTCAATCCTCAATCCTCAATCCTCAATCCTCAATCCTCAGTCCTCAAACCTCAATCCTGAATCTTCAATCCTGAATCCTCAATCTTCAGACCTCAGTCATCAACAATCAGTTATCAATTCTCAATCCTCAATACAATATCATCAATTCACAGTTTTCAATACTCAATACTCAATCTGCAATCTTCAAAACTCTATGCACAAACATCAATCCTCATCACCGAACCCTCAACACTCAGTCCCCAATCCTCAATCTTAAATCCTCAATCCTCAATCCTCAATCGTCAAATCTCAATCTTCAATCCTCAATACTCAATCTTCAATCCTCAATCCTCAATCCCCAATCCTCAATCCTCAATCCTCAATCATCAATCCTCAATCTTCAATACTCAATCCTCAATCCTCAATCCTCAATCCACCATCCTCAATTCTCAATCCTCAATCCTCTGTCCTCAGTCCTCAAACCTCAACCCTCAACCCTCAGCCCTCATCCTCAATCCTCAATCCTGAATCCTCAATCCTCAATCTTCAATACTCAATACTCAGTCTTCAATCCTCAATCCTCAATCCTCAATCCTCGGTCCTCAATCCACAATCATCAATCCTCAATCTTCAATACTCAATCCTCAATCCTCAATCCTCAATCCTCAATACTCAATCTTCAATCGTCAATCCTCAATCCTCAATCCTCTACCCTCAGCCCTCATCCTCAATCCTCAATCCTGAATCCTCAATCCTCAATGTTCAATCCTCAATACTCAGTCTTCAATCATCAATCCTCAGTTCTCAATCCTCAATACTCAATCCTCAATCATCAATCCTCAATCCTCAATCATCAACCTTCAATCCTCAATACTCAATCTTCAATCCTCAATATTCAATCCTCAATATTCAACACACAACCATCAACCATCGATTCTCAATACACAACCATCAATCCTCAATACTCAATACTCAATAGAATATCCTGTATTCTCATGATTCAATACTCAACCCACAATATTCAATAATCAAATCTCGATCCTCAAACGTCAATTCTCAACCCTCAATCCTGAACACTCGGTCCTCTCTCTTCAATCCTCCATCCTCAATCCTCTGTCCCCAAGCGTCAATCCTCAATCCGCAATCCTCAACCCTCAATCCTCAGTCCTCAAACCTCAATTCCGAATCCTCAATCCTGAATGCTCAATCTTCATCCCTCAGTCCGCAACAATCAATTGTCAATCCTCAATCCTCAATAGAATATCCTCAATTTACAGTTTTCAATACTGAATCCCCAATCTTCAGTCTTCAAATCTCAATTCACAGACATCAATTCTCATGACTCAACCCTGAACACTCAGTCCTCAATCTACAATCCTCAATCCTCAATCCTCAATCTTCAATCCTCCGTACTCAATCTTCAATCCTCAATCCTCAATCATCAATCCTCAATCCTCAATCCTCAGTCATCAATCCTCAATCTTCAATACTCATTCCTCAATCATCAATCCCCAATCCTCAATCCTCAATCCTCATTCCTCAAACCTCAATACTCAACCCTCAGTCATCATCCTCAATTCTCAATTCTTAATCCTCAATCCTCAATCCTCAATTTTCAATCCTCAATAATCAATCCTCAATCCTCAATCCTCAGACATCAATCCTCAGACATCAATCCTCAATCTTCAATACTCAATCGTAAATCCTCAGTCCTCAGTTCTCAATCCTCAATCCTCGTTCCTCAAACCTCAATCCTCAACCCTCAGTCCTCATCCTCAATTCTCAATTCTCAGTCCTCAAACCTCAATCTTCAATCCTCAATACTCAATCCTCAATCCTCAATACTCAACCATCACTCCTCAATTCTCAAAACTCAATAGAATATCCTGAATTCTCAGTATTCAATACTCAAACCTCAACGCTCAACCCTCTGCCCTCATCCTCCATCCTCAATCCTCAATCCTCAAACTTCAATCTTCAATCCTCAATACTCAATCTTCGATTCTCAATCCTCAATTCTCAATCCTCAATCCCAATCCTCAATCTTCAATCCTCAATCCTCAATCCTCAATCCTCAATTCTCAATCCTCAATCCTCAGTCCTCAGTCCTCAAACCTCAGTCCTCAAACCTCAGCCATCATCCTCAATCGTCAATCCCCGTTCCTCAATCCTCAATCCTCACTCTTCAATCCTCCATACTCAATCTTCAATCCTCAATCCTCAATCATCAATCCTCAATCCTCAATCCTCAGTCATCAATCCTCAATCTTCAATACTCAATCCACAATCATCAATCCTCAATCCTCAATCCTCAATCCTCATTCCTCAAACCTCAATCCTCAACCCTCAGTCCTCATCCTCAATTCTCAATTCTTAATCATCAATCCTCAATCCTCAATCCTCAATCCTCAAAATTCAAACCTCAATACTCAGTCTTCAATCCTCAATCCTCAATCCTCAATCCTCAATCCTCAATCCTCAATCCTCAGTCCTCAATCCACAATCATCAATCCTCAATCTTCAATTCTCAATACTCAATCCTCAATCCTCAATCCTCAATCATCAATCCTCAATCCTCAATCATCAACCTTCAATCCTCAATACCCAATCTTCAATCCTCAATACTCAATCTTCAATCCTCAATACTCAATCCTCAATATTCAACACACAACCATCAACCATCAATTCTCAACACTCAATCCTCAACACTCGGTCCTCTCTCTTCAATCCTCCATCCTCAATCCTCTATCCCCAAGCGTCAATCCTCAATCCTCAATACTCAACCCTCAATCCTCAGTCCTCAAACCTCAATTCCGAATCCTCAATCCTGAATGCTCAATCTTCATTCCTCAAACCTCAATCCTCAAACCTCAGTCCTCATCCTCAATCCTCAATCCTCAATCCTCAAACCTCAATATTCAATACACAACCCTCAAACATCAATCCTCAATACTCAATCGTCAGTCTTCAATCCTCAATCCTCAATCCTCAATCCTCAATCCTCAATCCTCAGTCATCAGTCCTCAATCCTCAATCCTCAAACCTCAATCCTCAACCGTCAGTCCTCGTCCTCAATTCTCAATTCTTAATCCTCAATCCTCAATCCTCAATCTTCAATCCTCAATAATCAATCCTCAATACTCAGTCTTCAATCCTCAATCCTACATCCTCAATCCTCAGTCCGCAATCCTCAATCATCAATCCTCAACCTTCAATACTCAATCCTCAATCCTCAATCCTCAATCCGCAATACTCAACCTTCAATCCTCCATACTCAATCTTCAATCCTCAATCCTCAATCCCCAATCCTCAATCCTCAATCCTCAATCATCAATCCTCAATCTTCAATACTCAATCCACAATCATCAATCCTCAATCCTCAATCCTCAATCCTCATTCCTCAAACCTCAATCCTCAACCCTCAGTCCTCATCCTCAATTCTCAATTCTTAATCATCAATCCTCAATCCTCAATCCTCAATCCTCAAAATTCAAACCTCAATACTCAGTCTTCAATCCTCAATCCTCAATCCTCAATCCTCAATCCTCAATCCTCAATCCTCAGTCCTCAATCCACAATCATCAATCCTCAATCTTCAATTCTCAATACTCAATCCTCAATCCTCAATCCTCAATAATCAATCCTCAATCCTCAATCATCAACCTTCAATCCTCAATACCCAATCTTCAATCCTCAATACTCAATCTTCAATCCTCAATACTCAATCCTCAATATTCAACACACAACCATCAACCATCAATTCTCAATACTCAACCATCAATCCTCAATTCTCAATACTCAATAGAATATCCTGAATTCTCATGATTCAATACTCAATCCACAATATTCAATAATGAAATCTCGATCCTCAAACATCAATTCTCAACACTCAATCCTCAACACTCGGTCCTCTCTCTTCAATCCTCCATCCTCAATCCTCTATCCCCAAGCGTCAATCCTCAATCCTCAATCCTCAACCCTCAATCCTCAGTCCTCAAACCTCAATTCCGAATCCTCAATCCTGAATGCTCAATCTTCATTCCTCAAACCTCAATCCTCAAACCTCAGTCCTCATCCTCAATCCTCAATCCTCAATCCTCAATCCTCAATATTCAATACACAACCCTCAAACATCAATCCTCAATACTCAATCGTCAGTCTTCAATCCTCAATACTCAATCTTCAATCCTCAATCCTAAATCCTCGATTCTCAATCCTCAATCCTCAATCATCAATCCTCAATCTTCAACACACAGTCCTCAATCCCCAATCCTCAATCCTCAACCCACAATCATCAATCCTCAATATTCAATGCTCAATCCTCAATCCTGAATTATCAATCCTGAATCTTCAATACTCAATCCTCAATCCTCAATCCTCAATCCTCAATCGTCAATCCTCATTCTTCAATCCTCAATACCCAATCCTCAATCCTCAATCCTCAATCCTCAATCCTCAATCCTCAATCCTCATTCCTCAAACCTCAACCCTCAACCCTCAGTCCTCATCCTCAATTCTCAATTCTTAATACTCAATCCTCAATCCTCAATCTTCAATCCTCAATAATCAATCCTCAATACTCAGTCTTCAATCCGCAATCCTCAATCCTGAATCCTCAGTCCGCAATCCTCAATCATCAATCCTCAACCTTCAATACTCAATCCTCAATCCTCAAACCTCAATCCTCAATACTCAACCTTCAATCCTCCATACTCAATCTACAATCCTCAATCCTCAATCATCAATCCTCAATCCTCAATGCTCAGTCATCAATCCTCAATCTTCAATACTCAATCCTCAATCCTCAATCCTCAATCCTCAATCCTCAATCCTCAGTCCTCAATCCACAATCATCAATCCTCAATCTTCAATACTCAATCCTCAATCCTCAACCCTCAATCCTCAATACTCGATCTTCAATCCTCAATCCTCATTCCTCAATCCTCAACCCTCATCCCTCGTCCTCAATCCTCAATCCTGAATCCTCAAACCTCAATCTTCAATCCTCAATACTCAGTCTTCAATCCTCAATCCTCAATCCTCAATCCTCAATCCTCAATCCTCAATCCTCAATTCTCATTCCTCAATCCTCAACCCTCAGCCCTCATCCTCAATCCTCAATCCTGAATCCTCAATCCTCAATCTTCAATCCTCAATACTCAGTCTTCAATCCTCAATCCTCAATCCTCAATCCTCAGTCCTCAATCCACAGTCATCAATCCTCAATCTTCAATACTCAATCCTCAATCCTCAATCCTCAATCCTCAGTTGTCAATCCTCAATCCTCAGTCCTCAGTCCTCAAACCTCAGTCCTCAAACCTCAGCCATCATCCTCAATCGTCAATCCCCGTTCCTCAATCCTCAATCCTCAATCTTCAATCCTCAATCCTCAGTCATCAATCCTCAATCCTCTATCCTCAGTCTTCAATCCTCAATCTTCAATACTCAATCCTCAATCATCAATCCTCAATCCTCAATCCTCAATCCTCATTCCTCAAACCTCAATCCTCAACCCTCAGTCCTCATCCTCAATTCTCAATTCTTAATCCTCAATCCTCAATCCTCAATCCTCAATCCTCAAAATTCAAACCTCAATACTCAGTCTTCAATCCTCAATCCTCAATCCTCAATCCTCAATCCTCAATCCTCAATCCTCAGTCCTCAATCCACAATCATCAATTCTCAATCTTCAATTCTCAATACTCAATCCTCAATCCTCAATCCTCAATCATCAATCCTCAATCCTCAATCATCAACCTTCTATCCTCAATACCCAATCTTCAATCCACAATACTCAATCTTCAATCCTCAATACTCAATCCTCAATATTCAACACACAACCATCAACCATCAATACTCAATACTCAACCATCAATCCTCAATTCTCAATACTCAATTAAATATCCTGAATTCTCATGATTCAATACCCAATCCACAATATTCAATAATCAAATCTCGATCCTCAAACATCAATTCTCAAAACTCAATCCTCAACACTCGGTCCTCTCTCTTCAATCCTCCATCCTCAATCCTCTATCCCCAAGCGTCAATCCTCAATCCTCAATCCTCAACCCTCAATCCTCAGTCCTCAAACCTCAATTCCGAATCCTCAATCCTGAATGCTCAATCTTCATTCCTCAAACCTCAATCCTCAAACCTCAGTCCTCATCCTCAATCCTCAATCATCAATCCTCAATCCTCAATCCTCAATCCTCAATCCTCAATCCTCAATCCTCAATACTCAACCTTCAATCCTCCATACTCAATCTTCAATCCTCAATCCTCAATCATCAATCCTCAATCCTCAATCCTCAGTCATCAATCCTCAATCTTCAATACTCAATCCTCAATCCTCAATCCTCAATCCTCAATCCTCAGTCATCAATCCACAATCATCAATCCTCAATCTTCAATACTCAATCCTCAATCCTCAACCCTCAATCCTCAATACTCGATCTTCAATCCTCAATCCTCAATCTTCAATCCTCAACACTCAGCCCTCATCCTCAATCCTCAATCCTGAATCCTCAAACCTCAATCTTCAATCCTCAATACTCAGTCTTCAATCCTCAATCCTCAATCCTAAATCCTCAATCCTCAATCCTCAATCCTCAATTCTCAAGCCTCAATCCTCAGTCCTCAGTCCTCAAACCTCAGTCCTCAAACCTCAGCCATCATCCTCAATCGTCAATCCTCGTTCCTCAATTCTCAATCCTCAATCTTCAATCCTACATACTCAATCTTCAATCCTCAATCCTCAATCCTCAATCCTCCATCCTCACCACTCAATCCTCAATCCTCAATCTTCAATCATCAATACAAAATCTTCAATGCTAAATCCTCAATCCTCAATCCTCAATCCTCAATCCTCATTATTCAATACACAACCCTCAAACATCAATCCTCAATACTCAATCGTCAGTCTTCAATCCTCAATACTCAATCTTCAATCCTCAATCCTCAATCCTCAATCCTCAATCCTCAATCCTCAATCCTCAATCCTCAGTCCTCAAACCTCAATCCTGAATCTTCAATCCTGAATCCTCAATCTTCAGACCTCAGTCATCAACAATCAGTTATCAATTCTCAATCCTCAATACAATATCATCAATTCACAGTTTTCAATACTCAATACTCAATCTGCAATCTTCAAAACTCTATGCACAAACATCAATCCTCATCACCGAACCCTCAACACTCAGTCCCCAATCCTCAATCTTAAATCCTCAATCCTCAATCCTCAATCGTCAAATCTCAATCTTCAATCCTCAATACTCAATCTTCAATCCTCAATCCTCAATCCCCAATCCTCAATCCTCAATCCTCAATCATCAATCCTCAATCTTCAATACTCAATCCTCAATCCTCAATCCTCAATCCACCATCCTCAATTCTCAATCCTCAATCCTCTGTCCTCAGTCCTCAAACCTCAACCCTCAACCCTCAGCCCTCATCCTCAATCCTCAATCCTGAATCCTCAATCCTCAATCTTCAATACTCGATACTCAGTCTTCAATCCTCAATCCTCAATCCTCAATCCTCGGTCCTCAATCCACAATCATCAATCCTCAATCTTCAATACTCAATCCTCAATCCTCAATCCTCAATCCTCAATACTCAATCTTCAATCGTCAATCCTCAATCCTCAATCCTCTACCCTCAGCCCTCATCCTCAATCCTCAATCCTGAATCCTCAATCCTCAATGTTCAATCCTCAATACTCAGTCTTCAATCATCAATCCTCAGTTCTCAATCCTCAATACTCAATCCTCAATCATCAATCCTCAATCCTCAATCATCAACCTTCAATCCTCAATACTCAATCTTCAATCCTCAATATTCAATCCTCAATATTCAACACACAACCATCAACCATCAATTCTCAATACACAACCATCAATCCTCAATACTCAATACTCAATAGAATATCCTGTATTCTCATGATTCAATACTCAACCCACAATATTCAATAATCAAATCTCGATCCTCAAACGTCAATTCTCAACCCTCAATCCTGAACACTCGGTCCTCTCTCTTCAATCCTCCATCCTCAATCCTCTGTCCCCAAGCGTCAATCCTCAATCCTCAATCCTCAACCCTCAATCCTCAGTCCTCAAACCTCAATTCCGAATCCTCAATCCTGAATGCTCAATCTTCATCCCTCAGTCCGCAACAATCAATTGTCAATCCTCAATCCTCAATAGAATATCCTCAATTTACAGTTTTCAATACTGAATCCCCAATCTTCAGTCTTCAAATCTCAATTCACAGACATCAATTCTCATGACTCAACCCTGAACACTCAGTCCTCAATCTACAATCCTCAATCCTCAATCCTCAATCTTCAATCCTCCGTACTCAATCTTCAATCCTCAATCCTCAATCATCAATCCTCAATCCTCAATCCTCAGTCATCAATCCTCAATCTTCAATACTCATTCCTCAATCATCAATCCCCAATCCTCAATCCTCAATCCTCATTCCTCAAACCTCAATACTCAACCCTCAGTCATCATCCTCAATTCTCAATTCTTAATCCTCAATCCTCAATCCTCAATTTTCAATCCTCAATAATCAATCCTCAATCCTCAATCCTCAGACATCAATCCTCAGACATCAATCCTCAATCTTCAATACTCAATCGTAAATCCTCAGTCCTCAATTCTCAATCCTCAATCCTCGTTCCTCAAACCTCAATCCTCAACCCTCAGTCCTCATCCTCAATTCTCAATTCTCAGTCCTCAAACCTCAATCTTCAATCCTCAATACTCAATCCTCAATCCTCAATACTCAACCATCAATCCTCAATTCTCAATACTCAATAGAATATCCTGAATTCTCAGTATTCAATACTCAAACCTCAACGCTCAACCCTCTGCCCTCATCCTCCATCCTCAATCCTCAATCCTCAAACTTCAATCTTCAATCCTCAATACTCAATCTTCGATTCTCAATCCTCAATTCTCAATCCTCAATCCCAATCCTCAATCTTCAATCCTCAATCCTCAATCCTCAATCCTCAATCCTCAATCCTCAATCATCAATCCTCAATCCTCAATCCTCAATAGCATATCCTGAACTCTCAGTATTCAATACTTAAACCTCAATCCTCAACCCTCAGCCCTCATCCTCCGTCCTCAATCCTCAATCTTCAAACATCAATCTTCAATCCTCAATACTCAATCTTCTATCCTCAATCCTCAACCCTCAATCCTCAATCCACAATCCTCAGTCATGAATACTCAATCTTCAATACTCAATCCTCAATCCTCAATCCTCAATATTCAATACACAACCCTCAAACATCAATCCTCAATACTCAATCGTCAGTCTTCAATCCTCAATACTCAATCTTCAATCCTCAATCCTAAATCCTCGATTCTCAATCCTCAATCCTCAATCATCAATCCTCAATCTTCAACACACAATCCTCAATCCCCAATCCTCAATCCTCAACCCACAATCATCAATTCTCAATATTCAATGCTCAATCCTCAATCCTGAATTATCAATCCTGAATCTTCAATACTCAATCCTCAATCCTCAATCCTCAATCCTCAATCGTCAATCCTCATTCTTCAATCCTCAATACCCAATCCTCAATCCTCAATCCTCAATCCTCAATCCTCAATCCTCAATCCTCATTCCTCAAACCTCAACCCTCAATCCTCAGTCCTCATCCTCAATTCTCAATTCTTAATACTCAATCCTCAATCCTCAATCTTCAATCCTCAATAATCAATCCTCAATACTCAGTCTTCAATCCGCAATCCTCAATCCTGAATCCTCAGTCCGCAATCCTCAATCATCAATCCTCAACCTTCAATACTCAATCCTCAATCCTCAAACCTCAATCCTCAATACTCAACCTTCAATCATCCATACTCAATCTACAATCCTCAATCCTCAATCATCAATCCTCAATCCTCAATGCTCAGTCATCAATCCTCAATCTTCAATACTCAATCCTCAATCCTCAATCCTCAATCCTCAATCCTCAATCCTCAGTCCTCAATCCTCAATCCTCAATCCTCAACCCTCATCCCTCATCCTCAATCCTCAATCCTGAATACACAAACCTCAATCTTCAATCCTCAATACTCAGTCTTCAATCCTCAATCCTCAATCCTCAATCCTCAATCCTCAATCCTCAATCCTCAATTCTCATTCCTCAATCCTCAACCCTCAGCCCTCATCCTCAATCCTCAATCCTGAATCCTCAATCCTCAATCTTCAATCCTCAATACTCAGTCTTCAATCCTCAATCCTCAATCCTCAATCCTCAGTCCTCAATCCACAGTCATCAATCCTCAATTTTCAATACTCAATCCTCAATCCTCAATCCTCAATCCTCAATTCTCAATCCTCAATCCTCAGTCCTCAGTCCTCAAACCTCAGTCCTCAAACCTCAGCCATCATCCTCAATCGTCAATCCCCGTTCCTCAATCCTCAATCCTCAATCTTCAATCCTCCATACTCAATCTTCAATCCTCAATCCTCAATCATCAATCCTCAATCCTCAATCCTCAGTCATCAATCCTCAATCTTCAATACTCAATCCACAATCATCAATCCTCAATCCTCAATCCTCAATCCTCATTCCTCAAACCTCAATCCTCAACCCTCAGTCCTCATCCTCAATTCTCAATTCTTAATCATCAATCCTCAATCCTCAATCCTCAATCCTCAAAATTCAAACCTCAATACTCAGTCTTCAATCCTCAATCCTCAATCCTCAATCCTCAATCCTCAATCCTCAATCCTCAGTCCTCAATCCACAATCATCAATCCTCAATCTTCAATTCTCAATACTCAATCCTCAATCCTCAATCCTCAATCATCAATCCTCAATCCTCAATCATCAACCTTCAATCCTCAATACCCAATCTTCAATCCTCAATACTCAATCTTCAATCCTCAATACTCAATCCTCAATATTCAACACACAACCATCAACCATCAATTCTCAACACTCAATCCTCAACACTCGGTCCTCTCTCTTCAATCCTCCATCCTCAATCCTCTATCCCCAAGCGTCAATCCTCAATCCTCAATACTCAACCCTCAATCCTCAGTCCTCAAACCTCAATTCCGAATCCTCAATCCTGAATGCTCAATCTTCATTCCTCAAACCTCAATCCTCAAACCTCAGTCCTCATCCTCAATCCTCAATCCTCAATCCTCAAACCTCAATATTCAATACACAACCCTCAAACATCAATCCTCAATACTCAATCGTCAGTCTTCAATCCTCAATCCTCAATCCTCAATCCTCAATCCTCAATCCTCAGTCATCAGTCCTCAATCCTCAATCCTCAAACCTCAATCCTCAACCGTCAGTCCTCGTCCTCAATTCTCAATTCTTAATCCTCAATCCTCAATCCTCAATCTTCAATCCTCAATAATCAATCCTCAATACTCAGTCTTCAATCCTCAATCCTCCATCCTCAATCCTCAGTCCGCAATCCTCAATCATCAATCCTCAACCTTCAATACTCAATCCTCAATCCTCAATCCTCAATCCGCAATACTCAACCTTCAATCCTCCATACTCAATCTTCAATCCTCAATCCTCAATCATCAATCCTCAATCCTCAATCCTCAGTCATCAATCCTCAATCTTCAATACTCAATCCTCAATCCTCAATCCTCAATCCTCAATCCTCAATCCTCAGTCCTCAATCCACAATCATCAATCCTCAATCTTCAATACTCAATCCTCAATCCTCAACCCTCAATCCTCAATACTCGATCTTCAATCCTCAATCCTCAATCCTCAATCCTCAACACTCAGCCCTCATCCTCAATCCTCAATCCTGAATCCTCAAACCTCAATCTTCAATCCTCAATACTCAGTCTTCAATCCTCAATCCTCAATCCTCAATCCTCAATCCTCAATCCTCAATTCTCAATCCTCAATCCTGAACCCTCAGCCCACATCCTCAATCCTCAATCCTGAATCCTCAATCCTCAATCTTCAATCCTCAATACTCAGTCTTCAATCCTCAATCCTCAATCCTCAGTCCTCAGTCCTCAATCCACATTCATCAATCCTCAATATTCAATACTCAATCCTCAATCCTCAATCCTCAATCCTCAATTCTCAAGCCTCAATCCTCAGTCCTCAGTCCTCAAACCTCAGTCCTCAAACCTCAGCCATCATCCGCAATCGTCAATCCTCGTTCCTCAATCCTCAATCCTCAATCTTCAATCCTCCATACTCAATCTTCAATCCTCAATCCTCAATCCTCAGTCATCAACCCTCAATCTTCAATACTCAATCCTCAATCATCAATCCTCAATCCACAATCCTTAATCCTCATTCCTCAAACCTCAATCCTCAACCCTCAGTCTTCATCCTCAATTCTCAATTCTTAATCCTCAATCCTCAATCCTCAATCCTCAGTCCTCAATCCACAATCATCAATCCTCAATCTTCAATACTCAATCCTCAATCCTCAATCCTCAATCCTCAATACTCGATCTTCAACCCTCAATCCTCAATACTCGATCTTCAATCCTCAATCCTCATTCCTCAATCCTCAATCCTCATCCCTCATCCTCAATCCTCAATCCTGAATCCTCAAACCTCAATCTTCAATCCTCAATACTCAGTCTTCAATCCTCAATCCTCAATCCTCAATCCTCAATCCTCAATCCTCAATCCTCAATTCTCATTCCTCAATCCTCAACCCTCAGCCCTCATCCTCAATCCTCAATCCTGAATCCTCAATCCTCAATCTTCAATCCTCAATACTCAGTCTTCAATCCTCAATCCTCAATCCTCAATCCTCAGTCCTCAATCCACAGTCATCAATCCTCAATCTTCAATACTCAATCCTCAATCCTCAATCCTCAATCCTCAATTCTCAATCCTCAATCCTCAGTCCTCAGTCCTCAAACCTCAGTCCTCAAACCTCAGCCATCATCCTCAATCGTCAGTCCCCGTTCCTCAATCCTCAATCCTCAATCTTCAATCCTCAACCTTCAATACTCAATCCTCAATCCTCAAACCTCAATCCTCAATACTCAACCTTCAATCATCCATACTCAATCTACAATCCTCAATCCTCAATCCTCAATCCTCAATCCTCAATCATCAATCCTCAATCCTCAATCATCAACCTTCAATCCTCAATACCCAATCTTCAATCCTCAATACTCAATCTTCAATCCTCAATACTCAATCCTCAATATTCAACACACAACCATCAACCATCAATTCTCAAAACTCAACCATCAATCCTCAATTCTCAATACTCAATAGAATATCCTGAATTCTCATGATTCAATACTCAATCCACAATATTCAATAATCAAATCTCGATCCTCAAACATCAATTCTCAACACTCAATCCTCAACACTCGGTCCTCTCTCTTCAATCCTCCATCCTCAATCCTCTATCCCCAAGCGTCAATCCTCAATCCTCAATCCTCAACCCTCAATCCTCAGTCCTCAAACCTCAATTCCGAATCCTCAATCCTGAATGCTCAATCTTCATTCCTCAAACCTCAATCCTCAAACCTCAGTCCTCATCCTCAATCCTCAATCATCAATCCTCAATCCTCAATACTCAATCCTCAATCCTCAATCCTCAATCCTCAATACTCAACCTTCAATCCTCCATACTCAATCTTCAATCCTCAATCCTCAATCATCAATCCTCAATCCTCAATCCTCAGTCATCAATCCTCAATCTTCAATAGTCAATCCTCAATCCTCAATCCTCAATCCTCAATCCTCAGTCATCAATCCACAATCATCAATCCTCAATCTTCAATACTCAATCCTCAATCCTCAACCCTCAATCCTCAATACTCGATCTTCAATCCTCAATCCTCAATCTTCAATCCTCAACACTCAGCCCTCATCCTCAATCCTCAATCCTGAATCCTCAAACCTCAATCTTCAATCCTCAATACACAGTCTTCAATCCTCAATCCTCAATCCTAAATCCTCAATCCTCAATCCTCAATCCTCAATTCTCAAGCCTCAATCCTCAGTCCTCAGTCCTCAAACCTCAGTCCTCAAACCTCAGCCATCATCCTCAATCGTCAATCCTCGTTCCTCAATCCTCAATCCTCAATCTTCAATCCTACATACTCAATCTTCAATCCTCAATCCTCAATCCTCAATCCTCCATCCTCACCCCTCAATCCTCAATCCTCAATCTTCAATCATCAATACTCAATCTTCAATGCTAAATCCTCAATCCTCAATCCTCAATCCTCAATCCTCATTATTCAATACACAACCCACAAACATCAATCCTCAATACTCAATCGTCAGTCTTCAATCCTCAATACTCAATCTTCAATCCTCAATCCTCAATCCTCAATCCTCAATCCTCATTCTTCAATCCTCAATACCCTATCCTCAGTCGTCAATCCTCAATCCCCAATCCTCAATCCTTAATCCTCAATCTTCAATCATCAATCCCCAGTTCACAATCTTCAATCCTCAATGCTCAATCCTCAATCCTCAATCCTCAGTCATCAGTCCTCAATCCTCAATCCTCAAACCTGAATCGTCAACCGTCAGTCCCCGTCCTCAAACCTCAATCCCGAATCCTCAATCCTGAATCGTCAATCTTCAGCCCTCAGTCCTCAACAATCAATTGTCAATCCTCAGTCCTCATTAGAATATCCCAAATTCACAGTTTTCAGTACTCAATCCCCAATCTTCAATCTTCAAATCTCACTCTACAAACATCAATTCGCATCACTCAAAACTCAACACTCAGTGCTCAATCTTCAGTCCTCAATCCTCAATCCTCAATCTTTAATCCTTAATACTCAGTCTTCAATCCTCAATCCTCAATTCTCAATCCTCAGTCCTCAATCCTCAATCGCCAATCCTCAATCCCCAATCCTCAATCTTCAATACTCAATCCTCAATCCTCAATCCTCAATCCTCAATCCCCAATCCTCAATCCTCAATCCTTAATCCTCAATCTTCAATCCTCAATCCCAAGTCCACAATCTTCAATCCTCAATGCTCAATCCTCAATCCTCAATCCTCAGTCATCAGTCCTCAATCCTCAGTCCTCAAACCTCAATCCTCAACCGTCAGTCCTCGTCCTCAATTCTCAATTCTTAATCCTCAATCCTCAATCCTCAATCTTCAATCCTCA
Organism: Calliopsis andreniformis; assembly: GCF_051401765.1. Taxonomy (NCBI): domain Eukaryota; kingdom Metazoa; phylum Arthropoda; class Insecta; order Hymenoptera; family Andrenidae; genus Calliopsis; species Calliopsis andreniformis. Next base: position 1,362,972 of record NW_027480499.1, read on the forward strand.
ATAATCAATCCTCAATACTCAGTCTTCAATCCTCAATCCTCCATCCTCAATCCTCAGTCCGCAATCCTCAATCATCAATCCTCAACCTTCAATACTCAATCCTCAATCCTCAATCCTCAATCCGCAATACTCAACCTTCAATCCTCCATACTCAATCTTCAATCCTCAATCCTCAATCATCAATCCTCAATCCTCAATCCTCAGTCATCAATCCTCAATCTTCAATACTCAATCCTCAATCCTCAATCCTCAATCCTCAATCCTCAGTCCTCAATCCACAATCATCAATCCTCAATCTTCAATACTCAATCCTCAATCCTCAACCCTCAATCCTCAATACTCGATCTTCAATCCTCAATCCTCAATCCTCAATCCTCAACACTCAGCCCTCATCCTCAACCCTCAATCCTGAATCCTCAAACCTCAATCTTCAATCCTCAATACTCAGTCTTCAATCCTGAATCCTCAATCCTCAATCCTCAATCCTCAATCCTCAATTCTCAATCCTCAATCCTGAACCCTCAGCCCACATCCTCAATCCTCAATCCTGAATCCTCAATCCTCAATCTTCAATCCTCAATACTCAGTCTTCAATCCTCAATCCTCAATCCTCAATCCTCAGTCCTCAATCCACATTCATCAATCCTCAATATTCAATACTCAATCCTCAATCCTCAATCCTCAATCCTCAATTCTCAAGCCTCAATCCTCAGTCCTCAGTCCTCAAACCTCAGTCCTCAAACCTCAGCCATCATCCTCAATCGTCAATCCTCGTTCCTCAATCCTCAATCCTCAATCTTCAATCCTCCATACTCAATCTTCAATCCTCAATCCTCAATCCTCAGTCATCAACCCTCAATCTTCAATACTCAATCCTCAATCATCAATTATCAATCCACAATCCTTAATCCTCATTCCTCAAACCTCAGTCCTCAACCCTCAGTCTTCATCCTCAATTCTCAATCCTCAATCCTGAATCCTCAGTCGTCAAACCTCAATCCCTGACCCTCTGCCCTCATCCTTAACCCTCAGTCTTCAATCCTCAGTCCTCAAACCTCAATCCTCAACCCTCAGACCTCATCCTCCATCCTCAATCCTTAATCATCAATCCTCAATCTTCAATCCTCAATATTCAATCATCAACCCTCAATCCTCAACCCTCAATCCTCAATCCTCAATCCTCAGTGATCAATACTCAATCTTTAATACACAATCCTCAATCCTCAATCCTCAATCCTCAATTTTCAATCCTCAATAATCAATCCTCAATCCTCAATCCTCAGATATCAATCCTCAGACATCAATCCTCAATCTTCAATACTCAATCGTAAATCCTCAGTCCTCAATTCTCAATCCTCAATCCTCGTTCCTCAAACCTCAATCCTCAACCCTCAGTCCTCATCCTCAATTCTCAATTCTCAGTCCTCAAACCTCAATCTTCAATCCTCAATACTCAATCCTCAATCCTCAATACTCAACCATCAATCCTCAATTCTCAATACTCAATAGAATATCCTGAATTCTCAGTATTCAATACTCAAACCTCAACGCTCAACCCTCTGCCCTCATCCTCCATCCTCAATCCTCAATCCTCAAACTTCAATCTTCAATCCTCAATACTCAATCTTCGATTCTCAATCCTCAATTCTCAATCCTCAATCCCAATCCTCAATCTTCAATCCTCAATCCTCAATCCTCAATCCTCAATCCTCAATCCTCAATCATCAATCCTCAATCCTCAATCCTCAATTCTCATTCCTCAATCCTCAAACATCAATCTTCAATCCTCAATACTCAATCTTCTATCCTCAATCCTCAACCCTCAATCCTCAATCCACAATCCTCAGTCATGAATACTCAATCTTCAATACTCAATCCTCAATCCTCAATCCTCAATATTCAATACACAACCCTCAAACATCAATCCTCAATACTCAATCGTCAGTCTTCAATCCTCAATACTCAATCTTCAATCCTCAATCCTAAATCCTCGATCTCAATCCTCAATCCTCAATCATCAATCCTCAATCTTCAACACACAGTCCTCAATCCCCAATCCTCAATCCTCAACCCACAATCATCAATCCTCAATATTCAATGCTCAATCCTCAATCCTGAATTATCAATCCTGAATCTTCAATACTCAATCCTCAGTCCTCAATCCTCAATCCTCAATCGTCAATCCTCATTCTTCAATCCTCAATACCCAATCCTCAATCCTCAATCCTCAATCCTCAATCCTCAATCCTCAATCCTCATTCCTCAAACCTCAACCCTCAACCCTCAGTCCTCATCCTCAATTCTCAATTCTTAATACTCAATCCTCAATCCTCAATCTTCAATCCTCAATAATCAATCCTCAATACTCAGTCTTCAATCCGCAATCCTCAATCCTGAATCCTCAGTCCGCAATCCTCAATCATCAATCCTCAACCTTCAATACTCAATCCTCAATCCTCAAACCTCAATCCTCAATACTCAACCTTCAATCCTCCATACTCAATCTACAATCCTCAATCCTCAATCATCAATCCTCAATCCTCAATGCTCAGTCATCAATCCTCAATCTTCAATACTCAATCCTCAATCCTCAATCCTCAATCCTCAATCCTCAATCCTCAGTCCTCAATCCACAATCATCAATCCTCAATCTTCAATACTCAATCCTCAATCCTCAACCCTCAATCCTCAATACTCGATCTTCAATCCTCAATCCTCATTCCTCAATCCTCAATCCTCATCCCTCATCCTCAATCCTCAATCCTGAATCCTCAAACCTCAATCTTCAATCCTCAATACTCAGTCTTCAATCCTCAATCCTCAATCCTCAATCCTCAATCCTCAATCCTCAATCCTCAATTCTCATTCCTCAATCCTCAACCCTCAGCCCTCATCCTCAATCCTCAATCCTGAATCCTCAATCCTCAATCTTCAATCCTCAATACTCAGTCTTCAATCCTCAATCCTCAATCCTCAATCCTCAGTCCTCAATCCACAGTCATCAATCCTCAATCTTCAATACTCAATCCTCAATCCTCAATCCTCAATCCTCAATTCTCAATCCTCAATCCTCAGTCCTCAGTCCTCAAACCTCAGTCCTCAAACCTCAGCCATCATCCTCAATCGTCAGTCCCCGTTCCTCAATCCTCAATCCTCAATCTTCAATCCTCCATACTCAATCTTCAATCCTCAATCCTCAATCATCAATCCTCAATCCTCTATCCTCAGTCTTCAATCCTCAATCTTCAATACTCAATCCTCAATCATCAATCCTCAATCCTCAATCCTCAATCCTCATTCCTCAAACCTCAATCCTCAACCCTCAGTCCTCGTCCTCAATTCTCAATTCTTAATCCTCAATCCTCAATCCTCAATCCTCAATCCTCAAAATTCAAACCTCAATACTCAGTCTTCAATCCTCAATCCTCAATCCTCAATCCTCAATCCTCAATCCTCAATCCTCAGTCCTCAATCCACAATCATCAATTCTCAATCTTCAATTCTCAATACTCAATCCTCAATCCTCAATCCTCAATCATCAATCCTCAATCCTCAATCATCAACCTTCAATCCTCAATACCCAATCTTCAATCCTCAATCCTCAATCATCAATCCTCAATCCTCAATCCTCAGTCATCAATCCTCAATCTTCAATAGTCAATCCTCAATCCTCAATCCTCAATCCTCAATCCTCAGTCATCAATCCACAATCATCAATCCTCAATCTTCAATACTCAATCCTCAATCCTCAACCCTCAATCCTCAATACTCGATCTTCAATCCTCCATACTCAATCTTCAATCCTCAATCCTCAATCATCAATCCTCAATCCTCAATCCTCAGTCATCAATCCTCAATCTTCAATAGTCAATCCTCAATCCTCAATCCTCAATCCTCAATCCTCAGTCATCAATCCACAATCATCAATCCTCAATCTTCAATACTCAATCCTCAATCCTCAACCCTCAATCCTCAATACTCGATCTTCAATCCTCAATCCTCAATCTTCAATCCTCAACACTCAGCCCTCATCCTCAATCCTCAATCCTGAATCCTCAAACCTCAATCTTCAATCCTCAATACACAGTCTTCAATCCTCAATCCTCAATCCTAAATCCTCAATCCTCAATCCTCAATCCTCAATTCTCAAGCCTCAATCCTCAGTCCTCAGTCCTCAAACCTCAGTCCTCAAACCTCAGCCATCATCCTCAATCGTCAATCCTCGTTCCTCAATCCTCAATCCTCAATCTTCAATCCTACATACTCAATCTTCAATCCTCAATCCTCAATCCTCAATCCTCCATCCTCACCCCTCAATCCTCAATCCTCAATCTTCAATCATCAATACTCAATCTTCAATGCTAAATCCTCAATCCTCAATCCTCAATCCTCAATCCTCATTATTCAATACACAACCCTCAAACATCAATCCTCAATACTCAATCGTCAGTCTTCAATCCTCAATACTCAATCTTCAATCCTCAATCCTCAATCCTCAATCCTCAATCCTCATTCTTCAATCCTCAATACCCTATCCTCAGTCGTCAATCCTCAATCCCCAATCCTCAATCCTTAATCCTCAATCTTCAATCATCAATCCCCAGTTCACAATCTTCAATCCTCAATGCTCAATCCTCAATCCTCAATCCTCAGTCATCAGTCCTCAATCCTCAATCCTCAAACCTGAATCGTCAACCGTCAGTCCCCGTCCTCAAACCTCAATCCCGAATCCTCAATCCTGAATCGTCAATCTTCAGCCCTCAGTCCTCAACAATCAATTGTCAATCCTCAGTCCTCATTAGAATATCCCAAATTCACAGTTTTCAGTACTCAATCCCCAATCTTCAATCTTCAAATCTCACTCTACAAACATCAATTCGCATCACTCAAAACTCAACACTCAGTGCTCAATCTTCAGTCCTCAATCCTCAATCCTCAATCTTCAATCCTTAATACTCAGTCTTCAATCCTCAATCCTCAATTCTCAATCCTCAGTCCTCAATCCTCAATCGCCAATCCTCAATCCCCAATCCTCAATCTTCAATACTCAATCCTCAATCCTCAATCCTCAATCCTCAATCCCCAATCCTCAATCCTCAATCCTTAATCCTCAATCTTCAATCCTCAATCCCAAGTCCACAATCTTCAATCCTCAATGCTCAATCCTCAATCCTCAATCCTCAGTCATCAGTCCTCAATCCTCAGTCCTCAAACCTCAATCCTCAACCGTCAGTCCTCGTCCTCAATTCTCAATTCTTAATCCTCAATCCTCAATCCTCAATCTTCAATCCTCAATAATCAATCCTCAATACTCAGTCTTCAATCCTCAATCCTCCATCCTCAATCCTCAGTCCGCAATCCTCAATCATCAATCCTCAACCTTCAATACTCAATCCTCAATCCTCAATCCTCAATCCGCAATACTCAACCTTCAATCCTCCATACTCAATCTTCAATCCTCAATCCTCAATCATCAATCCTCAATCCTCAATCCTCAGTCATCAATCCTCAATCTTCAATACTCAATCCTCAATCCTCAATCCTCAATCCTCAATCCTCAGTCCTCAATCCACAATCATCAATCCTCAATCTTCAATACTCAATCCTCAATCCTCAACCCTCAATCCTCAATACTCGATCTTCAATCCTCAATCCTCAATCCTCAATCCTCAATCCTCAACACTCAGCCCTCATCCTCAACCCTCAATCCTGAATCCTCAAACCTCAATCTTCAATCCTCAATACTCAGTCTTCAATCCTGAATCCTCAATCCTCAATCCTCAATCCTCAATCCTCAATTCTCAATCCTCAATCCTGAACCCTCAGCCCACATCCTCAATCCTCAATCCTGAATCCTCAATCCTCAATCTTCAATCCTGAATACTCAGTCTTCAATCCTCAATCCTCAATCCTCAATCCTCAGTCCTCAATCCACATTCATCAATCCTCAATATTCAATACTCAATCCTCAATCCTCAATCCTCAATCCTCAATTCTCAAGCCTCAATCCTCAGTCCTCAGTCCTCAAACCTCAGTCCTCAAACCTCAGCCATCATCCTCAATCGTCAATCCTCGTTCCTCAATCCTCAATCCTCAATCTTCAATCCTCCATACTCAATCTTCAATCCTCAATCCTCAATCCTCAGTCATCAACCCTCAATCTTCAATACTCAATCCTCAATCATCAATTATCAATCCACAATCCTTAATCCTCATTCCTCAAACCTCAATCCTCAACCCTCAGTCTTCATCCTCAATTCTCAATCCTCAATCCTGAATCCTCAGTCGTCAAACCTCAATCCCTGACCCTCTGCCCTCATCCTTAACCCTCAGTCTTCAATCCTCAGTCCTCAAACCTCAATCCTCAACCCTCAGACCTCATCCTCCATCCTCAATCCTTAATCATCAATCCTCAATCTTCAATCCTCAATATTCAATCATCAACCCTCAATCCTCAACCCTCAATCCTCAATCCTCAATCCTCAGTGATCAATACTCAATCTTTAATACACAATCCTCAATCCTCAATCCTCAATCCTCAATCCTCAATCCTCAATCCTCATTTCTCAAACCTCAATCCTCAACCCTCAGTCCTCATCCTCAATTCTCAATTCTCAATCCTCATTCATCAATCCTCAATCTTCAATCCTCAATACTCAGTCTTCAATCCTCAATCCTCAATCCTCAATCCTCAGTCCTCAATCCACAGTCATCAATCCTCAATCTTCAATACTCAATCCTCAATCCTCAATCCTCAATCCTCAATTCTCAATCCTCAATCCTGAGTCCTCAGTCCTCAAACCTCAGTCCTCAAACCTCAGCCATCATCCTCAATCGTCAATCCCCGTTCCTCAATCCTCAATCCTCAATCTTCAATCCTCCATACTCAATCTTCAATCCTCAATCCTCAATCATCAATCCTCAATCCTCAATCCTCAGTCATCAATCCTCAATCTTCAATACTCAATCCTCAATCATCAACCCTAAATCCTCAATCCTCAATCCTCATTCCTCAAACCTCAATCCTCAACCCTCAGTCCTCATCCTCAATTCTCAATTCTTAATCCTCAATCCTCAATCCTCAATCCTCAATCCTCAATCCTCAGTCCTCAATCCACAATCATCAATCCTCAATCTTCAATTCTCAATACTCAATCCTCAATCCTCAATCCTCAATCATCAATCCTCAATCCTCAATCATCAACCTTCAATCCTCAATACCCAATCTTCTATCCTCAATACTGAATCTTCAATCCTCAATACTCAATCCTCAATATTCAACACACAACCATCAACCATCAATTCTCAATACTCAACCATCAATCCTCAATTCTCAATACTCAATAGAATATCCTGAATTCTCATGATTCAATACTCAATCCACAATATTCAATAATCAAATCTCGATCCTCAAACATCAATTCTCAACACTCAATCCTCAACACTCGGTCCTCTCTCTTCAATCCTCCATCCTCAATCCTCTATCCCCAAGCGTCAATCCTCAATCCTCAATCCTCAACCCTCAATCCTCAGTCCTCAAACCTCAATTCCGAATCCTCAATCCTGAATGCTCAATCTTCATTCCTCAAACCTCAATCCTCAAACCTCAGTCCTCATCCTCAATCCTCAATCATCAATACTCAATCCTCAATCCTCAGTCCGCAATCCTCATTCATCAATCCTCAATCTTCAATACTCAATCCTCAATCCTCAACCCTCAGTCCTCATCCTCAATTCTCAATTCTTAATCCTCAATCCTCAATCCTCAATCTTCAATCCTCAATAATCAATCCTCAATACTCAGTCTTCAATCCTCAATCCTCAATCCTCAATCCTCAGCCCGCAATCCTCAATCATCAATCCTCAATCTTCAATACTCAATCCTCAATCCTCAATACTCAATCCTCAATACTCAATCTTCAATCCTCAATCATCAATCCTCAATCCTCAGGCATCAATCCTCAATCTTCAATACTCAATCCTCAATCCTCAATCCTCAATCCTCAATCCTCAATCCTCAGTCCTCAATCCACAATCATCAATCCTCAATCTTCAATACTCAATCCTCAATCCTCAACGCTCAATCCTCAATACTCGATCTTCAATCCTCAATCCTCAATCCTCAATCCTCAACCCTCAGCCCTCATCCTCAATCCTCAATCCTGAATCCTCAAACCTCAATCTTCAATCCTCAATACTCAGTCTTCAATCCTCAATCCTCAATCCTCAATCCTCAATCCTCAATTCTCAATCCTCAATCGTCAACCCTCAGCCCTCATCCTCAATCCTCAATCCTGAATCCTCAATCCTCAATCTTCAATCCTCAATACTCAGTCTGCAATCCTCAATCCTCAATCCTCAATCCTCAATCCTCAATCCTCAATCATCAATCCTCAATCTTCAAAACTCAATCCTCAACCCTCAATTCTCAATCCTCAATACTCAACCACCAACCCTCAATCTTCAATCCTCAATACCCAATCCTCAATCCTCCATCCTCAATCCTCTATCCTCAAGCGTCAATCCTCAATCCTCAATCCTCAATCCTCACTCCTCAATCCACCATCCTCAATTCTCAATCCTCAATCCTCTGTCCTCAGTCCTCAAACCTCAACCCTCAACCCTCAGCCCTCATCCTCAATCCTCAATCCTGAATCCTCAATCCTCAATCTTCAATCCTCAATACTCAGTCTTCAATCCTCAATCCTCAATCCTCAATCCTCAGTCCTCAATCCACAATCATCAATCCTCAATCTTCAATACTCAATCCTCAATCCTCAATCCTCAATCCTCAATACTCAATCTTCAATCGTCAATCCTCAATCCTCAATCCTCTACCCTCAGCCCTCATCCTCAATCCTCAATCCTGAATCCTCAATCCTCAATGTTCAATCCTCAATACTCAGTCTTCAATCATCAATCCTCAGTACTCAATCCTCAATACTCAATTCTCAATCATCAATCCTCAATCCTCAATCATCAACCTTCAATCCTCAATACTCAATCTTCAATCCTCAATATTCAATCCTCAATATTCAACACACAACCATCAACCATCAATTCTCAATACTCAACCATCAATCCTCAATTCTCAATACTCAATAGAATATCCTGTATTCTCATGATTCAATACTCAATCCACAATATTCAGTAATCAAATCTCGATCCTCAAACATCAATTCTCAACACTCAATCCTGAACACTCGGTCCTCTCTCTTCAATCCTCCATCCTCAATCCTCTGTCCCCAAGCGTCAATCCTCAATCCTCAATCCTCAAACCTCAATCCTCAGTCCTCAAACCACAATTCCGAATCCTCAATCCTGAATGCTCAATCTTCATCCCTCAGTCCGCAACAATCAATTGTCAATCCTCAATCCTCAATAGAATATCCTCAATTCACAGTTTTCAATACTGAATCCCCAATCTTCAGTCTTCGAATCTCAAATTCACAGACATCAATTCTCATGACTCAACCCTGAACACTCAGTCCTCAATCTACAATCCTCAATCCTCAATCCTCAATCTTCAATCCTCCGTACTCAATCTTCAATCCTCAATCCTCAATCATCAATCCTCAATCCTCAATCCTCAGTCATCAATCCTCAATCTTCAATACTCATTCCTCAATCATCAATCCCCAATCCTCAATCCTCAATACTCATTCCTCAAACCTCAATACTCAACCCTCAGTCCTCATCCTCAATTCTCAATTCTTAATCCTCAATCCTCAATCCTCAATCTTCAATCCTCAATAATCAATCCTCAATACTCAGTCTTCAATCCTCAATCCTCAATCCTCAATCCTCAGCCCGCAATCCTCAATCATCAATCCTCAATCTTCAATACTCAATCCTCAATCCTCAATACTCAATCCTCAATACTCAATCTTCAATCCTCAATCATCAATCCTCAATCCTCAATCCTCAATCCTCAGACATCAATCCTCAATCTTCAATACTCAATCGTAAATCCTCAGTCCTCAATTCTCAATCCTCAATCCTCGTTCCTCAAACCTCAATCCTCAACCCTCAGTCCTCATCCTCAATTCTCAATTCTCAGTCCTCAAACCTCAATCTTCAATCCTCAATACTCAATCCTCAATCCTCAATACTCAACCATCAATCCTCAATTCTCAATACTCAATAGAATATCCTGAATTCTCAGTATTCAATACTCAAACCTCAACGCTCAACCCTCTGCCCTCATCCTCCATCCTCAATCCTCAATCCCCAAACTTCAATCTTCAATCCTCAATACTCAATCTTCGATTCTCAATCCTCAATCCTCAATCCTCAATCCCAATCCTCAATCTTCAATCCTCAATCCTCAATCCTCAATCCTCAATCCTCAATCCTCAATCATCAATCCTCAATCTTCAACACTCAATCCTCAATCCTCAATCCTCAATCTTCAATCCTCAATCCTAAATCCTCGATTCTCAATCCTCAATCCTCAATCATCAATCCTCAATCTTCAACACACAATCCTCAATCCCCAATCCTCAATCCTTAATCCTCAATCATCAATCCTCAATCTTCAATGCTCAATCCTCAATCCTCAATCCTCAATCCTCAATACTCAACCATCAATCCTCAATTCTCAATACTCAATAGCATATCCTGAACTCTCAGTATTCAATACTTAAACCTCAATCCTCAACCCTCAGCCCTCATCCTCCGTCCTCAATTCTCAATCTTTAAACCTCAATCTTCAATCCTCAATACTCAATCTTCTATCCTCAATCCTCAACACTCAATCCTCAATCCACAATCCTCAGTCATGAATACTCAATCTTCAATACTCAATCCTCAATCCTCAATCCTCAACATTCAATACACAACCCTCAAACATCAATCCTCAATACTCAATCGTCAGTCTTCAATCCTCAATACTCAATCTTCAATCCTCAATCCTAAATCCTCGATTCTCAATCCTCAATCCTCAATCATCAATCCTCAATCTTCAACACACAATCCTCAATCCCCAATCCTCAATCCTCAACCCTCAATCATCAATCCTCAATATTCAATGCTCAATCCTCAATTCTCAATCTTCAATCATCAATACTCAATCTTCAATGCTCAATCCTCAATCCTCAATCCTCAATCCTCAATCCTCAATATTCAATACACAACCCTCAAACATCAATCCTCAATACTCAATCGTCAGTCTTCAATCCTCAATACTCAATCTTCAATCCCCAATACTCAATCCTCAATCCTCAATCCTCATTCTTCAATCCTCAATACCCAATCCTCAATCTTCAATCCTCAATCCCCAATCCTCAATCCTTAATCCTCAATCTTCAATCCTCAATCCTCAATTCTCAATCCTCAGTCCTCAATACTCAATCTTCAATCCTCAATTCCCAATTCTCAATCGTCTATCCTCAATCCTCAATCCTCAGTCATCAATCCTCAATCTTCAATACTCAATCCTCAATCCTCAATCCTCAATCCTCAATCGTCAATCCTCATTCCTCAAACCTCAATCCTCAACCCTCAGTCCTCATCCTCAATTCTCAATTCTCAATCCTCAATCCTCAATCCTCAATCTTCAATCCTCAATAATCAATCTCCTATCCTAGATCCTCAATCCCCAATACTCTATCCTTAATCCTCAATATTCAATCCTCTATCCCCAGTCCACAATCTTCAATCCCCAAAGCTCAATAATCAATCCTCAATCCTCAGTCCTCAATCGTCAATCATCAGTGCACAATCTTCAATACTCAATCCTCAATCCTCAATCCTCAATGCTCAATCCTCAATCCTCAATCATCAATCCTGAATCTTCAATACTCAATCCTCAATCCGCAATCCTCAATCCTCAATCGTCAATCCTCATTCTTCGATCCTCAATACCCAATCCTCAATCCTCAATCCTCAATCCTCAATCCTCAATCCTCAATCCTCATTCCTCAAACCTCAACCGTCAACCCTCAGTCCTCATCCTCAATTCTCAATTCTTAATACTCAATCCTCAATCCTCAATCTTCAATCCTCAATAATCAATCCTCAATAATCAATCCTCAATACTCAGTCTTCAATCCTCAATCCTCAATCCTCAATCCTCAGTCCGCAATCCCCAATCGTCAATCCTCAACCTTCAATACTCAATCCTCAATCCTCAAACCTCAATCCTCAATACTCAACCTTCAATCCTCCATACTCAATCTACAATCCTCAATCCACAATCATCAATCCTCAATCCTCAATCCTCAGGCATCAATCCTCAATCTTCAATACTCAATCCTCAATCCTCAATCCTCAATCCTCAATCCTCAATCCTCAGTCCTCAATCCACAATCATCAATCCTCAATCTTCAATACTCAATCCTCAATCCTCAACCCTCAATCCTCAATACTCGATCTTCAATCCTCAATCCTCAATCCTCAATCCTCAACCCTCAGCCCTCATCCTCAATCCTCAATCCTGAATCCTCAAACCTCGATCTTCAATCCTCAATACTCAGTCTTCAATCCTCAATTCTCAATCCTCAATCCTCAATCCTCAATCCTCAATCCTCAATTCTCAATCCTCAATCGTCAACCCTCAGCCCTCATCCTCAATCCTCAATCCTGAATCCTCAATCCTCAATCTTCAATCCTCAATACTCAGTCTTCAATCCTCAATCCACAATCCTCAATCCTCAGTCCTCAATCCACAGTCATCAATCCTCAATCTTCAATACTCAATCCTCAATCCTCAATCCTCAATCCTCAATTCTCAATCCTCAATCCTCATTCCTCAGTCCTAAAACCTCAGTCCTCAAACCTCAGCCATCATCCTCAATAGTCAATCCCCGTTCCTCAATCCTCAATCCTCAATCTTCAATCCTCCATACTCAATCTTCAATCCTCAATCCTCAATCATCAATCCTCAATCCTCAATCCTCAGTCATCAATCCTCAATCTTCAATACTCAATCCTCAATCATCAATCCTCAATCCTCAATCCTCAATCCTCATTCCTCAGACCTCAATCCTCAACCCTCAGTCCTCATCCTCAATTCTCAATTCTTAATCCTCAACCCTCAATCCTCAACCCTCAATCCTCAAAATTCAAACCTCAATACTCAGTCTTCAATCCTGAATCCTCAATCCTCAATCCTCAATCCTCAATCCTCAATCCTCAGTCCTCAATCCACAATAATGAATCCTCAATCTTCAATTCTCAATACTCAATCCACAATCCTCAATCCTCAATCATCAATCCTCAATCCTCAATCATCAACCTTCAATCCTCAATACTCAATCTTCAATCCTCAATACTCAATCTTCAATCCTCAATACTCAATCCTCAATATTCAACACACAACCATCAACCATCAATTCTCAATACTCAACCATCAATCCTCAATTCTCAATACTCAATAGAATATCCTGAATTCTCATGATTCAATACTCAATCCACAATATTCAATAATCAAATCTCGATCCTCAAACATCAATTCTCAACACTCAATCCTCAACACTCGGTCCTCTCTCTTCAATCCTCCATCCTCAATCCTCTATCCTCAAGCGTCAATCCTCAATCCTCAATCCTCAACCCTCAATCCTCCGTCCTCAAACCTCAATTCCGAATCCTCAATCCTGAATGCTCAATCTTCATTTCTCAAACCTCAATCCTCAAACCTCAGTCATCATCCTCAATCCTCAATCATCAATCCTCAATCCTCAATCCTCAGTCCGCAATCCTCAATCATCAATCCTCAATCTTCAATACTCAATCCTCAATCCTCAATCCTCAATCCTCAATCCTCAATACTCAATCTTCAATCCTCAATCCTCAATCCTCAATCCTCAATCCTCAATCCTCAGACATCAATCCTCAATCTTCAATACTCAATCGTCAATCCTCAGTCCTCAATTCTCAATCCTCAATCCTCGTTCCTCAAACCTCACTCCTCAACCCTCAGTCCTCATCCTCAATTCTCAATTCTTAATCCTCAAACCTCAATCTTCAATCCTCGATACTCAATCCTCAATCCTCAATACTCAACCATCAATCCTGAATTCTCTATACTCAATGGAATATCCTGAATTCTCAGCATTCAATACTCAAACCTCAACGCTCAACCCTCAGCCCTCATCCTCCATCCTCAATCCACAGTCCTCAAACCTCAACCTTCAATCCTCAATACTCAATCTTCGATTCTCAATCCTCAATCCTCAATCCTCAATCCTCAACCCCAATCCTCAATCTTCAATCCTCAATCCTCAACCCTCAATCCTCAAACCTCAATCCTCAATCATCAATCCTCAATCTTCAACACTCAATCTTCAATGCTCAATCCTCAATCCTCAATCCTCAATCTTCAATCCTCAATACTCAATCTTCGATCCTCAATCCTCAACCCTCAATCCTCAATCCTCAATTCTCAGTCATGAATACTCAATCTTCAATACTCAATCCTCAATCCTCAATCCTCCATCCTCAACCCTCAATCCTCAATCCTCAATCTTCAATCATCAATACTCAATCTTCAATGCTAAATCCTCAATCCTCAATCCTCAATCCTCAATCCTCATTATTCAATACACAACCCTCAAACATCAATCCTCAATACTCAATCGTCAGTCTTCAATCCTCAATATTCAATCTTCAATCCTCAATCCTCAATCCTCAATCCTCAATACTCATTCTTCAATCCTCAATACCCTATCCTCAATCGTCAATCCTCAATTCCCAATCCTCAATCCTTAATCCTCAATCTTCAATCTTCAGCCCTCAGTCCTCAACAATCAATTGTCAATCCTCAGTCCTCATTAGAATATCCTCAATTCACAGTTTTCAGTACTCAATCCCCAATCTTCAATCTTCAAATCTCACTCTACAAACATCAATTCGCATCACTCAAAACTCAACACTCAGTCCTCAATCTTCAGTCCTCAATCCTCAATCCTCAATCTTCAATCCTTAATACTCAGTCTTCAATCCTCAATCCTCAATCTTCAATCCTTAATACTCAGTCTTCAATCCTCAATCCTCAATTCTCAATCCTCAGTCCTCAATCCTCAATCGCCAATCCTCAATCCCCAATCCTCAATCTTCAATACTCAATCCTCAATCCTCAATCCTCAATCCTCAATCCCCAATCCTCAATCCTCAATCCTTAATCCTCAATCTTCAATCCTCAATCCCAAGTCCACAATCTTCAATCCTCAATGCTCAATCCTCAATCCTCAATCCTCAGTCATCAGTCCTCAATCCTCAACCCTCAAACCTCAATCCTCAACCGTCAGTCCTCGTCCTCAATTGTCAATTCTTAATCCTCAATCCTCAATCCTCAATCTTCAATCCTCAATAATCAATCCTCAATACTCAGTCTTCAATCCTCAATCCTCAATCCTCAGTCCTCAGTCCGCAATCCTCAATCATCAATCCTCAAACTTCAATACTCAATCCTCAATCCTCAATCCTCATTCCTCAAACCTCAACCCTCAACCCTCAGTCCTCATCCTCAATTCTCAATTCTTAATACTCAAACCTCAATCCTCAATCTTCAATCCTCAATAATCAATCCTCAATACTCAGTCTTCAATCCTCAATACTCAACCTTCAATCCTCCATACTCAATCTTCAATCCTCAATCCTCTATCATCAATCCTCAATCCTCAATCCTCAGTCATCAATCCTCAATCTTCAATACTCAATCCTCAATCTTCAATCATCAATACTCAACAATCAATCCTCAATTCTCAATACTTAATAGAATATCCTGAGTTCTCAGTATTCAATACTTAAACCTCAATCCTCAACCCTCAGCCCTCATCCTCCATCCTCAATCCTCAATCCTCAAACCTCAATCTTCAATCCTCAATACTCAATCTTCGATCCTCAATCCTCAACCCTCAATCCTCAATCCTCAATTCTCAGTCATGAATACTCAATCTTCAATACTCAATCCTCAATCCTCAATCCTCCATCCTCAACCCTCAATCCTCAATCCTCAATCTTCAATCATCAATACTCAATCTTCAATGCTAAATCCTCAATCCTCAATCCTCAATCCTCAATCCTCATTATTCAATACACAACCCTCAAACATCAATCCTCAATACTCAATCGTCAGTCTTCAATCCTCAATACTCAATCTTCAATCCTCAATCCTCAATCCTCAATCCTCAATCCTCATTCTTCAATCCTCGATACCCTATCCTCAATCGTCAATCCTCAATCCCCAATCCTCAATCCTTAATCCTCAATCTTCAATCATCAATCCCCAGTTCACAATCTTCAATCCTCAATGCTCAATTCTCAATCCTCAATCCTCAGTCATCAGTCCTCAATCCTCAATCCTCAAACCTGAATCCTCAACCGTCAGTCCTCGTCCTCAAACCTCAATCCCGAATCCTCAATCCTGAATCGTCAATCTTCAGCCCTCAGTCCTCAACAATCAATTGTCAATCCTCAGTCCTCATTAAAATATCCTCAATTCACAGTTTTCAGTACTCAATCCCCAATCTTCAATCTTCAAATCTCACTCTACAAACATCAATTCGCATCACTCAAAACTCAACACTCAGTCCTCAATCTTCAGTCCTCAATCCTCAATCCTCAATCTTCAATCCTTAATACTCAGTCTTCAATCCTCAATCCTCAATTCTCAATCCTCAGTCCTCAATCCTCAATCGCCAATCCTCAATCCCCAATCCTCAATCTTCAATACTCAATCCTCAATCCTCAATCCTCAATCCTCAGTCCCCAATCCTCAATCCTCAATCCTTAATCCTCAATCTTCAATCCTCAATCCCAAGTCCACAATCTTCAATCCTCAATGCTCAATCCTCAATCCTCAATCCTCAGTCATCAGTCCTCAATCCTCAACCCTCAAACCTCAATCCTCAACCGTCAGTCCTCGTCCTCAATTCTCAATTCTTAATCCTCAATCCTCAATCCTCAATCTTCAATCCTCAATAATCAATCCTCAACACTCAGTCTTCAATCCTCAATCCTCAATCCTCAGTCCTTAGTCCGCAATCCTCAATCATCAATCCTCAACCTTCAATACTCAATCCTCAATCCTCAATCCTCAATCCTCAATACTCAACCTTCAATCCTCCATACTCAATCTTCAATCCTCAATCCTCTATCATCAATCCTCAATCCTCAATCCTCAGTCATCAATCCTCAATCTTCAATACTCAATCCTCAATCCTCAATCCGCAATCCTCAATCCTCAGTCCTCAATCCACAATCATCAATCCTCAATCTTCAATACTCAATCCTCAATCCTCAACCCTCAATCCTCAATACTCGATCTTCAATCCTCAATCCTCAATCCTCAATCCTCAACACTCAGCCCTCATCCTCAATCCTCAATCCTGAATCCTCAAACCTCAATCTTCAATCCTCAATACTCAGTCTTCAATCCTCAATCCTCAATCCTCAATCCTCAATCCTCAATCCTCAATTCTCAATCCTCAATCCTCAACCCTCAGCCCTCATCCTCAATCCTCAATCCTCAATTTTCAGTCCTCAAAATTCAATCCTCAATACTCAGTCTTCAATCCTCAATCCTCTATCCTCAATCCTCAGTCCGCAATCCTCAACATTCAAACCTCAATCTTCAATACTCAATCCTCAATCCTCAATCCTCAATCCTCAATACTCAATCTTCAATCCTCAATTCTCAATCCTCAATCCTCAACCCTCAGCCCTCATCCTCAATCCTCAATCCTGAATCCTCAATCCTCAATCTTCAATCCTCAATACTCAGTCTTCAATCCTCAATCTTCAATCCTCAATCCTGAATCCTCAATCCTCAATGTTCAACCCTCAATACTCAGTCTTCAATCATCAATCCTCAATACTCAATCCTCAATCCTCAATCCTCAATCATCAATCCTCAATCCTCAATCATCAACCTTCAATCCTCAATACTCAATCTTCAATCCTCAATACTCAATCCTCAATATTCAACACACAACCATCAACCATCAGTTCTCAATACTCAACCATCAATCCTCAATTCTCAATACTCAATAGAATATCCTGATTTCTCATGATTCAATACTCAATCCACAATATTCAATAATCAAATCTCGATCCTCGAACATCAATTCTCAGCACTCAATCCCCAACAGTCGGTCCTCTCTCTTCAATCCTCCATCCACAATCCTCTATCCCCAAGCGTCAATCCTCAATCCTCAATCCTCAACCCTCAATCATCAGTCCTCAAACCTCAATTCCGAATCCTCAATCCTGAATGCTCAATCTTCATCCCTCAGTCCGCAACAATCAATTGTCAATCCTCAATCCTCAATAGAATATCCTCAACTCACAGTTTTCAATACTGAATCCCCAATCTTCAATCTTCAAATCCCAATCCACAGACATCAGTTCTCACCACTCAACCCTCAACACTCAGTCCTCAATCTCCAATCCTCAATCCTCAATCATCAATCTTCAATCCTCCATACTCAATCTTCAATACTCAATTCTCAATCATCAATCCTCAATCCTCAATCCTCAGTCATCAATACTCAATCTTCAATACTCAATCCTCAATCATCAATCCTCAATCCTCAATCCTCAATCCTCATTCCTCAAACCTCAATCCTCAACCCTCAGTCCTTATCCTCAATTCTCAATTCTTAATCCTCAATCCTCAATCCTGAATCCTCAATCCTCAATCTTCAATCCTCAATACTCAGTCTTCAATCCTCAATCCACAATCCTCAATCCTCAGTCCTCAATCCACAATCATCAATCCTCAATTCTCAATCCTGAATCCTCAGTCCTCTGCCCTCAAACCTCAGTCCTCAAACCTCAGCCATCATCCTCAATCGTCAATCCTCGTTCCTCAATCCACAATCCTCAATCTTCAATCCTCCATGCTCAATCTTCAATCCTCAATCCTCAATCATCAATCCTCAATACTCAATCCTCAGTCATCAATCCTCAATCTTCAATACTCAATCCTCAATCATCAATCCTCAATCCTCAACGCTCAATCCTCATTCCGCAAACCTCAATCCTCAACCCTCAGTCCTCATCCTCGATTCTCAATTCTTAATCCTCAATCCTCAATCCTCAATACTCAATCCTCAGACACCAATCCTCAATCTTCAATACTCAATCGTCAATCCTCAGTCCTCAATTCTCAATCCTCAATCCTCGTTCCTCAAACCTCAATCCTCAACCCTCAGTCCTCATCCTCAATTCTCAATTCTCAATCCTCAAACCTCAATCTTCAATCCTGAATACTCAATCCTCAATCCTCAATACTCAACCATCAATCCTCAATTCTCTATACTCTATAGAATATCCTGAATTCTCAGTATTCAATACTCAAACCTCAACGCTCAACCCTCAGCACTCATCCTCCATCCTCAATCCACAATCCTCAAACCTCAACCTTCAATCCTCAATACTCAATCTTCGATTCTCAATCCTCAATCCTCAATCCTCAATCCCAATCCTCAATCTTCAATCCTCAATCCTCAACCCTCAATCCTCAATACTCAATCCTCAATCCTCAATCATCAATCCTCAATCTTCAGCACACAATCCTCAATCCCCAATCCTCAATCCTCAATCCTCAATCATCAATCCTCAATCTTCAATACTCAATCCTCAATCCTCAATCCTCAATCCTCAATACTCAACCATCAATCCTGAATTCTCAATACTCAATAGAATATCCTGAATTCTCAGTATTCAATACTTAAACCTCAATCCTCAACCCTCAGCCCTCATCCTCCATCCTCAATCCTCAATCCTGAAACCTCAATCTTCAATCCTCAATACTCAATCTTCGATCCTCAATCCTCAACCCTCAATCCTCAATCCTCAATCCTCAGTCATGAATACTCAATCTTCAATACTCAATCCTCAATCCTCAATCCTCCATCCTCAACCCTCAGTACTCAATCCTCAATGTTCAATCATCAATACTCAATCTTCAATGCTAAATCCTCAATCCTCTATCCTCAATCCTCAATTCTCAATATTCAATACACAACCCTCAAACATCAATCCTCAATACTCAATCGTCAGTCTTCAATCCTCAATACTCAATCTTCAATCCTCAATCCTCAATCCTCAATCCTCAATCCTCATTCTTCAATCCTCAATACCCTATCCTCAATCTTCAATCCTCAATCCCCAATCCTCAATCCTTAATCCTCAATCTTCAATCATCAATCCCCAGTCCACAATCTTCAATCCTCAATGCTCAATCCTCAATCCTCAATCCTCAGTCATCAGTCCTCAATCCTCAATCCTCAAACCTGAATCCTCAACCGTCAGTCCTCGTCCTCAAACCTCAATCCCGAATCCTCAATCCTGAATCGTCAATCTTCAGCCCTCAGTCCTCAACAATCAATTGTCAATCCTCAGTCCTCATTAGAATATCCTCAATTCACAGTTTTCAGTACTCAATCCCCAATCTTCAATCTTCAAATCTCAGTCTACAAACATCAATTCGCATCACTCAAAACTCAACACTCAGTCCTCAATCTTCAGTCCTCAATCCTCAATCCTCAATCTTCAATCCTCAATACTCAATCTTCAATCCTCAATCCTCAATTCTCAATCCTCAGTCCTCAATCCTCAATCGCCAATCCTCAATCCCCAATCCTCAATCTTCAATCCTCAGTCCTCAGTCCTCAATCATCAATACTCAATGATCAATCCTCAATTCTCAACCTTCAATCCTCAACCCTCAATCCTCAAACCACAACCCTCAATCCTCAATCCTCAATCGTCAACCTTCAATCCTCAATACTCAATCTTCAATCCTCAATTCCCAATCCTCAATCGTCAATCATCAATCCTCAATCCTCTGTCATCAATCCTCAATCTTCAATACTCAATCCTCAACACTCAATCCGCAATCCTCAATCCTCAATCCTCAATCCTCAATCATCAATCCTCAATCCTCAATCCTCAGTCATCAATCCTCAATCTTCAATACTCAATCCTCAATCCTCAATCCTCAATCCTCAATCCTCAGTCCTCAATCCACAATCATCAATCCTCAATCTTCAATACTCAATCCTCAATCCTCAACCCTCAATCCTCAATACTCGATCTTCAATCCTCAATCCTCAATCCTCAATCCTCAACCCTCATCCCTCATCCTCAATCCTCAATCCTGAATCCTCAAACCTCAATTTTCAATCCTCAATCCTCAGTCATCAACCCTCAATCTTCAATACTCAATCCTCAATCATCAATCCTCAATCCTCAATCCTCAATCCTCATTCCTCAAACCTCAATCCTCAACCCTCAGTCCTCATCCTCAATTCTCAATTCTTAATCCTCAATGTTCAATCCTCAATCTTCAATCCTCAAAATTCAAACCTCAATACTCAGTCTTCAATCCTCAATCCTCAATCCTCAATCCTCAATCCTCAATCCTCAATCCTCAGTCCTCAATCCACAATCATCAATCCTCAATCTTCAATTCTCAATACTCAATCCTCAATCCTCAATCCTCAATCATCAATCCTCAATCCTCAATCGTCAACCATCAATCCTCAATACTCAATCTTCAATCCTCAATACTCAATCTTCAATCCTCAATACTCAATCCTCAATATTCAACACACAACCATCAACCATCAATTCTCAATACTCAATCCTCAATCATCAATCCTCAATCCTCAATCCTCAATCCTCATTCCTCAGTCCTCAATCCACAATCATCAATCCTCAATCTTCAATACTCAATCCTCAATCCTCAATCCTCAATCCTCAATACTCAATCTTCAATCCTCAATCCTCAATCCTCAATCCTCAACCCTCAGCCCTCATCCTCAATCCTCAATCCTGAATCCTCAAACCTCAATCTTCAATCCTCAATACTCAGTCTTCAATCCTCAATCCTCAATCCTCAATCCTCAATCCTCAGACTTCAAACATCAATACTCAACCCTCAGTCCTCGTCCTCAATTCACAACTCCCAATCCTCAATCCTCAACCTTCAATCATTAATATTCAATCTTCAATCCTCAATCCTCAATCCTCAATCCTCAGCCCTCAATCCTCAATGTTCAATCCTCAATACCCAATCCTCAGTCTTCAATCCTCAATCCTCAATCCTCAATCCTCAATCCTCAATCCTCAGTCCTCAAACCTCAATCCTGAATCCTCAATCCTGAATCCTCAATCTTCAGCCCTGAGTCCGCAACAATCAGTTGTCAATCCTCAATACTCAATATGCAATCTTCAAACCTCTATCCACAAACATCAATTCTCATCACTCAACCCTCAACACTCAGTCCTCAATGTTCAATCCTCAATCCTCAATTCTCAATCTTCAATCCTCAATACTGAATCTTCAATCCTCAACCCTCAATCCTCAATCCTCAATCCTCAATCCTCAATACTCAATCTTCAATCCTCAGTCCCCAATCCTCAATCTTCTATCCTCAATACTCCATCCTCAGTACTCAATCCTCAATCCTCAATCCTCAATCCTCAATCCTCAGTCCTCAAACCTCAATCCTGAATCCTCAATCCTGAAACCTCAATCTTGAGCCTTCAGTCCTCAACAATCAGTTGTCAATCCTCAATCCTCAATAGAATATCATCAATTCACAGTTTTCAATACTCAATACTCAATCTGCAATCTTCAAACCTCTATCCACAAACATCAATTCTCATCACTCAACACACAACACTCAGTCTTCAATCCTCAATCCTCAATCCTCAATCCTCAATCTTAATCTTCAATCCTCAATACTCAATCTTCAATCCTCAATCCTCAATCCTCAATCCTCAATCCCCAATCCTCAATATTCAACGCACAGCCCTCAATCATCAATCCTCAATACTCAACCATCAATCCTCAATTCTCAATACTCAATAGAATATCCTGAATTCTCATGGTTCAATACTCAATCCACAATATTCAATAATCAAATCTCAATCCTCAAACATCAATTCTCAACACTCAATCCTCAACACTCAGTCCTCTCTCTTCAATCCTCCATCCTCAGTCCACAATCCTCAAGCGTCAATCCTCAATCCTCAATCCTCAACCCTCAACCCTCAGTCCTCAAACCCCAATCGTCAATCCTCAATCCCCAATCCTCAATCTTCAATCCTCAATCCTCAATCCTAAATCCTCAATCCTCAATCCTCTCATCTTCAATCCTCAATACTCAATCTTCAATCCTCAATCCTAAATCCTCAATCCTCAATCCTCAATCCTCAATCCTCAATCTTCAATCCTCAATACTCAATCTGCAATCCTCAATACTCAGTCCTCACTCCTCAATCCTCATCCTTCAATCCTCAATACCGAATCCGCAATCTTCAATCCTCAATCCTCAATCCTCAATCCTCAGACTTCAGACATCAATACTCAACCCTCAGTCCTCGTCCTCAATTCACAACCATCAATCCTCAGTCCTCAATCTTCAATCATTAATATTCAATCTTCAATCCTCAATCCTCAATCCTCAATACTCAGCCCTCAATCCACAATGTTCAATCCTCAATACCCAATCCTCAGTCTTCAATCCTCAATCCTCAATCCCCAATCCTCAAACCTCAATCCTCAGTCCTCAAACCTCAGCCCTCGTCCTCAATCCTCAATCGACAATCCGCAATCCACAATCTTCAATCCTCTATCCTCAATCGTGAGTCTTCAATCCTCAATACTCAACCTTTAATCCTCAATACTCAATCCTCAATCCTCAATCCTCATTCTTCAATCCTTAATACCCAATCCTCAATCTTCAATCCTCAATCCTCAATCCTCAATTCTCAATCCTCAATCCTCAGTCCTCGGTCCTCAAACCTCAATCCTCAACCCTCAGCCCTCGTCCTCAATCCTCAATCGACAATCCGCAATCCTCAATCTTCAATCCTCAATACTCAATCTTCAATCCTCACTCCTCAGTCCTCAAACCCCAATTATGAATCCTCAATCCTGAGTCCTCAACCTTCAGCCCTTAGTCCACAACAATCAGTAGTCAATCCTCAATCCTCAATAGAATATCATCAATTCACAGTTTTCAATACTCAATACTCAATCTGCAATCTTCAAACCTCTATCCACAAACATCAATTCTCAACACTCAATCCTCAATCGTCAATCGTCAATCCTCAATCCTCAATCCTCAATCCTCAATCCTCAGTCCTCAGACCTCAATCCTGGATCCTGAACCCTGAATCCTCAATCTTCAGTCCTCAGTCCTCTACAATCAGTTCTCAATCCTCAATCCTCAATAGAATATCATCAATTCACAGTTATCATTACTCAATACTCAACCTGCAATCTTCAAATCTCTATCCACAAACATCAATTCTCATCACTCAACCCTCCACACTCAGTCGCCAATCCTCAATATTCAATCCTCAATCCTTAATCCTCAATCCACAATCCTCAAACTTCAATCCGCAATACTCAATCTTCAATCCTCAATCCTCAATCCTCAATCTTCAAATCTCAATCTTCAATCCTCAATACTCAATCTTCAATCCTCAATCCTCAATCCTCAATCCTCAATCCTCAATCCTCAATCGTCAATCTTCAATCCTCAATACTCAATCTTCAATCCTCAATCCTCAATCCTCAATTCTCAATCCTCATTCTTCAATCCTCAGTACCCAATCCTCAATCTTGAATCCTCAATCCTCAACCGTCAATCCTCAATCCTTAATCCTCAATCCTCAATCATCAATCCTCAGTCCCAAATCCTCAATCTTCAATACTCAATCCACAATACTCAATCTTCAATCCTCAATCCTCAATCCTCAATCCTCAATCCTCATTCTTCAATCCTCAAGACCCAACCCTCAATCCTCAATCCTCAATCTTCAATTCTCAATCCTCAATCCTCAATCCTCAATCCTCAATCCTCAGTCCTCAAACCTCAATCCTGAATCCTCAATCCTGAAACCTCAATCTTGAGCCTTCAGTCCTCAACAATCAGTTGTCAATCCTCAATCCTCAATAGAATATCATCAATTCACAGTTTTCAATACTCAATACTCAATCTGCAATCTTCAAACCTCTATCCACAAACATCAATTCTCAACACTCAACACTCAACACCCAGTCTTCAATCCTCAATCCTCAATCCTCAATCCTCAATCTTAATTTTCAATCCTCAATACTCAATCTTCAATCCTCAATCCTCAATCCTCAATCCTCAATCCTCAGTCTTCAACCCTCAATACTCAATCTTCAATACACAATCCTCAATCCTCAATCCTCAATCCTCAATCCTCAATCCTCAATCGTCAATCTTCAATCCTCAATACTCAATATTCAATCCTCAATCCTGAATCCTCAATCCTCAATCCTCATTCTTCAATCCTCAATACCCAATCCTCAATCTTCAATCCTCAGTCCTCAATCCTCGATCCTCAATCCTCAATCCTCAATCCTCAATCCTCAATCCTCAATCCTCAATCCTCAATACTCAATCCTCAATCCTCAATCTTCAATCCTCAATCCTCAACCCTCAATCTTCAATCCTCAATACTCAATCCTCAATTCTCAATCCTCAATGCTCAATCCCCAATCGTCAATCCTCAATCCCCAATCCTCAATCTTCAATCCTCAATCCTCAATCCTCAATCCTCAATCCTCAATCCTCTCATCTTCAATCCTCAATACTCAATCTTCAATCCTCAATCCTAAATCCTCAATCCTCAATCCTCAATCCTCAATCCTCAATCTTCAATCCTCAATACTCAATCTGCAATCCTCAATCCTCAGTCCTCACTCCTCAATCCTCATCCTTCAATCCTCAATACCGAATCCGCAATCTTCAATCCTCAATCCTCAATCCTCAATCCTCAGACTTCAAACATCAATACTCAACCCTCAGTCCTCGTCCTCAATTCACAACCATCAATCCTCAGTCCTCAATCTTCAATCATTAATATTCAATCTTCAATCCTCAATCCTCAATCCTCAATCCTCAGCCCTCAATCCACAATGTTCAATCCTCAATACCCAATCCTCAGTCTTCAATCCTCAATCCTCAATCCCCAATCCTCAAACCTCAATCCTCAGTCCTCAAACCTCATCCCGCGTCCTCAATCCTCAATCGACAATCCGCAATCCTCAATCTTCAATCCTCTATCCTCAAACGTGAGTCTTCAATCCTCAATACTCAACCTTTAATCCTCAATACTCAATCCTCAATCCTCAATCCTCATTCTTCCATCCTTAATACCCAATCCTCAATCTTCAATCCTCAATCCTCAATCCTCAATTCTCAATCCTCAATCCTCAGTCCTCGGTCCTCAAACCTCAATCCTCAACCCTCAGCCCTCGTCCTCAATCCTCAATCGACAATCCGCAATCCTCAATCTTCAATCCTCAATACTCAATCTTCAATCCTCACTCCTCAGTCCTCAAACCTCAATTATGAATCCTCAATCCTGAGTCCTCAACCTTCAGCCCTCAGTCCACAACAATCAGTAGTCAATCCTCAATCCTCAATAGAATATCCTCAATTCACAGTTTTCAATACTCAATACTCAATCTGCAATCTTCAAACCTCTATCCACAAACGTCAATTCTCATCACACAACCCTCAACACTCAGTCCTCAATGTCCAATCCTCAATCCTCAATTCTCAATCTTCAATCCTCAATACTGAATCTTCAATCCTCAACCCTCAATCCTCAATCCTCAGTCCTCAATCCTCAATACTCAATCTTCAATCCTCAGTCCCCAATCCTCAATCTTCTATCCTCAATACTCAATCCTCAATACTCAATCCTCAATCCTCAATCCTCAATCCTCAACCCTCAGTCCTCAAACCTCAATCCCGAATCCTCAATACTGAATCCTCAATCTTCAGCCCTCAGTCCTCAACAATCAATTGTCAATCATCGATCCTCAATAGAATATCTTCAATTCACAGTTTTCAATACACAATCCCCATTCTTCAATCTTCAAATCTCAATCCACAAACACCAATTCTCGTCTCTCAACCCTCAACACTCAGTCCTCAATCTTCAATCCTCAATCCTCAATCCTCAATCCTCAATGCTCAATCCTCAATCGTCAATCATCAATCCCGAATCCTCAATCTTCAATCCTCAATTCTGAATCCTCAATCTTCGATCCTCAATACTCAATCTTCAATCCTCAATCCTCAATCCTCAATCCTCAATACTCAATCCTCAATCCTCAATCTTCAATCCTCAATCCTCAACCCTCAATCTTCAATCCTCAATACTCAATCCTCAATTCTCAATCCTCAATGCTCAATCCCCAATCGTCAATCCTCAATCCCCAATCCTCAATCTTCAATCCTCAATCCTCAATCCTCAATCCTCAATCCTCAATCCTCTCATCTTCAATCCTCAATACTCAATCTTCAATCCTCAATCCTAAATCCTCAATCCTCAATCCTCAATCCTCAATCCTCAATCTTCAATCCTCAATACTCAATCTGCAATCCTCAATCCTCAGTCCTCACTCCTCAATCCTCATCCTTCAATCCTCAATACCGAATCCGCAATCTTCAATCCTCAATCCTCAATCCTCAATCCTCAGACTTCAAACATCAATACTCAACCCTCAGTCCTCGTCCTCAATTCACAACCATCAATCCTCAGTCCTCAATCTTCAATCATTAATATTCAATCTTCAATCCTCAATCCTCAATCCTCAATCCTCAGCCCTCAATCCACAATGTTCAATCCTCAATACCCAATCCTCAGTCTTCAATCCTCAATCCTCAATCCCCAATCCTCAAACCTCAATCCTCAGTCCTCAAACCTCAGCCCTCGTCCTCAATCCTCAATCGACAATCCGCAATCCTCAATCTTCAATCCTCTATCCTCAATCGTGAGTCTTCAATCCTCAATACTCAACCTTTAATCCTCAATACTCAATCCTCAATCCTCAATCCTCATTCTTCCATCCTTAATACCCAATCCTCAATCTTCAATCCTCAATCCTCAATCCTCAATTCTCAATCCTCAATCCTCAGTCCTCGGTCCTCAAACCTCAATCCTCAACCCTCAGCCCTCGTCCTCAATCCTCAATCGACAATCCGCAATCCTCAATCTTCAATCCTCAATACTCAATCTTCAATCCTCACTCCTCAGTCCTCAAACCTCAATTATGAATCCTCAATCCTGAGTCCTCAACCTTCAGCCCTCAGTCCACAACAATCAGTAGTCAATCCTCAATCCTCAATAGAATATCCTCAATTCACAGTTTTCAATACTCAATACTCAATCTGCAATCTTCAAACCTCTATCCACAAACGTCAATTCTCATCACTCAACCCTCAACACTCAGTCCTCAATGTCCAATCCTCAATCCTCAATTCTCAATCTTCAATCCTCAATACTGAATCTTCAATCCTCAACCCTCAATCCTCAATCCTCAGTCCTCAATCCTCAATACTCAATCTTCAATCCTCAGTCCCCAATCCTCAATCTTCTATCCTCAATACTCAATCCTCAATACTCAATCCTCAATCCTCAATCCTCAATCCTCAACCCTCAGTCCTCAAACCTCAATCCCGAATCCTCAATACTGAATCCTCAATCTTCAGCCCTCAGTCCTCAACAATCAATTGTCAATCCTCGATCCTCAATAGAATATCTTCAATTCACAGTTTTCAATACACAATCCCCATTCTTCAATCTTCAAATCTCAATCCACAAACACCAATTCTCGTCTCTCAACCCTCAACACTCAGTCCTCAATCTTCAATCCTCAATCCTCAATCCTCAATCCTCAATGCTCAATCCTCAATCGTCAATCATCAATCCCGAATCCTCAATCTTCAATCCTCAATTCTCAATCCTCAATCTTCGATCCTCAATACTCAATCTTCAATCCTCAATCCTCAATCCTCAATCCTCAATACTCAATCCTCAATCCTCAATCTTCAATCCTCAATCCTCAACCCTCAATCTTCAATCCTCAATACTCAATCCTCAATTCTCAATCCTCAATGCTCAATCCCCAATCGTCAATCCTCAATCCCCAATCCTCAATCTTCAATCCTCAATCCTCAATCCTCAATCCTCAATCCTCAATCCTCTCATCTTCAATCCTCAATACTCAATCTTCAATCCTCAATCCTAAATCCTCAATCCTCAATCCTCAATCCTCAATCCTCAATCTTCAATCCTCAATACTCAATCTGCAATCCTCAATCCTCAGTCCTCACTCCTCAATCCTCATCCTTCAATCCTCAATACCGAATCCGCAATCTTCAATCCTCAATCCTCAATCCTCAATCCTCAGACTTCAAACATCAATACTCAACCCTCAGTCCTCGTCCTCAATTCACAACCATCAATCCTCAGTCCTCAATCTTCAATCATTAATATTCAATCTTCAATCCTCAATCCTCAATCCTCAATCCTCAGCCCTCAATCCACAATGTTCAATCCTCAATACCCAATCCTCAGTCTTCAATCCTCAATCCTAAATCCCCAATCCTCAAACCTCAATCCTCAGTCCTCAAACCTCAGCCCTCGTCCTCAATCCTCAATCGACAATCCGCAATCCTCAATCTTCAATCCTCTATCCTCAATCGTGAGTCTTCAATCCTCAATACTCAACCTTTAATCCTCAATACTCAATCCTCAATCCTCAATCCTCATTCTTCAATCCTTAATACCCAATCCTCAATCTTCAATCCTCAATCCTCAATCCTCAATTCTCAATCCTCAATCCTCAGTCCTCGGTCCTCAAACCTCAATCCTCAACCCTCAGCCCTCGTCCTCAATCCTCAATCGACAATCCGCAATCCTCAACCTTCAATCCTCAATACTCAATCTTCAATCCTCACTCCTCAGTCCTCAAACCTCAATTATGAATCCTCAATCCTGAGTCCTCAACCTTCAGCCCTCAGTCCACAACAATCAGTAGTCAATCCTCAATCCTCAATAGAATATCCTCAATTCACAGTTTTCAATACTCAATACTCAATCTGCAATCTTCAAACCTCTATCCACAAACGTCAATTCTCATCACTCAACCCTCAACACTCAGTCCTCAATGTCCAATCCTCAATCCTCAATTCTCAATCTTCAATCCTCAATACTGAATCTTCAATCCTCAACCCTCAATCCTCAATCCTCAGTCCTCAATCCTCAATACTCAATCTTCAATCCTCAGTCCCCAATCCTCAATCTTCTATCCTCAATACTCAATCCTCAATACTCAATCCTCAATCCTCAATCCTCAATCCTCAACCCTCAGTCCTCAAACCTCAATCCCGAATCCTCAATACTGAATCCTCAATCTTCAGCCCTCAGTCCTCAACAATCAATTGTCAATCCTCGATCCTCAATAGAATATCTTCAATTCACAGTTTTCAATACACAATCCCCATTCTTCAATCTTCAAATCTCAATCCACAAACACCAATTCTCGTCTCTCAACCCTCAACACTCAGTCCTCAATCTTCAATCCTCAATCCTCAATCCTCAATCCTCAATGCTCAATCCTCAATCGTCAATCATCAATCCCCAATCCTCAATCTTCAATCCTCAATTCTCAATCCTCAATCTTCGATCCTCAATACTCAATCTTCAATCCTCAATCCTCAATCCTCAATCCTCAATACTCAATCCTCAATCCTCAATCGTCAATCGTCAATCGTCAATCCTCAATCCTCAATCCTCAATCCTCAGTCCTCAGACCTCAGTCCTGAATCCTGATCCCTGAATCCTCAATCTTCAGTCCTCAGTCCTCTACAATCAGTTGTCAATCCTCAATCCTCAATAGAATATCATCAATTCACAGTTTTCAATACTCAATACTCAATCTGCAATCTTCAAACCTCTATCCACAAACATCAATTCTCATCACTCAACACTCAACACTCAGTCTTCAATCCTCAATCCTCAATCCTCAATCCTCAATCTTAATTTTCAATCCTCAATACTCAATCTTCAATCCTCAATCCTCAATCCTCAATCCTCAATCCTAAATCTTCAATCCTCAATACTCAATCTTCAATACACAATCCTCAATCCTCAATCTTCAATACACAATCCACAATCCTCAATCTTCAATTCTCAATCCTCAATCGTCTACCTTCAATCCTCGATACTCAATCTTCAATCCTCAATCCCCAATCGTCAATCCTCAATCCCCAATCCTCAATCTTCAATCCTCAATCCTCAATCCTCAATCCTCAATCCTCTCATCTTCAATCCTCAATACTCAATCTTCAATCCTCAATCCTAAATCCTCAATACTCAATCTGCAATCCTCAATCCTCAGTCCTCACTCCTCAATCCTCATCCTTCAATCCTCAATACCGAATCCGCAATCTTCAATCCTCAATCCTCAATCCTCAATCCTCAGACTTCAAACATCAATACTCAACCCTCAGTCCTCGTCCTCAATTCTCAACCATCAATCCTCAGTCCTCAATCTTCAATCATTAATATTCAATCTTCAATCCTCAATCCTCAATCCTCAATCCTCAGCCCTCAATCCACAATGTTCAATCCTCAATACCCAATCCTCAGTCTTCAATCCTCAATCCTCAATCCCCAATCCTCAAACCTCAATCCTCAGTCCTCAAACCTCAGCCCTCGTCCTCAATCCTCAATCGACAATCCGCAATCCTCAATCTTCAATCCTCTATCCTCAATCGTGAGTCTTCAATCCTCAATACTCAACCTTTAATCCTCAATACTCAATCCTCAATCCTCAATCCTCATTCTTCCATCCTTAATACCCAATCCTCAATCTTCAATCCTCAATCCTCAATCCTCAATTCTCAATCCTCAATCCTCAGTCCTCGGTCCTCAAACCTCAATCCTCAACCCTCAGCCCTCGTCCTCAATCCTCAATCGACAATCCGCAATCCTCAATCTTCAATCCTCAATACTCAATCTTCAATCCTCACTCCTCAGTCCTCAAACCTCAATTATGAATCCTCAATCCTGAGTCCTCAACCTTCAGCCCTCAGTCCACAACAATCAGTAGTCAATCCTCAATCCTCAATAGAATATCCTCAATTCACAGTTTTCAATACTCAATACTCAATCTGCAATCTTCAAACCTCTATCCACAAACGTCAATTCTCATCACTCAACCCTCAACACTCAGTCCTCAATGTCCAATCCTCAACCCTCAATTCTCAATCTTCAATCCTCAATACTGAATCTTCAATCCTCAACCCTCAATCCTCAATCCTCAGTCCTCAATCCTCAATACTCAATCTTCAATCCTCAGTCCCCAATCCTCAATCTTCTATCCTCAATACTCAATCCTCAATACTCAATCCTCAATCCTCAATCCTCAATCCTCAACCCTCAGTCCTCAAACCTCAATCCCGAATCCTCAATACTGAATCCTCAATCTTCAGCCCTCAGTCCTCAACAATCAATTGTCAATCCTCGATCCTCAATAGAATATCTTCAATTCACAGTTTTCAATACACAATCCCCATTCTTCAATCTTCAAATCTCAATCCACAAACACCAATTCTCGTCTCTCAACCCTCAACACTCAGTCCTCAATCTTCAATCCTCAATCCTCAATCCTCAATCCTCAATGCTCAATCCTCAATCGTCAATCATCAATCCCGAATCCTCAATCTTCAATCCTCAATTCTCAATCCTCAATCTTCGATCCCCAATACTCAATCTTCAATCCTCAATCCTCAATCCTCAATCCTCAATACTCAATCCTCAATCCTCAATCTTCAATCCTCAATCCTCAACCCTCAATCTTCAATCCTCAATACTCAATCCTCAATTCTCAATCCTCAATGCTCAATCCCCAATCGTCAATCCTCAATCCCCAATCCTCAATCTTCAATCCTCAATCCTCAATCCTCAATCCTCAATCCTCAATCCTCTCATCTTCAATCCTCAATACTCAATCTTCAATCCTCAATCCTAAATCCTCAATCCTCAATCCTCAATCCTCAATCCTCAATCTTCAATCCTCAATACTCAATCTGCAATCCTCAATCCTCAGTCCTCACTCCTCAATCCTCATCCTTCAATCCTCAATACCGAATCCGCAATCTTCAATCCTCAATCCTCAATCCTCAATCCTCAGACTTCAAACATCAATACTCAACCCTCAGTCCTCGTCCTCAATTCACAACCATCAATCCTCAGTCCTCAATCTTCAATCATTAATATTCAATCTTCAATCCTCAATCCTCAATCCTCAATCCTCAGCCCTCAATCCACAATGTTCAATCCTCAATACCCAATCCTCAGTCTTCAATCCTCAATCCTAAATCCCCAATCCTCAAACCTCAATCCTCAGTCCTCAAACCTCAGCCCTCGTCCTCAATCCTCAATCGACAATCCGCAATCCTCAATCTTCAATCCTCTATCCTCAATCGTGAGTCTTCAATCCTCAATACTCAACCTTTAATCCTCAATACTCAATCCTCAATCCTCAATCCTCATTCTTCAATCCTTAATACCCAATCCTCAATCTTCAATCCTCAATCCTCAATCCTCAATTCTCAATCCTCAATCCTCAGTCCTCGGTCCTCAAACCTCAATCCTCAACCCTCAGCCCTCGTCCTCAATCCTCAATCGACAATCCGCAATCCTCAACCTTCAATCCTCAATACTCAATCTTCAATCCTCACTCCTCAGTCCTCAAACCTCAATTATGAATCCTCAATCCTGAGTCCTCAACCTTCAGCCCTCAGTCCACAACAATCAGTAGTCAATCCTCAATCCTCAATAGAATATCCTCAATTCACAGTTTTCAATACTCAATACTCAATCTGCAATCTTCAAACCTCTATCCACAAACGTCAATTCTCATCACTCAACCCTCAACACTCAGTCCTCAATGTCCAATCCTCAATCCTCAATTCTCAATCTTCAATCCTCAATACTGAATCTTCAATCCTCAACCCTCAATCCTCAATCCTCAGTCCTCAATCCTCAATACTCAATCTTCAATCCTCAGTCCCCAATCCTCAATCTTCTATCCTCAATACTCAATCCTCAATACTCAATCCTCAATCCTCAATCCTCAATCCTCAACCCTCAGTCCTCAAACCTCAATCCCGAATCCTCAATACTGAATCCTCAATCTTCAGCCCTCAGTCCTCAACAATCAATTGTCAATCCTCGATCCTCAATAGAATATCTTCAATTCACAGTTTTCAATACACAATCCCCATTCTTCAATCTTCAAATCTCAATCCACAAACACCAATTCTCGTCTCTCAACCCTCAACACTCAGTCCTCAATCTTCAATCCTCAATCCACAATCCTCAATCCTCAATGCTCAATCCTCAATCGTCAATCATCAATCCCCAATCCTCAATCTTCAATCCTCAATTCTCAATCCTCAATCTTCGATCCTCAATACTCAATCTTCAATCCTCAATCCTCAATCCTCAATCCTCAATACTCAATCCTCAATCCTCAATCGTCAATCGTCAATCGTCAATCCTCAATCCTCAATCCTCAATCCTCAGTCCTCAGACCTCAGTCCTGAATCCTGATCCCTGAATCCTCAATCTTCAGTCCTCAGTCCTCTACAATCAGTTGTCAATCCTCAATCCTCAATAGAATATCATCAATTCACAGTTTTCAATACTCAATACTCAATCTGCAATCTTCAAACCTCTATCCACAAACATCAATTCTCATCACTCAACACTCAACACTCAGTCTTCAATCCTCAATCCTCAATCCTCAATCCTCAATCTTAATTTTCAATCCTCAATACTCAATCTTCAATCCTCAATCCTCAATCCTCAATCCTCAATCCTAAATCTTCAATCCTCAATACTCAATCTTCAATACACAATCCTCAATCCTCAATCTTCAATACACAATCCACAATCCTCAATCTTCAATTCTCAATCCTCAATCGTCTACCTTCAATCCTCGATACTCAATCTTCAATCCTCAATCCCCAATCGTCAATCCTCAATCCCCAATCCTCAATCTTCAATCCTCAATCCTCAATCCTCAATCCTCAATCCTCTCATCTTCAATCCTCAATACTCAATCTTCAATCCTCAATCCTAAATCCTCAATACTCAATCTGCAATCCTCAATCCTCAGTCCTCACTCCTCAATCCTCATCCTTCAATCCTCAATACCGAATCCGCAATCTTCAATCCTCAATCCTCAATCCTCAATCCTCAGACTTCAAACATCAATACTCAACCCTCAGTCCTCGTCCTCAATTCAGAACCATCAATCCTCAGTCCTCAATCTTCAATCATTAATATTCAATCTTCAATCCTCAATCCTCAATCCTCAATCCTCAACACTCAATCCTCAATGTTCAATCCTCAATACCCAATCATCAGTCTTCAAACCTCAATCCTCAATCCTCAATCCTCAAACCTCAATCCTCAGTCCTCAAACCTCAGCCCTCGTCCTCAATCCTCAATCGACAATCCGCAATCCTCAATCTTCATTCCTCTATCCTCAATCGTCAGTCTTCAATCCTCAATACTCAACCTTTAATCCTCAATACTCAATCCTCAATCCTCAATCCTCATTCTTCAATCCTTAATACCCAATCCTCAATCTTCAATCCTCAATCCTCAATCCTCAATTCTCAATCCTCAATCCTCAGTCGTCGGTCCTCAAACCACAATCCTCAACCCTCAGCCCTCGTCCTCAATCCTCAATCGACAATCCGCAATCCTCAATCTTCAATCCTCAATACTCAATCTTCAATCCTCACTCCTCAGTCCTCAAACCCCAATTATGAATCCTCAATCCTGAGTCCTCAACCTTCAGCCCTTAGTCCACAACAATCAGTAGTCAATCCTCAATCCTCAATAGAATATCATCAATTCACAGTTTTCAATACTCAATACTCAATCTGCAATCTTCAAACCTCTATCCACAAACATCAATTCTCATCACTCAACACTCAACACTCAGTCTTCAATCCTCAATCCTCAATCCTCAATTCTCAATCTTCAATCCTCAATACTGAATCTTCAATCCTCAACCCTCAATCCTCAATCCTCAATCCCCAATCCTCAATATTCAACGCACAGCCCTCAATCATCAATCCTCAATACTCAACCATCAATCCTCAATTCTCAATACTCAATAGAATATCCTGAATTCTCATGGTTCAATACTCAATCCACAATATTCAATAATCAAATCTCAATCCTCAAACATCAATTCTCAACACTCAATCCTCAACACTCAGTCCTCTCTCTTCAATCCTCCATCCTCAGTCCACAATCCTCAAGCGTCAATCCTCAATCCTCAATCCTCAACCCTCAGCCCTCAGTCCTCAAACCTCAATCCCGAATCCTCAATACTGAATCCTCAATCTTCAGCCCTCAGTCCTCAACAATCAATTGTCAATCCTCGATCCTCATTAGAATATCTTCAATTCACAGTTTTCAATACTCAATCCCCATTCTTCAATCTTCAAATCTCAATCCACAAACACCAATTCTCGTCTCTCAACCCTCAACACTCAGTCCTCAATCTTCAATGCTCAATCCTCAATCCTCAATCCTCAATGCTCAATCCTCAATCGTCAATCCTCAATCCCCAATCCTCAATCTTCAATCCTCAATCCTCAACCCTCAATCTTCGATCCTCAATACTCAATCTTCAATCCTCAATCCTCAATCCTCAATCCTCAACACTCAATCCTCAATCTTCAATCGTCAATCGTCAATCCTCAATCCTCAATCCTCAATCCTCAATCCTCAGTCCTCAGACCTCAATCCTGGATCCTGAACCCTGAATCCTCAATCTTCAGTCCTCAGTCCTCTACAATCAGTTCTCAATCCTCAATCCTCAATAGAATATCATCAATTCACAGTTATCATTACTCAATACTCAACCTGCAATCTTCAAATCTCTATCCACAAACATCAATTCTCATCACTCAACCCTCCACACTCAGTCCCCAATCCTCAATATTCAATCCTCAATCCTCAATCCTCAATCCACAATCCTCAAACTTCAATCCGCAATACTCAATCTTCAATCCTCAATCCTCAATCCTCAATCTTCAAATCTCAATCTTCAATCCTCAATACTCAATCTTCAATCCTCAATCCTCAATCCTCAATCCTCAATTCTCAATCCTCAATCGTCAATCTTCAATCCTCAATACTCAATCTTCAATCCTCAATCCTCAATCCTCAATTCTCAATCCTCATTCTTCAATCCTCAGTACCCAATCCTCAATCTTGAATCCTCAATCCTCAACCGTCAATCCTCAATCCTTAATCCTCAATCCTCAATCATCAATCCTCAGTCCCAAATCCTCAATCTTCAATACTCAATCCTCAATACTCAATCTTCAATCCTCAATCCTCAATCCTCAATCCTCAATCCTCATTCTTCAATCCTCAACACCCAACCCTCAATCCTCAATCCTCAATCTTCAATTCTCAATCCTCAATCCTCAATCCTCAATCCTCAATCCTCAGTCCTCAAACCTCAATCCTGAATCCTCAATCCTGAAACCTCAATCTTGAGCCTTCAGTCCTCAACAATCAGTTGTCAATCCTCAATCCTCAATAGAATATCATCAATTCACAGTTTTCAATACTCAATACTCAATCTGCAATCTTCAAACCTCTATCCACAAACATCAATTCTCATCACTCAACACTCAACACCCAGTCTTCAATCCTCAATCCTCAATCCTCAATCCTCAATCTTAATTTTCAATCCTCAATACTCAATCTTCAATCCTCAATCCTCAATCCTCAATCCTCAATCCTCAGTCTTCAACCCTCAATACTCAATCTTCAATACACAATCCTCAATCCTCAATCCTCAATCCTCAATCCTCAATCCTCAATCGTCAATCTTCAATCCTCAATACTCTATATTCAATCCTCAATCCTGAATCCTCAATCCTCAATCCTCATTCTTCAATCCTCAATACCCAATCCTCAATCTTCAATCCTCAGTCCTCAATCCTTGATCCTCAATCCTCAACCCTCAATCCTCAATCCTCAGTCCTCATTCTTCAATACTCAATACACAATAGAATATCCTGAATTCTCATGGTTCAATACTCAATCCACAATATCCAATAATCGAATCTCAATCCTCAAACATCAATCCTCAACACTCAATCCTCAACACTCAGTCCTCTCTCTTCAATCCTCCATCCTCAATCCTCAATCCTCAAGCGTCAATCCCCAATCATCAATCCTCAACCCTCAATCCTCAGTCCTCAAACCTCAATCCCGAATCCTCAATCCTGAATCCTCAATCTTCAGCCCTCAGTCCTCAACAATCAATTGTCAATCCTCAGTCCTCAATAGAATATCCTCAATTCACAGTTCTCAATACTCAATCCCCATTCTTCAAACTTCAAATCTCAATCCACAAACATGAATTCTCATCACTCAACCCTCAACACTCAGTCCTCAATCTTCAATCCTCAATCCTCAACCCTCAATCATTCAATCCTCAATACTCAATCCTCAATTCTCAATCCTCAATGCTCAATCCCCAATCGTCAATCCTCAATCCCCAATCCTCAATCTTCAATCCTCAAACCTCAATCCTCAATCCTCAATCCTCAATCCTCTCATCTTCAATCCTCAATACTCAATCTTCAATCCTCAATCCTAAATCCTCAATCCTCAATCCTCAATCCTCAATCCTCAATCTTCAATCCTCAATACTCAATCTGCAATCCTCAATCCTCAGTCCTCACTCCTCAATCCTCATCCTTCAATCCTCAATACCGAATCCGCAATCTTCAATCCTCAATCCTCAATCCTCAATCCTCAGACTTCAAACATCAATACTCAACCCTCAGTCCTCGTCCTCAATTCACAACCATCAATCCTCAGTCCTCAATCTTCAATCATTAATATTCAATCTTCAATCCTCAATCCTCAATCCTCAATCCTCAGCCCTCAATCCACAATGTTCAATCCTCAATACCCAATCCTCAGTCTTCAATCCTCAATCCTCAATCCCCAATCCTCAAACCTCAATCCTCAGTCCTCAAACCTCAGCCCTCGTCCTCAATCCTCAATCGACAATCCGCAATCCTCAATCTTCAATCCTCTATCCTCAATCGTGAGTCTTCAATCCTCAATACTCAACCTTTAATCCTCAATACTCAATCCTCAATCCTCAATCCTCATTCTTCCATCCTTAATACCCAATCCTCAATCTTCAATCCTCAATCCTCAATCCTCAATTCTCAATCCTCAATCCTCAGTCCTCGGTCCTCAAACCTCAATCCTCAACCCTCAGCCCTCGTCCTCAATCCTCAATCGACAATCCGCAATCCTCAATCTTCAATCCTCAATACTCAATCTTCAATCCTCACTCCTCAGTCCTCAAACCTCAATTATGAATCCTCAATCCTGAGTCCTCAACCTTCAGCCCTCAGTCCACAACAATCAGTAGTCAATCCTCAATCCTCAATAGAATATCCTCAATTCACAGTTTTCAATACTCAATACTCAATCTGCAATCTTCAAACCTCTATCCACAAACGTCAATTCTCATCACTCAACCCTCAACACTCAGTCCTCAATGTCCAATCCTCAATCCTCAATTCTCAATCTTCAATCCTCAATACTGAATCTTCAATCCTCCACCCTCAATCCTCAATCCTCAGTCCTCAATCCTCAATACTCAATCTTCAATCCTCAGCCCCAATCCTCAATCTTCTATCCTCAATACTCAATCCTCAATACTCAATCCTCAATCCTCAATCCTCAATCCTCAACCCTCAGTCCTCAAACCTCAATCCCGAATCCTCAATACTGAATCCTCAATCTTCAGCCCTCAGTCCTCAACAATCAATTGTCAATCCTCGATCCTCAATAGAATATCTTCAATTCACAGTTTTCAATACACAATCCCCATTCTTCAATCTTCAAATCTCAATCCACAAACACCAATTCTCGTCTCTCAACCCTCAACACTCAGTCCTCAATCTTCAATCCTCAATCCTCAATCCTCAATCGTCAATCATCAATCCCGAATCCTCAATCTTCAATCCTCAATTCTCAATCCTCAATCTTCGATCCTCAATACTCAATCTTCAATCCTCAATCCTCAATCCTCAATCCTCAATACTCAATCCTCAATCCTCAATCTTCAATCCTCAATCCTCAACACTCAATCTTCAATCCTCAATACTCAATCCTCAATTCTCAATCCTCAATGCTCAATCCCCAATCGTCAATCCTCAATCCCCAATCCTCAATCTTCAATCCTCAATCCTCAATCCTCAATCCTCAATTCTCAATCCTCTCATCTTCAATCCTCAATACTCAATCTTCAATCCTCAATCCTAAATCCTCAATCCTCAATCCTCAATCCTCAATCCTCAATCTTCAATCCTCAATACTCAATATGCAATCCTCAATTCTCAGTCCTCACTCCTCAATCCTCATCCTTCAATCCTCAATACCGAATCCGCAATCTTCAATCCTCAATCCTCAATCCTCAATCCTCAGACTTCAAACATCAATACTCAACCCTCAGTCCTCGTCCTCAATTCACAACCATCAATCCTCAGTCCTCAATCTTCAATCATTAATATTCAATCTTCAATCCTCAATCCTCAATCCTCAATCCTCAGCCCTCAATCCACAATGTTCAATCCTCAATACCCAATCCTCAGTCTTCAATCCTCAATCCTAAATCCCCAATCCTCAAACCTCAATCCTCAGTCCTCAAACCTCAGCCCTCGTCCTCAATCCTCAATCGACAATCCGCAATCCTCAATCTTCAATCCTCTATCCTCAATCGTGAGTCTTCAATCCTCAATACTCAACCTTTAATCCTCAATACTCAATCCTCAATCCTCAATCCTCATTCTTCAATCCTTAATACCCAATCCTCAATCTTCAATCCTCAATCCTCAATCCTCAATTCTCAATCCTCAATCCTCAGTCCTCGGTCCTCAAACCTCAATCCTCAACCCTCAGCCCTCGTCCTCAATCCTCAATCGACAATCCGCAATCCTCAACCTTCAATCCTCAATACTCAATCTTCAATCCTCACTCCTCAGTCCTCAAACCTCAATTATGAATCCTCAATCCTGAGTCCTCAACCTTCAGCCCTCAGTCCACAACAATCAGTAGTCAATCCTCAATCCTCAATAGAATATCCTCAATTCACAGTTTTCAATACTCAATACTCAATCTGCAATCTTCAAACCTCTATCCACAAACGTCAATTCTCATCACTCAACCCTCAACACTCAGTCCTCAATGTCCAATCCTCAATCCTCAATTCTCAATCTTCAATCCTCAATACTGAATCTTCAATCCTCAACCCTCAATCCTCAATCCTCAGTCCTCAATCCTCAATACTCAATCTTCAATCCTCAGTCCCCAATCCTCAATCTTCTATCCTCAATACTCAATCCTCAATACTCAATCCTCAATCCTCAATCCTCAATCCTCAACCCTCAGTCCTCAAACCTCAATCCCGAATCCTCAATACTGAATCCTCAATCTTCAGCCCTCAGTCCTCAACAATCAATTGTCAATCCTCGATCCTCAATAGAATATCTTCAATTCACAGTTTTCAATACACAATCCCCATTCTTCAATCTTCAAATCTCAATCCACAAACACCAATTCTCGTCTCTCAACCCTCAACACTCAGTCCTCAATCTTCAATCCTCAATCCTCAATCCTCAATCCTCAATGCTCAATCCTCTATCGTCAATCATCAATCCCCAATCCTCAATCTTCAATCCTCAATTCTCAATCCTCAATCTTCGATCCTCAATACTCAATCTTCAATCCTCAATCCTCAATCCTCAATCCTCAATACTCAATCCTCAATCCCCAATCGTCAATCGTCAATCGTCAATCCTCAATCCTCAATCCTCAATCCTCAGTCCTCAGACCTCAGTCCTGAATCCTGATCCCTGAATCCTCAATCTTCAGTCCTCAGTCCTCTACAATCAGTTGTCAATCCTCAATCCTCAATAGAATATCATCAATTCACAGTTTTCAATACTCAATACTCAATCTGCAATCTTCAAACCTCTATCCACAAACATCAATTCTCATCACTCAACACTCAACACTCAGTCTTCAATCCTCAATCCTCAATCCTCAATCCTCAATCTTAATTTTCAATCCTCAATACTCAATCTTCAATCCTCAATCCTCAATCCTCAATCCTCAATCCTAAATCTTCAATCCTCAATACTCAATCTTCAATACACAATCCTCAATCCTCAATCTTCAATACACAATCCACAATCCTCAATCTTCAATTCTCAATCCTCAATCGTCTACCTTCAATCCTCGATACTCAATCTTCAATCCTCAATCCCCAATCGTCAATCCTCAATCCCCAATCCTCAATCTTCAATCCTCAATCCTCAATCCTCAATCCTCAATCCTCTCATCTTCAATCCTCAATACTCAATCTTCAATCCTCAATCCTAAATCCTCAATACTCAATCTGCAACCCTCAATCCTCAGTCCTCACTCCTCAATCCTCATCCTTCAATCCTCAATACCGAATCCGCAATCTTCAATCCTCAATCCTCAATCCTCAATCCTCAGACTTCAAACATCAATACTCAACCCTCAGTCCTCGTCCTCAATTCAGAACCATCAATCCTCAGTCCTCAATCTTCAATCATTAATATTCAATCTTCAATCCTCAATCCTCAATCCTCAATCCTCAACACTCAATCCTCAATGTTCAATCCTCAATACCCAATCATCAGTCTTCAAACCTCAATCCTCAATCCTCAATCCTCAAACCTCAATCCTCAGTCCTCAAACCTCAGCCCTCGTCCTCAATCCTCAATCGACAATCCGCAATCCTCAATCTTCATTCCACTATCCTCAATCGTCAGTCTTCAATCCTCAATACTCAACCTTTAATCCTCAATACTCAATCCTCAATCCTCAATCCTCATTCTTCAATCCTTAATACCCAATCCTCAATCTTCAATCCTCAATCCTCAATCCTCAATTCTCAATCCTCAATCCTCAGTCGTCGGTCCTCAAACCTCAATCCTCAACCCTCAGCCCTCGTCCTCAATCCTCAATCGACAATCCGCAATCCTCAATCTTCAATCCTCAATACTCAATCTTCAATCCTCACTCCTCAGTCCTCAAACCCCAATTATGAATCCTCAATCCTGAGTCCTCAACCTTCAGCCCTTAGTCCACAACAATCAGTAGTCAATCCTCAATCCTCAATAGAATATCATCAATTCACAGTTTTCAATACTCAATACTCAATCTGCAATCTTCAAACCTCTATCCACAAACATCAATTCTCATCACTCAACACTCAACACTCAGTCTTCAATCCTCAATCCTCAATCCTCAATTCTCAATCTTCAATCCTCAATACTGAATCTTCAATCCTCAACCCTCAATCCTCAATCCTCAATCCCCAATCCTCAATATTCAACGCACAGCCCTCAATCATCAATCCTCAATACTCAACCATCAATCCTCAATTCTCAATACTCAATAGAATATCCTGAATTCTCATGGTTCAATACTCAATCCACAATATTCAATAATCAAATCTCAATCCTCAAACATCAATTCTCAACACTCAATCCTCAACACTCAGTCCTCTCTCTTCAATCCTCCATCCTCAGTCCACAATCCTCAAGCGTCAATCCTCAATCCTCAATCCTCAACCCTCAGCCCTCAGTCCTCAAACCTCAATCCCGAATCCTCAATACTGAATCCTCAATCTTCAGCCCTCAGTCCTCAACAATCAATTGTCAATCCTCGATCCTCATTAGAATATCTTCAATTCACAGTTTTCAATACTCAATCCCCATTCTTCAATCTTCAAATCTCAAGCCACAAACACCAATTCTCGTCTCTCAACCCTCAACACTCAGTCCTCAATCTTCAATGCTCAATCCTCAATCCTCAATCCTCAATGCTCAATCCTCAATCGTCAATCCTCAATCCCCAATCCTCAATCTTCAATCCTCAATCCTCAACCCTCAATCTTCGATCCTCAATACTCAATCTTCAATCCTCAATCCTCAATCCTCAATCCTCAATACTCAATCCTCAATCCTCAATCGTCAATCGTCAATCCTCAATCCTCAATCCTCAATCCTCAATCCTCAGTCCTCAGACCTCAATCCTGGATCCTGAACCCTGAATCCTCAATCTTCAGTCCTCAGTCCTCTACAATCAGTTCTCAATCCTCAATCCTCAATAGAATATCATCAATTCACAGTTATCATTACTCAATACTCAACCTGCAATCTTCAAATCTCTATCCACAAACATCAATTCTCATCACTCAACCCTCCACACTCAGTCCCCAATCCTCAATATTCAATCCTCAATCCTCAATCCTCAATCCACAATCCTCAAACTTCAATCCGCAATACTCAATCTTCAATCCTCAATCCTCAATCCTCAATCTTCAAATCTCAATCTTCAATCCTCAATACTCAATCTTCAATCCTCAATCCTCAATCCTCAATCCTCAATTCTCAATCCTCAATCCTCAATCCTCAATCCTCAATCCTCAATCTTCAATCCTCAATACTCAATCTGCAATCCTCAATCCTCAGTCCTCACTCCTCAATCCTCATCCTTCAATCCTCAATACCGAATCCGCAATCTTCAATCCTCAATCCTCAATCCTCAATCCTCAGACTTCAAACATCAATACTCAACCCTCAGTCCTCGTCCTCAATTCACAACCATCAATCCTCAGTCCTCAATCTTCAATCATTAATATTCAATCTTCAATCCTCAATCCTCA
The DNA here is from genome assembly GCF_051401765.1 of Calliopsis andreniformis. Classification (NCBI taxonomy): domain Eukaryota; kingdom Metazoa; phylum Arthropoda; class Insecta; order Hymenoptera; family Andrenidae; genus Calliopsis; species Calliopsis andreniformis. Next base: position 1,407,607 of record NW_027480499.1, read on the forward strand.
ATCCTCAATCCTCAGCCCTCAATCCACAATGTTCAATCCTCAATACCCAATCCTCAGTCTTCAATCCTCAATCCTCAATCCCCAATCCTCAAACCTCAATCCTCAGTCCTCAAACCACAGCCCTCGTCCTCAATCCTCAATCGACAATCCGCAATCCTCAATCTTCAATCCTCTATCCTCAATCGTGAGTCTTCAATCCTCAATACTCAACCTTTAATCCTCAATACTCAATCCTCAATCCTCAATCCTCATTCTTCCATCCTTAATACCCAATCCTCAATCTTCAATCCTCAATCCTCAATCCTCAATTCTCAATCCTCAATCCTCAGTCCTCGGTCCTCAAACCTCAATCCTCAACCCTCAGCCCTCGTCCTCAATCCTCAATCGACAATCCGCAATCCTCAATCTTCAATCCTCAATACTCAATCTTCAATCCTCACTCCTCAGTCCTCAAACCTCAATTATGAATCCTCAATCCTGAGTCCTCAACCTTCAGCCCTCAGTCCACAACAATCAGTAGTCAATCCTCAATCCTCAATAGAATATCCTCAATTCACAGTTTTCAATACTCAATACTCAATCTGCAATCTTCAAACCTCTATCCACAAACGTCAATTCTCATCACTCAACCCTCAACACTCAGTCCTCAATGTCCAATCCTCAATCCTCAATTCTCAATCTTCAATCCTCAATACTGAATCTTCAATCCTCAACCCTCAATCCTCAATCCTCAGTCCTCAATCCTCAATACTCAATCTTCAATCCTCAGCCCCCAATCCTCAATCTTCTATCCTCAATACTCAATCCTCAATACTCAATCCTCAATCCTCAATCCTCAATCCTCAACCCTCAGTCCTCAAACCTCAATCCCGAATCCTCAATACTGAATCCTCAATCTTCAGCCCTCAGTCCTCAACAATCAATTGTCAATCCTCGATCCTCAATAGAATATCTTCAATTCACAGTTTTCAATACACAATCCCCATTCTTCAATCTTCAAATCTCAATCCACAAACACCAATTCTCGTCTCTCAACCCTCAACACTCAGTCCTCAATCTTCAATCCTCAATCCCCAATCCTCAATCCTCAATGCTCAATCCTCAATCGTCAATCATCAATCCCCAATCCTCAATCTTCAATCCTCAATTCTCAATCCTCAATCTTCGATCCTCAATACTCAATCTTCAATCCTCAATCCTCAATCCTCAATCCTCAATACTCAATCCTCAATCCTCAATCGTCAATCGTCAATCGTCAATCCTCAATCCTCAATCCTCAATCCTCAGTCCTCAGACCTCAGTCCTGAATCCTGATCCCTGAATCCTCAATCTTCAGTCCTCAGTCCTCTACAATCAGTTGTCAATCCTCAATCCTCAATAGAATATCATCAATTCACAGTTTTCAATACTCAATACTCAATCTGCAATCTTCAAACCTCTATCCACAAACATCAATTCTCATCACTCAACACTCAACACTCAGTCTTCAATCCTCAATCCTCAATCCTCAATCCTCAATCTTAATTTTCAATCCTCAATACTCAATCTTCAATCCTCAATCCTCAATCCTCAATCCTCAATCCTAAATCTTCAATCCTCAATACTCAATCTTCAATACACAATCCTCAATCCTCAATCTTCAATACACAATCCACAATCCTCAATCTTCAATTCTCAATCCTCAATCGTCTACCTTCAATCCTCGATACTCAATCTTCAATCCTCAATCCTCAATCCTCAATCTTCAATCCTCAATACTCAATCTTCAATCCTCAATCCACAATTCTCAATCCTCAATGCTCAATCCCCAATCGTCAATCCTCAATCCCCAATCCTCAATCTTCAATCCTCAATCCTCAATCCTCAATCCTCAATCCTCTCATCTTCAATCCTCAATACTCAATCTTCAATCCTCAATCCTAAATCCTCAATACTCAATCTGCAATCCTCAATCCTCAGTCCTCACTCCTCAATCCTCATCCTTCAATCCTCAATACCGAATCCGCAATCTTCAATCCTCAATCCTCAATCCTCAATCCTCAGACTTCAAACATCAATACTCAACCCTCAGTCCTCGTCCTCAATTCACAACCATCAATCCTCAGTCCTCAATCTTCAATCATTAATATTCAATCTTCAATCCTCAATCCTCAATCCTCAATCCTCAGCCCTCAATCCACAATGTTCAATCCTCAATACCCAATCCTCAGTCTTCAATCCTCAATCCTCAATCCCCAATCCTCAAACCTCAATCCTCAGTCCTCAAACCTCAGCCCTCGTCCTCAATCCTCAATCGACAATCCGCAATCCTCAATCTTCAATCCTCTATCCTCAATCGTGAGTCTTCAATCCTCAATACTCAACCTTTAATCCTCAATACTCAATCCTCAATCCTCAATCCTCATTCTTCCATCCTTAATACCCAATCCTCAATCTTCAATCCTCAATCCTCAATCCTCAATTCTCAATCCTCAATCCTCAGTCCTCGGTCCTCAAACCTCAATCCTCAACCCTCAGCCCTCGTCCTCAATCCTCAATCGACAATCCGCAATCCTCAATCTTCAATCCTCAATACTCAATCTTCAATCCTCACTCCTCAGTCCTCAAACCTCAATTATGAATCCTCAATCCTGAGTCCTCAACCTTCAGCCCTCAGTCCACAACAATCAGTAGTCAATCCTCAATCCTCAATAGAATATCCTCAATTCACAGTTTTCAATACTCAATACTCAATCTGCAATCTTCAAACCTCTATCCACAAACGTCAATTCTCATCACTCAACCCTCAACACTCAGTCCTCAATGTCCAATCCTCAATCCTCAATTCTCTATCTTCAATCCTCAATACTGAATCTTCAATCCTCAACCCTCAATCCTCAATCCTCAGTCCTCAATCCTCAATACTCAATCTTCAATCCTCAGCCCCAATCCTCAATCTTCTATCCTCGATACTCAATCCTCAATACTCAATCCTCAATCCTCAATCCTCAATCCTCAACCCTCAGTCCTCAAACCTCAATCCCGAATCCTCAATACTGAATCCTCAATCTTCAGCCCTCAGTCCTCAACAATCAATTGTCAATCCTCGATCCTCAATAGAATATCTTCAATTCACAGTTTTCAATACACAATCCCCATTCTTCAATCTTCAAATCTCAATCCACAAACACCAATTCTCGTCTCTCAACCCTCAACACTCAGTCCTCAATCTTCAATCCTCAATCCTCAATCCTCAATCGTCAATCATCAATCCCGAATCCTCAATCTTCAATCCTCAATTCTCAATCCTCAATCTTCGATCCTCAATACTCAATCTTCAATCCTCAATCCTCAATCCTCAATCCTCAATACTCAATCCTCAATCCTCAATCTTCAATCCTCAATCCTCAACCCTCAATCTTCAATCCTCAATACTCAATCCTCAATTCTCAATCCTCAATGCTCAATCCCCAATCGTCAATCCTCAATCCCCAATCCTCAATCTTCAATCCTCAATCCTCAATCCTCAATCCTCAATCCTCAATCCTCTCATCTTCAATCCTCAATACTCAATCTTCAATCCTCAATCCTAAATCCTCAATCCTCAATCCTCAATCCTCAATCCTCAATCTTCAATCCTCAATACTCAATCTGCACTCCTCAATCCTCAGTCCTCACTCCTCAATCCTCATCCTTCAATCCTCAATACCGAATCCGCAATCTTCAATCCTCAATCCTCAATCCTCAATCCTCAGACTTCAAACATCAATACTCAACCCTCAGTCCTCGTCCTCAATTCACAACCATCAATCCTCAGTCCTCAATCTTCAATCATTAATATTCAATCTTCAATCCTCAATCCTCAATCCTCAATCCTCAGCCCTCAATCCACAATGTTCAATCCTCAATACCCAATCCTCAGTCTTCAATCCTCAATCCTCAATCCCCAATCCTCAAACCTCAATCCTCAGTCCTCAAACCTCAGCCCTCGTCCTCAAACCTCAATCGACAATCCGCAATCCTCAATCTTCAATCCTCTATCCTCAATCGTGAGTCTTCAATCCTCAATACTCAGCCTTTAATCCTCAATACTCAATCCTCAATCCTCAATCCTCATTCTTCAATCCTTAATACCCAATCCTCAATCTTCAATCCTCAATCCTCAATCCTCAATTCTCAATCCTCAATCCTCAGTCCTCGGTCCTCAAACCTCAATCCTCAACCCTCAGCCCTCGTCCTCAATCCTCAATCGACAATCCGCAATCCTCAACCTTCAATCCTCAATACTCAATCTTCAATCCTCACTCCTCAGTCCTCAAACCTCAATTATGAATCCTCAATCCTGAGTCCTCAACCTTCAGCCCTCAGTCCACAACAATCAGTAGTCAATCCTCAATCCTCAATAGAATATCCTCAATTCACAGTTTTCAATACTCAATACTCAATCTGCAATCTTCAAACCTCTATCCACAAACGTCAATTCTCATCACTCAACCCTCAACACTCAGTCCTCAATGTCCAATCCTCAATCCTCAATTCTCAATCTTCAATCCTCAATACTGAATCTTCAATCCTCAACCCTCAATCCTCAATCCTCAGTCCTCAATCCTCAATACTCAATCTTCAATCCTCAGTCCCCAATCCTCAATCTTCTATCCTCAATACTCAATCCTCAATACTCAATCCTCAATCCTCAATCCTCAATCCTCAACCCTCAGTCCTCAAACCTCAATCCCGAATCCTCAATACTGAATCCTCAATCTTCAGCCCTCAGTCCTCAACAATCAATTGTCAATCCTCGATCCTCAATAGAATATCTTCAATTCACAGTTTTCAATACACAATCCCCATTCTTCAATCTTCAAATCTCAATCCACAAACACCAATTCTCGTCTCTCAACCCTCAACACTCAGTCCTCAATCTTCAATCCTCAATCCTCAATCCTCAATCCTCAATGCTCAATCCTCAATCGTCAATCATCAATCCCCAATCCTCAATCTTCAATCCTCAATTCTCAATCCTCAATCTTCGATCCTCAATACTCAATCTTCAATCCTCAATCCTCAATCCTCAATCCTCAATACTCAATCCTCAATCCTCAATCGTCAATCGTCAATCGTCAATCCTCAATCCTCAATCCTCAATCCTCAGTCCTCAGACCTCAGTCCTGAATCCTGATCCCTGAATCCTCAATCTTCAGTCCTCAGTCCTCTACAATCAGTTGTCAATCCTCAATCCTCAATAGAATATCATCAATTCACAGTTTTCAATACTCAATACTCAATCTGCAATCTTCAAACCTCTATCCACAAACATCAATTCTCATCACTCAACACTCAACACTCAGTCTTCAATCCTCAATCCTCAATCCTCAATCCTCAATCTTAATTTTCAATCCTCAATACTCAATCTTCAATCCTCAATCCTCAATCCTCAATCCTCAATCCTAAATCTTCAATCCTCAATACTCAATCTTCAATACACAATCCTCAATCCTCAATCTTCAATACACAATCCACAATCCTCAATCTTCAATTCTCAATCCTCAATCGTCTACCTTCAATCCTCGATACTCAATCTTCAATCCTCAATCCTCAATCCTCAATCTTCAATCCTCAATACTCAATCTTCAATCCTCAATCCACAATTCTCAATCCTCAATGCTCAATCCCCAATCGTCAATCCTCAATCCCCAATCCTCAATCTTCAATCCTCAATCCTCAATCCTCAATCCTCAATCCTCTCATCTTCAATCCTCAATACTCAATCTTCAATCCTCAATCCTAAATCCTCAATACTCAATCTGCAATCCTCAATCCTCAGTCCTCACTCCTCAATCCTCATCCTTCAATCCTCAATACCGAATCCGCAATCTTCAATCCTCAATCCTCAATCCTCAATCCTCAGACTTCAAACATCAATACTCAACCCTCAGTCCTCGTCCTCAATTCAGAACCATCAATCCTCAGTCCTCAATCTTCAATCATTAATATTCAATCTTCAATCCTCAATCCTCAATCCTCAACACTCAATCCTCAATGTTCAATCCTCAATACCCAATCATCAGTCTTCAAACCTCAATCCTCAATCCTCAATCCTCAAACCTCAATCCTCAGTCCTCAAACCTCAGCCCTCGTCCTCAATCCTCAATCGACAATCCGCAATCCTCAATCTTCAATCCTCTATCCTCAATCGTCAGTCTTCAATCCTCAATACTCAACCTTTAATCCTCAATACTCAATCCTCAATCCTCAATCCTCATTCTTCAATCCTTAATACCCAATCCTCAATCTTCAATCCTCAATCCTCAATCCTCAATTCTCAATCCTCAATCCTCAGTCGTCGGTCCTCAAACCTCAATCCTCAACCCCCAGCCCTCGTCCTCAATCCTCAATAGACAATCCGCAATCCTCAATCTTCAATCCTCAATACTCAATCTTCAATCCTCACTCCTCAGTCCACAAACCTCAATTATGAATCCTCAATCCTGAGTCCTCAACCTTCAGCCCTCAGTCCACAACAATCAGTAGTCAATCCTCAATCCTCAATAGAATATCCTCAATTCACAGTTTTCAATACTCAATACTCAATCTGCAATCTTCAAACCTCTATCCACAAACATCATTTCTCATCACTCAACCCTCAACACTCAGTCCTCAATGTTCAATCCTCAATCCTCAATTCTCAATCTTCAATCTTCAATACTGAATCTTCAATCCCCAACCCTCAATCCTCAATCCTCAATCCTCAATCCTCAATCCTCAATCTTAATCTTCAATCCTCAATACTCAATCTTCAATCCTCAATCCTCAATCCTCAATCCTCAATCCTCAATCTTCAATCCTCAATACTCAATCTTCAATACACAATCCTCAATCCTCAATCCTCAATCCTCAATCCTCAATCCTCAATCCTCAATGGTCAATCTTCAATCCTCAATACTCAATCTTCAATCCTCAATCCTCAATCCTCAATCCCCAATCCTCATTCTTCAATCCTCAATACCCAATCCTCAATCTTCAATCCTCAGTCCTCAATCCTCAATCCTCAATCCTCAATCCTGAATCCTCAATCTTCAATACGCAGTCCCAAATCCTCAATCTTCAATACTCAATCCACAATCCTCAATCTTCAATTCTCAATCCTCAATCGTCTATCTTCAATCCTCGATACTCAATCTTCAATCCTCAACCCTCAATCCTCAATCCTCAATCCTCATTCTTCAATACTCAATACACAATAGAATATCCTGAATTTTCATGGTTCAATACTCAATCCACAATATCCAATAATCGAATCTCAATCCTCAAACATCAATTCTCAACACTCAATCCTCAACACTCAGTCCTCACTCTTCAATCCTCCATCCTCAATCATCAATCCTCAAGCGTCAATCCTCAATCATCAATCCTCAACCCTCAATCCTCAGTCCTCAAACCTCAATCCCGAATCCTGAATCCTGAATCCTCAATCTTCAGCCCTCAGTCCTCAACAATCAATTGTCAATCCTCAGTCCTCAATAGAATATCCTCAATTCACAGTTCTCAATACTCAATCCCCATTCTTCAATCTTCAAATCTCAATCCACAAACATGAATTCTCATCACTCAATCCTCAACACTCAGTCCTCAATCTTCAATCCTCAATCCTCAATCCTCAATCTTCAATCCTCAATACTCAATCTTCAATCCTCAATCCTCAATTCTCAATACTCAATGCTCAATCCCCAATCGTCAATCCTCAATCCCCAATCCTCAATCTTCAATCCTCAATCCTCAATCCTCAATCCTCAATCCTCTCATCTTCAATCCTCAATACTCAATCTTCAATCCTCAATCCTAAATCCTCAATCCTCAATCCTCAATCGTCAATCCTCAATCTTCAATCCTCAATACTCAATCTGCAATCCTCAATCCTCAGTCCTCACTCCTCAATCCTCATCCTTCAATTCTCAATACCGAATCCGCAATCTTCAATCCTCAATCCTCAATCCTCAATCCTCAATCCTCAAACCTCAATCCTCAGTCCTCAAACCTCAATCCTGAATCCTCAATCCTGAACCCTCAATCTTCAGCCCTGAGTCCGCAACAATCAGTTGTCAATTCTCAATCCTCAACAGAATATCCTCAATTCACAGTTTTCAATACTCAATTCTCAATCTGCAGTCTTCAGGTCTCTATCCACAAACATCAATTCTCATCACTCAACCCTCAATACTCAGTCCCCAATCCTCAATCTTCAATCCTCAATCCTCAATCCTGCACCATCAATCTTAATCTTCAATCCTCAAAACTCAATCTTCAATCCTCAATCCTCAATCCTCAATCTTCAATCCTCAATACTCAATCTTCAATCCTCAATCCTCAATCCTCAATCCTCAATCCTCAATCCTCAGTCCGCAAACCTCAATCCTTAATTCTCAATCCTGAATCCTCAATCTTCAGCCCTCAGTCCTCTACAATCAGTTGTCAATCATCAATCCTCAATAGAATATCATGAATTCACAGTCTTTATTACTCAATACTCAGTCTGCAATCTTCAAATCTCTATCCACAAACATCAATTCTCATCACTCAACCTTCAACGCTCAGTCCCCAATCCTCAAAATTCAATCCTCAATCTTCAATGCTCAATCCTCAATCCTCAATCCTCAATCCTCAATCCTCAATATTCAACGCACAACCCTCAACCATCAATCCTCAATACTCAGCCATCAATCCTCAATTCTCAATACTCAATAGAATATCCTGCACTCTCATGGTTCAATACTCAATCCACAATATTCAATAATCAAATCTCAATCCTCAAACATCAATTCTCAACACTCTATCCTCAATACTCAGTCCTCTCTCTTCAAACCTCCATCCTCAATCCTCAATCCTCAAGCTTCAATCCTCAATCCTCAATCCTCAACCATCAATCCTCAGTCCTCAAACCTCAATCCGGAGTCCTCAATCCTGAATCCTCAACCTTCAGCCCACGGTCCCCAAACAATTAATTGTCAATCCACAATCCTCAATAGAATATCCTCAATTCATAGTTCTCAATACTCATTCCCCATTCTACAATCTTCAAATCTCAAACCACAAACATCAATTATCGTCACTCAACCCGCAACACTCAGGCCCCAATCCTCAATATTCAATCCTCAATCCACAATCCTCAACCTTCAATCCTCAATACTCACTCTTCAATGCTCATTCCTCAATCCTCAATCCTCAATACTCAATCCTCAATCCTCAATCCTCAGACCTCAAACATCAATACAAAACCCTCAGTCCTCGTCCTCAATCCACAAGCCTCAATCCTCAATCCTCAGTTCTCAATCCTCAATCCTCAATCCTCAAACCTCAATCCTCAACCGTCAGTCCTCGTCCTCAATCCTCAAATATCAATCCTCAATACTTAATCGTCAATCCTGAATCCCCAATCCTCAATCTTCAGTCCTCAATCCTCAATCCTCAATCCTCAATTCTCAATCCTCAATGTTAAATCCTCAATAACCAATCTTCAATCTTCAATCCTCGATCCTCAATCCTCAATCCCCAATCCTCAATCCCCAATCCTCAGTCCTCAAACCACAATCCTGAATCCTCAATCCTGAATCCTCAATCTTCAGCCCTCAGGCCTCAACAATCAGTTGTCAATCCTCAATCCTCACTAGAATACCCTCAGTTCAGAGCTTTCCATACGCAATACTCAATCTGCAATCTTCATATCTCTATCCACAAACATCAATTCTCATCACTCAACCCTCAACACTCAGTCCTCAATCCTCAATCTTCAATCCTCAATCCTCAATCCTCAATCCTCAATCCTCAATCCTCAATCCTCAAACCTCTTTCTTCAATCCTCAATACCCAATCCTCAATCTTCAATCCTCAATCCTCAATCCTCAATTCTCAATCCTCAATCCTCAATCCTCAGACCTCAGACATCAATACTCAACCCTCAGTCCTCGTCCTCAATCCACAACCCTCAATCCTCAATACTCAATCTTCAATCATCAATATTCAATCTTCAGTCCTCAATCCTCAATCCTCAATCCTCAATACTCAATCCTCAATGTTCAATACACAATACCCAATCCTCAATCTTCAATCCCCAATCCTCAATCCTCAATCCTCAATCCTCAATCCTCAATCCTCAATCCTCAATCCTCAGTCCTCAAACCTCTATCCTGGAACCTCAATCCTGAATCCTCAATCTTCAAGCCTCAGTCCTCAACAATCAGTTGTAAATTCTCAATCCTCAATAGAATATCATCAATCCACAGTTTTCAATACTCAATACTCAATCTGCAATCTTTAAATCTCTATCCACAAACACCAATTCTCATCACTCAACATTCAATACTCAGTCCCCAGTCCTCAATCTTCAATCCTCAATCCTCAATCCTCAATCCTCAATCCCCTACCTTCAATCCTCAATACTCAATCTTCAATCCTCAATCCTCAATCCTCAATCCTCAATCTTCAATCCTCAATGCTCAGTCCTCAATCCTCTATCCTCATTCTTCAATCCTCAATACCCAATCCTCAATCTTCAATCCTCAATCCTCAATCCTCAATTCTCAATCATCAATCGTCAGTCCTCAGTCCTCAAACCTCAATCCTCAACCCTCAGCCCTCATCGTCAATCCTCAATCCTCAACCCTCAATCCTCAATCTTCAATCCTGAATACACAATCTTCAACAATCAATCCTCAATTCTCAATCCTCAATACTCAATCCTCAATCCTCAATCCTCAATCTTCAATCCTCAATACTCAATCATCAATCCTCAATCATCAATCCTCAGTCCTCAATCCTCAATCCTCAAATCTCAATCTTCAATCCTCAATAATCAATCATCAATCCTCAATCCTCAATCCTCAATCTTCAATCCTCTATACTCAATCTTCAATCCTCAATCCTCAATCCTCAATCCTCAATCTTCAATCCTCAATCCTCAATCCCAAATCCTCAATCCTCAGTCTTCAATCCTCAATACCCGATCCTCAATCTTCAATCCTCAATCCTCAATCCTCATTTCTCAATCCTCAATCCTCAGTCCTCAGTCCTCAAACCCCTATTCTCAACCATCAGCCCTCATAGTCAATCCTCAATCCTCAATCCTCAATCCTCAATCTTCAATCCTCAATACTCAACATTCAATCCTCAATCCTCAATTCTCAATCCTCAATACTGATTCCTCAATCGTCAATCCTCAAACCCCAATCCTCAATCTTCAATACTCAATCCTCAATCCTCAATCCTCAATCCTCAATCCTCTTTCTTCAATCCTCAATACCCAATCCTCAATCCTCAATTCTCAATCTTCAATCCTCGATCCTCAATCCTCAATCCTCAATCCTCTTTCTTCAATCCTCAATACCCAATCCTCAATCTTCAATCCTCAATCCTCAATCCTCAATTCGCAATCCTCAATCCTCAATCCACAGACCTCAGACATCAATACTGGACCCTCAGTCCTCGTCCTCAATCCACAGCCCTCAACCCTCAATCCTCAATCTTCAATCATCAATATTCAATCTTCTGTCCTCAATCCTCAATCCTCAATCCTCAATCCTCAATCCTCAATGTTCAATCCGCAATACGCAATCCTCAATCTTCAATCCTCAATCCTCAATCCTCAATCCTCAATCCTCAATCCTCAATCCTCAATCCTCAGTACTCAAACCTCAATCCTGAATCCTCAATCCTGAATCCTCAATCTTCAGACCTCAGTCCTCAAAGATCAGTTGTCAATTATCAATCCTCAATAGAATATCATCAATTCACAGTTTTCAATACTCAATACTCAATCTGCTATCTTTAAATCTCTATCCACAAACATCAATTCTCATCACTCAACCCTCAACACTCAGTTCCCAATCCTCAATCTTCAATCCTCAACCTTAATCCTCAATCCTCAATCCTCATTCTTCAATCCTCAATACCCAATCCTCAATCTTCAATCCTCGATCCACAATCCTCAATTCTCAATCCTCAATCTTCAGTCCTCAGTCCTTAAACCTCAATCCTCAACCCTCAGCCATCATCCTCAATCCTCAATCCTCAATCCTCAATCCTCAGTCCTCAAACCTCAATTCTGAATCCTCAATCCTGTATCCTCAATCTTCAGCCCTCAGTCCTCAACAATCAGGTGACAATCCTCAATCCTCAATAGAATATCCTCAATTCAAAGTTTTCAATACTCAATACTCAATCTGCAATCTTCAAATCACTATCCACAAACATCAATTCTCATCACCCAACTCTCAACACTCAGTCCTCAATGTTCAATCCTCAATCCTCAATTCTCAATCTTCAATCCTCAATACTCAATATTTAATCCTCAATCCTCAATCCTCAATCTTCAATCCTCAATCCCCAATACTGAATCCTCAATCCTCAATCCTCAATCCTCAATCATCAATCCTCAATCTTCAATACTCAATCCTCAATCCTCAATCCTCAATCATCAATCCTCAATCATCAATCCTCAATCTTCAATCCTCAATACTCAATCTTTAATCCTCAGTCCTCAATCCTCAATCCTCGTTCTTAAATCCTCAATACCCAATACTCAATCTTCAGTCCTCAATCCTAAATACTCAATCCTCAATCCTCAATCCTCAATTATCAATCCTCAATCATCAATCATCAATCTTCAATACTCAATCCTCAATCCTCAATCCTCAATACTCAATCCTCAATCCTCAATCATCAATCCTCAATCATCAATCCTCAATCTTCAATCCTCAATACTCAATCTTTAATCCTCAGTCCTCAATCCTCAATCTTCAATCTTCAATCCTCAACCCGCAATCCTCAATCCTCAATCCTCAATCCTCAGTCCTCAATCCGCAATCTTCAATCCTCAATACTCAATCTTCAATCCTCAATACTCAATCCTCAACCCTCAGTCCTCATTCTTCAATCCTCAATAACCAATCCTCAGTCTTCAATCCTCATTCCTCAACACTTAATCCTCAATCCTCAATCCTCAATCTTCAATCCTCAATACTCAATCATCAATCCGCAATCCTCAATTCTCAATCTTCAATCCTCAATACTCAATCTTCAATACTCAATCCTCAATCCTCACTCCTCAAACATCAATTCTGAATCCTCAATCCTGAATCCTCAATCTTCAGCCCTCAGTCCTGAACAATCAGGTGACAATCCTCAATCCTCAATAGAATATCCTCAATTCACAGTTTTCAATACTCAATACTCAATCTGCAATCTTCAAATCTCTATCAACGAACATCAATTCTCATCACTCCACCTTCAACACTCAGTCCTCAATGTTCAATACTCAATCCTCAATTCTCAATCTTCAATCCTCAATACTCCATCTTTAATCCTCAATCCTCAATCCTCAATCTACAATCCTCAATCCGCAATACTCAATCCTCAACCCTCAATCCTCAATCCTCAATCATCAATCCTCAATCTTCAATACTCAATCCTCAATCCTCAATCCTCAATCCTCAACCCTCAATCCTCAATCTTAAATACACAATCCTCAATCCTCAATCCTCAATCCTCAATTCTCAATCTTCAATCCTCAATACTCAATCTTAAATCCTCAATACACAATCCTCAATACCCAATGCTCAATCTTCAATCCTCAATCCTCAATCCTCAATTCTCGATCCTCAATCCTCAACCCTCAATCCTCAATCCTCAATCCTCAATCCTCAATCCTCAACCCTCAATCGTCAGTCTTCAAACCCCAATATTCAATCTTCAATCCTCAATCCTCAATCCTCAATCCTCAATCCTCATCCTTCAATCCTCAATACCCAATCCTCAATATTCAATCCTCAATCCTCAATCCTCAATTCTCAATCCTCAATCCTCAGTCCTCAGTCCTTAAACCTCAATCCTCAGCCCTCAGCCCTCATCCTCAATCCTCAATCCTCAATCCTCAATCCTCAATCTTCAATCCTCAATACTCAATCTTCAATCCTCAATCCTCAATCCTCAATCTTCAATCCTCAATCCCCAATACTGAATCCTCAATCCTCAATCCTCAATCCTCAATCATCAATCCTCAATCTTCAATACTCAATCCTCAATCCTCAATCCTCAATCCTCAATCCTCAATCCTCAATCCTCAATCATCAATCCTCAATCTTCAATACTCAATCCTCAATCCTCAATCCTCAATCCTCGTTCTTAAATCCTCAATACCCAATACTCAATCTTCAATCCTCAATCCTAAATACTCAATCCTCAATCCTCAATCCTCAATCATCAATCCTCAATCATCAATCATCAATCTTCAATACTCAATCCTCAATCCTCAATCCTCAATACTCAATCCTCAATCCTCAATCATCAATCCTCAATCTTCAATCCTCAATACTCAATCTTTAATCCTCAGTCCTCAATCCTCAATCTTCAATCTTCAATCCTCAACTCGCAATCGTCAATCCTCAATACTCAATCTTAAACCCTCAATCCTCAATCCTCAATCCTCAATCCTCAAACCTCAATCCTCAATCCTCAATCCTCAATACTCGATCCTCAGTCCTCAATTCTCAATCCTCAATCCTCAATTCTCAATCTTCAATCCTCAATACTCAATCTTAAATCCTCAATCCTCAACCCTCAATCCTCAATCCTCAATCTTCAATCCTCAATACTCAATCTTCAATCCTCAATCCTCAATCCTCAGTCCTCAAACCTCAATTCTGAATCTTCGATCCTGAATCCTCATTCTCCAGCCCTCAGTCCTGAACAATCAGGTGACAATCCTCAATCCTCAATTGAATATCCTCAATTCACAGTTTTCAATACTCAATACTCAATCTGCAATCTTCAAATCTCTATCCACAAACATCAATTCTCATCACTCAACACTCAACACTCAGTCCTCAATGTTCAATCCTCAATCCTCAATTCTCAATCTTCAATCCTCAATACTCAATCTTAAATCCTCATTACTCAATCCTCAATACCCAATGCTCAATCTTCAATCCTCAATCCTCGATCCTCAATTCTCGATCCTCAATCCTCAACCCTCAATCCTCAATCCTCAATCCTCAATCCTCAATCCTCAACCCTCAACCGTCAGTCTTCAAACCCCAATATTCAATCTTCAATCCTCAATCCTCAATCCTCATTCCTCAATCCTCATCCTTCAATCCTCAATACCCAATCCTCAATATTCAATCCTCAATCCTCAATCCTCAATTCTCAATCCTCAATCCTCTTTCTTCAATCCTCAATACCCAATCCTCAATCTTCAATCCTCAATCCTCAATCCTCAATTCGCAATCCTCAATCCTCAATCCACAGACCTCAGACATCAATACTGGACCCTCAGTCCTCGTCCTCAATCCACAGCCCTCAATCCTCAATCCTCAATCTTCAATCATCAATATTCAATCTTCTGTCCTCAATCCTCAATCCTCAATCCTCAATCCTCAATCCTCAATGTTCAATCCGCAATACGCAATCCTCAATCTTCAATCCTCAATCCTCAATCCTCAATCCTCAATCCTCAATCCTCAATCCTCAATCTTCAGTACTCAAACCACAATCCTGAATCCTCAATCCTGAATCCTCAATCTTCAGACCTCAGTCCTCAAAGATCAGTTGTCAATTATCAATCCTCAATAGAATATCATCAATTCACAGTTTTCAATACTCAATACTCAATCTGCTATCTTTAAATCTCTATCCACAAACATCAATTCTCATCACTCAACCCTCAACACTCAGTTCCCAATCCTCAATCTTCAATCCTCAATCCTCAATCCTCAATCCTCAATCCTCATTCTTCAATCCTCAATACCCAATCCTCAATCTTCAATCCTCGATCCACAATCCTCAATTCTCAATCCTCAATCTTCAGTCCTCAGTCCTTAAACCTCATCCTCAACCCTCAGCCATCATCCTCAATCCTCAATCCTCAATCCTCAATCCTCAATCTTCAATCCCCAATACTCAATCTTCAACCCTCAATCCTCAATCCTCAATCCTCAATCGTCATTCTTCAATCCTCAATACCCAATCCTCAATCTTCAATCCACGATCCACAATCCTCAATTCTCAATCCTCAATCTTCAGTCCTCAGTCCTTAAACCTCAATCCTCAACCTTCAGCCATCATCCTCAATCCTCAACCCTCAATCCTCAATCCTCAATCTTCAATCCCCAATACTCAACCTTCAACCCTCAATCCTCAATCCTCAGTCCTCAAACCTCAATTCTGAATCCTCAATCCTGAATCCTCAATCTTCAGCCCTCAGTCCTCAACAATCAGGTGACAATCCTCAATCCCCAATAGAATATCGTCAATTCACAGTTTTCAATACTCAATACTTAATCTGCATTCTTCAAATCTCCATCCACAAACATCAATTCTCATCACTCAACCCTCAACACTCAGTCCTCAATGTTCAATTCTCAATCCTCAATTCTCAATCTTCAATCCTCAATACTCAATCTTTAATCCTGAATCCTCAATCCTCAATCTTCAATCCTCAATCCCCAATACTCAATCCTCAATCCTCAATCCTCAATCCTCAATCATCAATCCTCAATCTTCAATACTCAATCCTCAATCCTCAATCCTCAATCCTCAATCCTCAATCCTCAATCATCAATCCTCAATCTTCAATCCTCAATACTCAATCTTTAATCCTCAATCCCCAATCCTCAATCTCCAATCCTCAATCCTCAATCCTCAATCCTCAATCCTCAAACCTCAATCCTCCATCCTCAATCCTCAATCTTCAATCCTCAATACTCAATCATCAATCCTCAATCCTCAATCCTCAATCTTCCATCCTCAATACTCAATCTTCAATCCTCAATCCTCAATCCTCAATCCTCAATCTTCAATCCTCAATCCTCAATCCTCAATCCCCAATCCTCAGTCTTCAATCCTCAATACACGATCCTCAATCTTCAATCCTCAATCCTCAATCCTCAATCCTCAATCCTCAATCCTCAGTCCTCAGTCCTCAAACCTCTATCCTCAACCCTCAGCCCTCATAGTCAATCCTCAATCATCAATCCTCAATCCTCAATCTTCAATCCTCAATACTCAACCTTCAATCCTCAATCCTCAATTCTCAATCCTCAATACTGAATCCTCAATCGTCAATCCTCAATCCCCAATCCTCAATCTTCAATACTCAATCCTCAATCCTCTTTCTTCAATCCTCAATACCCAATCCTCAATCCTCAATTTTCAATCTTCAATCCTCAATCCTCAATCCTCAATCCTCAATCCTCTTTCTTCAATCCTCAATACCCAATCCTCAATCTTCAATCCTCAATCCTCAATCCTCAATTCGCAATCCTCAATCCTCAATCCACGGACCTCAGACATCAATACTGAACCCTCGGTCCTCGTCCTCAATCCACAGCCCTCAATCCTCAATACTCAATCTTCAATCATCAATATTCAATCTTCAGTCCTCAATCCTCAATCCTCAATCCTCAATCCTCAATCCTCAATGTTCAATCCGCAATACCCAATCCTCAATCTTCAATCCTCAATCCTCAATCCTCAATCCTCAATCCTCAATCCTCAATCCTCTATCCTCAATCCTCAGTACTCAAACCTCAATCCTGAATCCTCAATCCTGAATCCTCAATCTTGAGACCTCAGTCCTCAAAAATCAGTTGTCAATTCTCAATCCTCAATAGAATATCATCAATTCACAGTTTTCAATACTCAATACTCAATCTGCTATCTTTAAATCTCTATCCACAAACATCAATTCTCATCACTCAACCCTCAACACTCAGTCCCCAATCCTCAATCTTCAATCCTCAATCATTCAATCCTCAATCCTCAATCCTCAATATTCAATCCTCAATACTCAATCATCAATCCTCAGTCCTCAATCCTCAGTCCTCAATCCTCAAACCTCAATCCTCAACCCTCAGCCCTCATCCTCAATCCTCAACCCTCAATCCTCAATCTTCAATCTTCAATCCTCAATAATCAATCTTCAACCCTCAATCCTCAGTCCTCAAACCTCAATTCTGAATCCTCAATCCTGAATGCTCAATTTTCAGCCCTCAGTCCTCAACAATCAGTTGTCAATACTCAATCCCCAATAGAATATCGTCAATTCACAGTTTTCAATACTCAATACTTAATCTGCATTCTTCAAATCTCCATCCACAAACATCAATTCTCATCACTCAACCCTCAACACTCAGTCCTCAATGTTCAATCCTCAATCCTCAATTCTCAATCTTCAATCCTCAATACTCAATCTTTAATCCTGAATCCTCAATCCTCAATCTTCAATCCTCAATCCCCAATACTCAATCCTCAATCCTCAATCCTCAATCCTCAATCATCAATCCTCAATCTTCAATACTCAATCCTCAATCCTCAATCCTCAATCCTCAATCCTCAATCCTCAATCCTCAGTCATCAATCCTCAATCTTCAATCCTAAATACTCAATCTTTAATCCTCAATCTTCAATCCTCAATCTTCAATCTTCAATCCTCAATCCGCAATCCTCAATCCTCAATCCTCAATCCTCAATCCTCAATCCTCAATCTTCAATCCTCAATACCCAATCTTCAATCCTCAATCCTCAATCCTCAACCCACAGTCCTCATTCTTCAATCCTCAATAACCAATCCTCAATCTTCAATCCTCAATCCTCAATCCTCAATCCTCAATCCTCAATCCTCAATCTTCAATCCTCAATACTCAATCATCAATCCTCAATCCTCAATCCTCAATCCTGAATCCTCAACCCTCAATCGTCAGTCTTCAAACCTCAATAGTCAATCTTCAACACTCAATCCTCAATCCTCAATCCTCAATCCTCATTCTTCAATCCTCAATACCCAATCCTCAATCTTCAATACTCAATCCTCAATCCTCAATTCTCAATCCTCAATCCTCAGTCCTCAGTCCTCAAACCTCAATCCTCAAACCCTCAGCCATCATCCTCAATCCTCAATCCTCAATCCTCAATCCTCAATCTTCAATCCTCAATACTCAGTCTTCAATCCTCAATCCTCAGTCATCAGACCTCAATTCTGAATCCTCAATCCTGAATCCTCAATCTTCAGCCCTGAGTACTCAACAATCAGTTGTCAATCCTGAATCCTCAATAGAATATCCTCAATTCACAGTTTTCAATACTCAATACACAATCTGCAACCTTCAAGCCTCTATCCACAAACATCAATTCTCATCACCCAACCCTCAACACTCAGACCTCAATGTTCAATCCTCAATCCTCAATCCACAATCCTCAATCGTCAATTTTCAATCCTCAATCCACAGTCTTCAATCTTCAATCGCCCATGCTCAATCCTCAATCCTCAATCTTCAGTCCTCAACCCTCAATCCTCAATACCAAATCCTCTATCTTGAATCTTCAATCCTCAATCCTCAATCTTCAGTCCTCAATCCTCAATACTCAATCCTCAATCCTCAATCCTCAATCCTCAATCATCAATCCTCAATCTTCAATACTCAATCCTCAATCCTCAATCTTCAATACTCAATACTCAATCTTTAATCCTCAATCCCCAATCCTCAATCTCCAATCCTCAATCCTCAATCCTCAATCCTCAATCCTCAATCCTCAATCCTCCATCATCAATCCTCAATCTTCAATCCTCAATACTCAATCATCAATCCTCAATCGTCAATCCTCAATCTTCAATCCTCAATACTCAATCCTCAATCCTCAATCCCCAATTCTCAGTCTTCAATCCTCAATACCCGATCCTCAATCTTCAATCCTCAGTCCTCAATCCTCAATTCTCAATCCTCAATCCTCAGTCCTCAGTCCTCAAACCTCTATCCTCAACCCTCAGCCCTCATAGTTAATCCTCAATCATCAATCCTCAATCCTCAATCTTCAATCCTCAATACTCAACCTTCAATCCTCAATCCTCAATTCTCAATCCTCAATACTGAATCCTCAATCGTCAATCCTCAATCCCCAATCCTCAATCTTCAATACTCAATCCTCAATCCTCAATCCAAAATCCTCAATCTTCAAACCTCAATACTGAATCTTCAATCCTCAATCCTCAATCCTCAATCCTCTTTCTTCAATCCTCAATACCCAATCCTCAGTCCTCAAACCTCAATTCTGAATCCTCAATCCTGAATCCTCAATCTTCAGCCCTCAGTCCTCAACAATCAGGTGACAATACTCAATCCCCAATAGAATATCGTCAATTCACAGTTTTCAATACTCAATACTTAATCTGCATTCTTCAAATCTCCATCCACAAACATCAGTTCTCATCACTCAACCCTCAACACTCAGTCCCCAAACCTCAATCTTCTATCCTCAACCCTCAATCCTCAATCCTCAATCCTCAATCCTCAATCTTCAATCCTCAATCCTCAATACTCAATCCTCAATCCTCAATCCTCAATCATCAATGCTCAATCTTCAATACTCAATCCTCAATCCTCAATCGTCAATCTTCAATCCTCAATACTCAATCTTCAATCCTCAATCCTCAATTCTCACTCCTCCATCCTCAGTCCTCAAACCTCAATCCTGAATCCTCAATCCTGAATCCTCAATCTTCAGCCCTCAGTCCTCAACAATCAGGTGACAATCCTCAATCCCCAATAGAATATCGTCAATTCACAGTTTTCAATACTCAATACTTAATCTGCATTCTTCAAATCTCCATCCACAAACATCAATTCTCATCACTCAACCCTCAACACTCAGTCCTCAATGTTCAATCCTCAATCCTCAATTCCCAATCTTCAATCCTCAATACTCAATCTTTAATCCTGAATCCTCAATCCTCAATCTTCAATCCTCAATCCCCAATACTCAATCCTCAATCCTCAATCCTCAATCCTCAATCTTCAATCCTCAATCCTCAATACTCAATCCTCAATCCTCAATCCTCAATCCTCAATCATCAATCCTCAATCTTCAATACTCAATCCTCAATCCTCAATCTTCAATACTCAATACTCAATCTTTAATCCTCAATCCCCAATCCTCAATCTCCAATCCTCAATCCTCAATCCTCAATCCTCAATCCTCAATCCTCAATCCTCCATCATCAATCCTCAATCTTCAATCCTCAATACTCAATCATCAATCCTCAATCGTCAATCCTCAATCTTCAATCCTCAATACTCAATCCTCAATCCTCAATCCCCAATTCTCAGTCTTCAATCCTCAATACCCGATCCTCAATCTTCAATCCTCAGTCCTCAATCCTCAATTCTCAATCCTCAATCCTCAGTCCTCAGTCCTCAAACCTCTATCCTCAACCCTCAGCCCTCATAGTTAATCCTCAATCATCAATCCTCAATCCTCAATCTTCAATCCTCAATACTCAACCTTCAATCCTCAATCCTCAATTCTCAATCCTCAATACTGAATCCTCAATCGTCAATCCTCAATCCCCAATCCTCAATCTTCAATACTCAATCCTCAATCCTCAATCCAAAATCCTCAATCTTCAAACCTCAATACTGAATCTTCAATCCTCAATCCTCAATCCTCAATCCTCTTTCTTCAATCCTCAATACCCAATCCTCAGTCCTCAAACCTCAATTCTGAATCCTCAATCCTGAATCCTCAATCTTCAGCCCTCAGTCCTCAACAATCAGGTGACAATACTCAATCCCCAATAGAATATCGTCAATTCACAGTTTTCAATACTCAATACTTAAGCTGCATTCTTCAAATCTCCATCCACAAACATCAGTTCTCATCACTCAACCCTCAACACTCAGTCCCCAAACCTCAATCTTC
Organism: Calliopsis andreniformis; assembly: GCF_051401765.1. NCBI lineage: Eukaryota > Metazoa > Arthropoda > Insecta > Hymenoptera > Andrenidae > Calliopsis > Calliopsis andreniformis. The sequence continues at coordinate 1,429,327 of NW_027480499.1, forward strand.
TATCCTCAACCCTCAATCCTCAATCCTCAATCCTCAATCCTCAATCTTCAATCCTCAATCCTCAATACTCAATCCTCAATCCTCAATCCTCAATCATCAATCCTCAATCTTCAATACTCAATCCTCAATCCTCAATCGTCAATCTTCAATCCTCAATACTCAATCTTCAATCCTCAATCCTCAATGCTCACTCCTCAAACCTCAATTCTGAATCCTCAATCCTGAATCCTCAATCTTCAGCCCTCAGTCCTGAACAATCAGGTGACAATCCTCAGTCCTCAACAGAATATCCTCAATTCACAGTTTTCAATACTCAACACTCAATCTGCAATCTTCAAATCCCTATCCATAAACATCAATTCTCATCACTCAACCCTCAACACTCAGTCCCCAATCCTCAATCTTCAATCCTCAATCCTCAATCCTCAATCCTCACTCCTCAACCCTCCATCCTCAGTCCTCAAACCTCAATCCTGAATCCTCAATCCTGAATCCTCAATCTTCAGCCCTCAGTCCTCAACAATCAGGTGACAATCCTCAATCCTCAACAGAATATCCTCAATTCACAGTTTTCAATCATCAATCCTCAATCTTCAATACTCAATCCTCAATCCTCAATCCTCAATCCTCGTTCTTAAATCCTCAATACCCAATACTCAACCTTCATTCCTCAATCCTCAATACTCAATCCTCAATCCTCAATCCCCAATCCTCAATCATAAATCATCAATCTTCAATACTCAATCCTCAATCCTCAATCCTCAAGACTCAATCCTCAATCCTCAATCATCAATCCTCAATCTTCAATCCTCAATACTCAATCTTTAATCCTCAGTCCTCAATCCTCAATCTTCAATCTTCAATCCTCAACTCGCAATCCTCAATCCTCAATCCTCAATCCTCAATCCTAAATCTTCAATCCTCAATACTCAATCTTCAATCCTCAATACTCAATCCTCAATCCTCAATCCTCAGTACTCAAACCTCAATCCTGAATCCTCAATCCTGAATCCTCAATCTTCAGACCTCAGTCCTCAAAGATCAGTTGTCAATTATCAATCCTCAATAGAATATCATCAATTCACAGTTTTCAATACTCAATACTCAATCTGCTATCTTTAAATCTCTATCCACAAACATCAATTCTCATCACTCAACCCTCAACACTGAGTTCCCAATCCTCAATCTTCAATCCTCAATCCTCAATCCTCAATCCTCAATCCTCATCCTTCAATCCTCAATACCGAATCCTCAATCTTCAATCCTCGATCCACAATCCTCAATTCTCAATCCTCAATCTTCAGTCCTCAGTCCTTAAACCTCAATCCTCAACCCTCAGCCATCATCCTCAATCCTCAATCCTCAATCCTCAATCCTCAATCTTCAATCCCCAATACTCAATCTTCAACCCTCAATCCTCAATCCTCAATCCTCAATCCTCATTCTTCAATCCTCAATACCCAATCCTCAATCTTCAATCCACGATCCACAATCCTCAATTCTCAATCCTCAACCTTCAGTCCTCAGTTCTTAAACCTCAATCCTCAACCTTCAGCCATCATCCTCAATCCTCAATCCTCAATCCTCAATCCTCAATCTTCAATCCCCAATACTCAATCTTCAACCCTCAATCCTCAATCCTCAGTCCTCAATACTCAATCCTCAATCCTCAGTCCTCATTCTTCAATCCTCAGTCCTCATTCTTCAATCCTCAATACCCAATCCTCAATCTTCAATCCTCAATCCTATATCTTCAATCCTCAATACTCAATCCTCAATCCTCAGTCCTCATTCTTCAATCCTCAATACCCAATCCTCAATCTTCAATCCGCAATCCTCAATCCTCAATCCTCAATCCTCAATCTTCAATCCTCAATACTCAATCATCAATCCGCAATCCTCAATCCTCAATCTTCAATCCTCAATACTCAATCTTCAATACTCAATCCTCAATCCTCACTCCTCAAACATCAATTCTGAATCCTCAATCCTGAATCCTCAATCTTCAGCCCTCAGTCCTGAACAATCAGGTGACAATCCTCAATCCTCAATAGAATATCCTCAATTCACAGTTTTCAATACTCAATACTCAATCTGCAATCTTCAAATCTCTATCAACGAACATCAATTCTCATCACTCAACCTTCAACACTCAGTCCTCAATGTTCAATACTCAATCCTCAATTCTCAATCTTCAATCCTCAATACTCCATCTTTAATCCTCAATCCTCAATCCTCAATCTACAATCCTCAATCCGCAATACTCAATCCTCAACCCTCAATCCTCAATCCTCAATCATCAATCCTCAATCTTCAATACTCAATCCTCAATCCTCAATCCTCAATCCTCAACCCTCAATCCTCAATCTTAAATACACAATCCTCAATCCTCAATCCTCAATCCTCAACCCTCAATCCTCAATCCTCAATCTTCAATCCTCAATACTCAATCTTCAATCCTCAATCCTCAATCCTCAGTCCTCAAACCTCAATTCTGAATCTTCGATCCTGAATCCTCATTCTCCAGCCCTCAGTCCTGAACAATCAGGTGACAATCCTCAATCCTCAATTGAATATCCTCAATTCACAGTTTTCAATACTCAATACTCAATCTGCAATCTTCAAATCTCTATCCACAAACATCAATTCTCATCACTCAACACTCAACACTCAGTCCTCAATGTTCAATCCTCAATCCTCAATTCTCAATCTTCAATCCTCAATACTCAATCTTAAATCCTCAATACTCAATCCTCAATACCCAATGCTCAATCTTCAATCCCCAATCCTCAATCCTCAATTCTCGATCCTCAATCCTCAACCCTCAATCCTCAATCCTCAATCCTCAATCCTCAATCCTCAACCCTCAATCGTCAGTCTTCAAACCCCAACATTCAATCTTCAATCCTCAATCCTCAATCCTCATTCCTCAATCCTCATCCTTCAATCCTCAATACCCAATCCTCAATATTCAATCCTCAATACTCAATCCTCAATTCTCAATCCTCAATCCTCTTTCTTCAATCCTCAATACCCAATCCTCAATCTTCAATCCTCAATCCTCAATCCTCAATTCGCAATCCTCAATCCTCAATCCACAGACCTCAGACATCAATACTGGACCCTCAGTCCTCGTCCTCAATCCACAGCCCTCAATCCTCAATCCTCAATCTTCAATCATCAATATTCAATCTTCTGTCCTCAATCCTCAATCCTCAATCCTCAATCCTCAATCCTCAATGTTCAATCCGCAATACGCAATCCTCAATCTTCAATCCTCAATCCTCAATCCTCAATCCTCAATCCTCAATCCTCAATCCTCAATCCTCAGTACTCAAACCTCAATCCTGAATCCTCAATCCTGAATCCTCAATCTTCAGACCTCAGTCCTCAAAGATCAGTTGTCAATTATCAATCCTCAATAGAATATCATCAATTCACAGTTTTCAATACTCAATACTCAATCTGCTATCTTTAAATCTCTATCCACAAACATCAATTCTCATCACTCAACCCTCAACACTCAGTTCCCAATCCTCAATCTTCAATCCTCAATCCTCAATCCTCAATCCTCAATCCTCATTCTTCAATCCTCAATACCCAATCCTCAATCTTCAATCCTCGATCCACAATCCTCAATTCTCAATCCTCAATCTTCAGTCCTCAGTCCTTAAACCTCAATCCTCAACCCTCAGCCATCATCCTCAATCCTCAATCCTCAATCCTCAATCCTCAATCTTCAATCCCCAATACTCAATCTTCAACCCTCAATCCTCAATCCACAATCCTCAATCCTCATTCTTCAATCCTCAATACCCAATCCTCAATCTTCAATCCACGATCCACAATCCTCAATTCTCAATCCTCAACCTTCAGTCCTCAGTCCTTAAACCTCAATCCTCAACCTTCAGCCATCATCCTCAATCCTCAATCCTCAATCCTCAATCCTCAATCTTCAATCCCCAATACTCAATCTTCAACCCTCAATCCTCAATCCTCAGTCCTCAAACCTCAATTCTGAATCCTCAATCCTGAATCCTCAATCTTCAGCCCTCAGTCCTCAACAATCAGGTGACAATCCTCAATCCCCAATAGAATATCGTCAATTCACAGTTTTCAATACTCAATACTTAATCTGCATTCTTCAAATCTCCATCCACAAACATCAATTCTCATCACTCAACCCTCAACACTCAGTCCTCAATGTCCAATCCTCAATCCTCAATTCTCAATCTTCAATCCTCAATACTCAATCTTTAATCCTGAATCCTCAATCCTCAATCTTCAATCCTCAATCCCCAATACTCAATCCTCAATCCTCAATCCTCAATCCTCAATCATCAATCCTCAATCTTCAATACTCAATCCTCAATCCTCAATCCTCAATCCTCAATCCTCAATCCTCAATCATCAATCCTCAATCTTCAATCCTCAATACTCAATCTTTAATCCTCAATCCCCAATCCTCAATCTCCAATCCTCAATCCTCAATCCTCAATCCTCAATCCTCAAACCTCAATCCTCCATCCTCAATCCTCAATCTTCAATCCTCAATACTCAATCATCAATCCTCAATCCTCAATCCTCAATCTTCCATCCTCAATACTCAATCTTCAATCCTCAATCCTCAGTCCTCAATCCTCAATCTTCAATCCTCAATCCTCAATCCTCAATCCCCAATCCTCAGTCTTCAATCCTCAATACACGATCCTCAATCTTCAATCCTCAATCGCCAATCCTCAATCCTCAATCCTCAATCCTCAGTCCTCAGTCCTCAAACCTCTATCCTCAACCCTCAGCCCTCATAGTCAATCCTCAATCATCAATCCTCAATCCTCAATCTTCAATCCTCAATACTCAACCTTCAATCCTCAATCCTCAATTCTCAATCCTCAATACTGAATCCTCAATCGTCAATCCTGAATCCCCAATCCTCAATCTTCAATACTCAATCCTCAATCCTCAATCCAAAATCCTCAATCTTCAAACCTCAATACTGAATCTTCAATCCTCAATCCTCAATCCTCAATCCTCAATCCTCTTTCTTCAATCCTCAATACCCAATCCTCAATCCTCAATTTTCAATCTTCAATCCTCAATCCTCAATCCTCAATCCTCAATCCTCTTTCTTCAATCCTCAATACCCAATCCTCAATCTTCAATCCTCAATCCTCAATCCTCAATTCGCAATCCTCAATCCTCAATCCACGGACCTCAGACATCAATACTGAACCCTCAGTCCTCGTCCTCAATCCACAGCACTCAATCCTCAATACTCAATCTTCAATCACCAATATTCAATCTTCAGTCCTCAATCCTCAATCCTCAATCCTCAATCCTCAATCCTCAATGTTCAATCCGCAATACCCAATCCTCAATCTTCAATCCTCAATCCTCAATCCTCAATCCTCAACCCTCAATCCTCAATCCTCAATCTTCAATCCTCAATACTCAATCTTCAATCCTCAATCCTCAATCCTCAGTCCTCAAACCTCAATTCTGAATCTTCGATCCTGAATCCTCATTCTCCAGCCCTCAGTCCTGAACAATCAGGTGACAATCCTCAATCCTCAATAGAATATCATCAATTCACAGTTTTCAATACTCAATACTCAATCTGCTATCTTTAAATCTCTATCCACAAACATCAATTCTCATCACTCAACCCTCAACACTCAGTCCCCAATCCTCAATCTTCAATCCTCAATCATTCAATCCTCAATCCTCAATCCTCAATATTCAATCCTCAATACTCAATCATCAATCCTCAGTCCTCAATCCTCAGTCCTCAATCCTCAAACCTCAATCCTCAACCCTCAGCCCTCATCCTCAATCCTCAATCCTCAATCCTCAATCTTCAATCCTCAATACTCAATCTTCAATCCTCAATCCTCAATCCCCAGTCCTCAAACCTCAATTCTGAATCTTCGATCCTGAATCCTCATTCTCCAGCCCTCAGTCCTGAACAATCAGGTGACAATCCTCAATCCTCAATTGAATATCCTCAATTCACAGTTTTCAATACTCAATACTCAATCTGCAATCTTCAAATCTCTATCCACAAACATCAATTCTCATCACTCAACACTCAACACTCAGTCCTCAATGTTCAATCCTCAATCCTCAATTCTCAATCTTCAATCCTCAATACTCAATCTTAAATCCTCAATACTCAATCCTCAATACCCAATGCTCAATCTTCAATCCTCAATCCTCAATCCTCAATTCTCGATCCTCAATCCTCAAGCCTCAATCCTCAATCCTCAATCCTCAATCCTCAATCCTCAACCCTCAATCGTCAGTCTTCAAACCCCAATATTCAATCTTCAATCCTCAATCCTCAATCCTCATTCCTCAATCCTCATCCTTCAATCCTCAATACCCAATCCTCAATATTCAATCCTCAACACTCAATCCTCAATTCTCAATCCTCAATCCTCTTTCTTCAATCCTCAATACCCAATCCTCAATCTTCAATCCTCAATCCTCAATCCTCAATTCGCAATCCTCAATCCTCAATCCACAGACCTCAGACATCAATACTGGACCCTCAGTCCTCGTCCTCAATCCACAGCCCTCAATCCTCAATCCTCAATCTTCAAACATCAATATTCAATCTTCTGTCCTCAATCCTCAATCCTCAATCCTCAATCCTCAATCCTCAATGTTCAATCCGCAATACGCAATCCTCAATCTTCAATCCTCAATCCTCAATCCTCAATCCTCAATCCTCAATACTCAATCCTCAATCCTCAGTACTCAATCCTCAATCCTGAATCCTCAATCCTGAATCCTCAATCTTCAGACCTCAGTCCTCAAAGATCAGTTGTCAATTATCAATCCTCAATAGAATATCATCAATTCACAGTTTTCAATACTCAATACTCAATCTGCTATCTTTAAATCTCTATCCACAAACATCAATTCTCATCACTCAACCCTCAATCCTCAATCCTCAATCCTCAATCCTCAATCCTCAATGTTCAATCCGCAATACGCAATCCTCAATCCTCAATCTTCAATCCCCAATACTCAATCTTCAACCCTCAATCCTCAATCCTCAATCCTCAATCCTCATTCTTCAATCCTCAATACCCAATCCTCAATCTTCAATCCACGATCCACAATCCTCAATTCTCAATCCTCAATCTTCAGTCCTCAGTACTTAAACCTCAATCCTCAACCTTCAGCCATCATCCTCAATCCTCAATCCTCAATCCTCAATCCTCAATCTTCAATCCCCAATACTCAATCTTCAACCCTCAATCCTCAATCCTCAGTCCTCAAACCTCAATTCTGAATCCTCAATCCTGAATCCTCAATCTTCAGCCCTCAGTCCTCAACAATCAGGTGACAATCCTCAATCCCCAATAGAATATCGTCAATTCACAGTTTTCAATACTCAATACTTAATCTGCATTCTTCAAATCTCCATCCACAAACATCAATTCTCATCACTCAACCCTCAACACTCAGTCCTCAATGTTCAATCCTCAATCCTCAATTCTCAATCTTCAATCCTCAATACTCAATCTTTAATCCTGAATCCTCAATCCTCAATCTTCAATCCTCAATCCCCAATACTCAATCCTCAATCCTCAATCCTCAATCCTCAATCATCAATCCTCAATCTTCAATACTCAATCCTCAATCCTCAATCCTCAATCCTCAATCCTCAATCCTCAATCATCAATCCTCAATCTTCAATCCTCAATACTCAATCTTTAATCCTCAATCCCCAATCCTCAATCTCCAATCCTCAATCCTCAATCCTCAATCCTCAATCCTCAAACCTCAATCCTCCATCCTCAATCCTCAATCTTCAATCCTCAAAGCTCAATCATCAATCCTCAATCCTCAATACTCAATCTTCAATCCTCAATCCTCAATCCTCAATCCTCAATCTTCAATCCTCAATCCTCAATCCTCAATCCCCAATCCTCAGTCTTCAATCCTCAATACACGATCCTCAATCTTCAATCCTCAATCCTCAATCCTCAATCCTCAATCCTCAATCCTCAGTCCTCAGTCCTCAAACCTCTATCCTCAACCCTCAGCCCTCATAGTCAATCCTCAATCATCAATCCTCAATCCTCAATCTTCAATCCTCAATACTCAACCTTCAATCCTCAATCCTCAATTCTCAATCCTCAATACTGAATCCTCAATCGTCAATCCTCAATCCCCAATCCTCAATCTTCAATACTCAATCCTCAATCCTCTTTCTTCAATCCTCAATACCCAATCCTCAATCCTCAATTTTCAATCTTCAATCCTCAATCCTCAATCCTCAATCCTCAATCCTCTTTCTTCAATCCTCAATACCCAATCCTCAATCTTCAATCCTCAATCCTCAATCCTCAATTCGCAATCCTCAATCCTCAATCCACGGACCTCAGACATCAATACTGAACCCTCAGTCCTCGTCCTCAATCCACAGCCCTCAATCCTCAATACTCAATCTTCAATCATCAATATTCAATCTTCAGTCCTCAATCCTCAATCCTCAATCCTCAATCCTCAATCCTCAATGTTCAATCCGCAATACCCAATCCTCAATCTTCAATCCTCAATCCTCAATCCTCAATCCTCAATCCTCAATCCTCAATCCTCAATCTTCAATCCTCAATACTCAACCTTCAATCCTCAATCCTCAATTCTCAATCCTCAATACTGAATCCTCAATCGTCAATCCTCAATCCCCAATCCTCAATCTTCAATACTCAATCCTCAATCCTCTTTCTTCAATCCTCAATACCCAATCCTCAATCCTCAATTTTCAATCTTCAATCCTCAATCCTCAATCCTCAATCCTCAATCCTCTTTCTTCAATCCTCAATACCCAATCCTCAATCTTCAATCCTCAATCCTCAATCCTCAATTCGCAATCCTCAATCCTCAATCCACGGACCTCAGACATCAATACTGAACCCTCAGTCCTCGTCCTCAATCCACAGCCCTCAATCCTCAATACTCAATCTTCAATCATCAATATTCAATCTTCAGTCCTCAATCCTCAATCCTCAATCCTCAATCCTCAATCCTCAATGTTCAATCCGCAATACCCAATCCTCAATCTTCAATCCTCAATCCTCAATCCTCAATCCTCAATCCTCAATCCTCAATCCTCAATCCTCAATCCTCAATCCTCTGTACTCAAACCTCAATCCTGAAACCTCAATCCTGAATCCTCAATCTTGAGACCTCAGTCCTCAAAAATCAGTTATCGATTCTCAATCCTCAATAGAATATCATCAATTCACAGTTTTCAATACTCAATACTCAATCTGCTATCTTTAAATCTCTATCCACAAACATCAATTCTCATCACTCAACCCTCAACACTCAGTCCCCAATCCTCAATCTTCAATCCTCAATCATTCAATCCTCAATCCTCAATCCTCAATATTCAATCCTCAATACTCAATCATCAATCCTCAGTCCTCAATCCTCAGTCCTCAATCCTCAAACCTCAATCCTCAACCCTCAGCCCTCATCCTCAATCCTCAATCCTCAATCCTCAATCTTCAATCTTCAATCCTCAATAATCAATCTTCAACCCAAAATCCTCAGTCCTCAAACCTCAATTCTGAATCCTCAATCCTGAATGCTCAATTTTCAGCCCTCAGTCCTCAACAATCAGTTGTCAATACTCAATCCTCAATAGAATATCCTCAATTCACAGTTTTCAATACTCAATGCTCAATCTGCGATCTTCAAACCTCTATCCACAAACACCAATTCTCATCACTCAACCCTCAACACTCAGTCCTCAATGTTCAATCCTCAATCCTCAATCCACAATCCTCAATCGTCAATTTTCAATCCTCAATCCACAGTCTTCAATCTTCAATCGCCCATGCTCAATCCTCAACCCTCAATCTTCAGTCCTCAACCCTCAATCCTCAATACCAAATCCTCTATCTTCAATCCTCAATCCTCAATCCTCAATCTTCAATCCTCAATCCTCAATACTCAATCCTCAATCCTCAATCCTCAATCCTCAATCCTCAATCATCAATCCTCAATCTTCAATACTCAATCCTCAATCCTCAATCTTCAATACTCAATACTCAATCTTTAATCCTCAATCCCCAATCCTCAATCTCCAATCCTCAATCCTCAATCCTCAATCCTCAATCCTCAATCCTCAATCCTCCATCATCAATCCTCAATCTTCAATCCTCAATACTCAATCATCAATCCTCAATCGTCAATCCTCAATCTTCAATCCTCAATACTCAATCCTCAATCCTCAATCCCCAATTCTCAGTCTTCAATCCTCAATACCCGATCCTCAATCTTCAATCCTCAGTCCTCAATCCTCAATTCTCAATCCTCAATCCTCAGTCCTCAGTCCTCAAACCTCTATCCTCAACCCTCAGCCCTCATAGTTAATCCTCAATCATCAATCCTCAATCCTCAATCTTCAATCCTCAATACTCAACCTTCAATCCTCAATCCTCAATTCTCAATCCTCAATACTGAATCCTCAATCGTCAATTCTCAATCCCCAATCCTCAATCTTCAATACTCAATCCTCAATCCTCAATCCAAAATCCTCAATCTTCAAACCTCAATACTGAATCTTCAATCCTCAATCCTCAATCCTCAATCCTCTTTCTTCAATCCTCAATACCCAATCCTCAGTCCTCAAACCTCAATTCTGAATCCTCAATCCTGAATCCTCAATCTTGAGACCTCAGTCCTCAAAAATCAGTTATCGATTCTCAATCCTCAATAGAATATCATCAATTCACAGTTTTCAATATTCAATACTCAATCTGCTATCTTTAAATCTCTATCCACAAACATCAATTCTCATCACTCAACCCTCAACACTCAGTCCCCAATCCTCAATCTTCAATCCTCAATCATTCAATCCTCAATCCTCAATCCTCAATATTCAATCCTCAATACTCAATCATCAATCCTCAGTCCTCAATCCTCAGTCCTCAATCCTCAAACCTCAATCCTCAACCCTCAGCCCTCATCCTCAATCCTCAATCCTCAATCCTCAATCTTCAATCTTCAATCCTCAATAATCAATCTTCAACCCAAAATCCTCAGTCCTCAAACCTCAATTCTGAATCCTCAATCCTGAATGCTCAATTTTCAGCCCTCAGTCCTCAACAATCAGTTGTCAATACTCAATCCTCAATAGAATATCCTCAATTCACAGTTTTCAATACTCAATGCTCAATCTGCGATCTTCAAACCTCTATCCACAAACACCAATTCTCATCACTCAACCCTCAACACTCAGTCCTCAATGTTCAATCCTCAATCCTCAATCCACAATCCTCAATCATCAATTTTCAATCCTCAATCCACAGTCTTCAATCTTCAATCGCCCATGCTCAATCCTCAACCCTCAATCTTCAGTCCTCAACCCTCAATCCTCAATACCAAATCCTCTATCTTCAATCCTCAATCCTCAATCCTCAATCTTCAATCCTCAATCCTCAATACTCAATCCTCAATCCTCAATCCTCAATCCTCAATCCTCAATCATCAATCCTCAATCTTCAATACTCAATCCTCAATCCTCAATCTTCAATACTCAATACTCAATCTTTAATCCTCAATCCCCAATCCTCAATCTCCAATCCTCAATCCTCAATCCTCAATCCTCAATCCTCAATCCTCAATCCTCCATCATCAATCCTCAATCTTCAATCCTCAATACTCAATCATCAATCCTCAATCGTCAATCCTCAATCTTCAATCCTCAATACTCAATCCTCAATCCTCAATCCCCAATTCTCAGTCTTCAATCCTCAATACCCGATCCTCAATCTTCAATCCTCAGTCCTCAATCCTCAATTCTCAATCCTCAATCCTCAGTCCTCAGTCCTCAAACCTCTATCCTCAACCCTCAGCCCTCATAGTTAATCCTCAATCATCAATCCTCAATCCTCAATCTTCAATCCTCAATACTCAACCTTCAATCCTCAATCCTCAATTCTCAATCCTCAATACTGAATCCTCAATCGTCAATTCTCAATCCCCAATCCTCAATCTTCAATACTCAATCCTCAATCCTCAATCCAAAATCCTCAATCTTCAAACCTCAATACTGAATCTTCAATCCTCAATCCTCAATCCTCAATCCTCTTTCTTCAATCCTCAATACCCAATCCTCAGTCCTCAAACCTCAATTCTGAATCCTCAATCCTGAATCCTCAATCTTCAGCCCACAGTCCTCAACAATCAGGTGACAATACTCAATCCCCAATAGAATATCGTCAATTCACAGTTTTCAATACTCAATACTTAATCTGCATTCTTCAAATCTCCATCCACAAACATCAGTTCTCATCACTCAACCCTCAACACTCAGTCCCCAAACCTCAATCTTCTATCCTCAACCCTCAATCCTCAATCCTCAATCCTCAATCCTCAATCTTCAATCCTCAATCCTCAATACTCAATCCTCAATCCTCAATCCTCAATCATCAATCCTCAATCCTCAATACTCAATCCTCAATCCTCAATCGTCAATCTTCAATCCTCAATACTCAATCTTCAATCCTCAATCCTCAATGCTCACTCCTCAAACCTCAATTCTGAATCCTCAATCCTGAATCCTCAATCTTCAGCCCTCAGTCCTGAACAATCAGGTGACAATCCTCAGTCCTCAACAGAATATCCTCAATTCACAGTTTTCAATACTCAACACTCAATCTGCAATCTTCAAATCCCTATCCATAAACATCAATTCTCATCACTCAACCCTCAACACTCAGTCCCCAATCCTCAATCTTCAATCCTCAATCCTCAATCCTCAATCCTCACTCCTCAATCCTCCATCCTCAGTCCTCAAACCTCAATCCTGAATCCTCAATCCTGAATCCTCAATCTTCAGCCCTCAGTCCTCAACAATCAGGTGACAATCCTCAATCCTCAACAGAATATCCTCAATTCACAGTTTTCAATCATCAATCCTCAATCTTCAATACTCAATCCTCAATCCTCAATCCTCAATCCTCGTTCTTAAATCCTCAATACCCAATACTCAACCTTCATTCCTCAATCCTCAATACTCAATCCTCAATCCTCAATCCCCTATCCTCAATCATAAATCATCAATCTTCAATACTCAATCCTCAATCCTCAATCCTCAAGACTCAATCCTCAATCCTCAATCCTCAATCATCAATCCTCAATCTTCAATCCTCAATACTCAATCTTTAATCCTCAGTCCTCAATCCTCAATCTTCAATCTTCAATCCTCAACTCGCAATCCTCAATCCTCAATCCTCAATCCTCAATCCTAAATCTTCAATCCTCAATACTCAATCTTCAATCCTCAATACTCAATCCTCAATCCTCAATCCTCAGTACTCAAACCTCAATCCTGAATCCTCAATCCTGAATCCTCAATCCTGAATCCTCAATCTTCAGACCTCAGTCCTCAAAGATCAGTTGTCAATTATCAATCCTCAATAGAATATCATCAATTCACAGTTTTCAATACTCAATACTCAATCTGCTATCTTTAAATCTCTATCCACAAACATCAATTCTCATCACTCAACCCTCAACACTCAGTTCCCAATCCTCAATCTTCAATCCTCAATCCTCAATCCTCAATCCTCAATCCTCATTCTTCAATCCTCAATACCCAATCCTCAATCTTCAATCCTCGATCCACAATCCTCAATTCTCAATCCTCAATCTTCAGTCCTCAGTCCTTAAACCTCAATCCTCAACCCTCAGCCATCATCCTCAATCCTCAATCCTCAATCCTCAATCCTCAATCTTCAATCCCCAATACTCAATCTTCAACCCTCAATCCTCAATCCTCAGTCCTCAAACCTCAATTCTGAATCCTCAATCCTGAATCCTCAATCTTCAGCCCTCAGTCCTCAACAATCAGGTGACAATCCTCAATCCCCAATAGAATATCGTCAATTCACAGTTTTCAATACTCAACACTTAATCTGCATTCTTCAGATCTCCATCCACAAACATCAATTCTCATCACTCAACCCTCAACACTCAGTCCTCAATGTTCAATCCTCAATCCTCAATTCTCAATCTTCAATCCTCAATACTCAATCTTTAATCCTGAATCCTCAATCCTCAATCTTCAATCCTAAATCCCCAATACTCAATCCTCAATCCTCAATCCTCAATCCTCAATCATCAATCCTCAATCTTCAATACTCAATCCTCAATCCTCAATCCTCAATCCTCAATCCTCAATCCTCAATCATTAGTCCTCAATCTTCAATCCTCAATACTCAATCTTTAATCCTCAATCCCCAACCCTCAATCTCCAATCCTCAATCCTCAATCCTCAATCCCCAATCCTCAAACCTCAATCCTCCATCCTCAATCCTCAATCTTCAATCCTCAATACTCAATCATCAATCCTCAATCCTCAATCCTCAATCTTCCATCCTCAATACTGAATCTTCAATCCTCAATCCTCAATCCTCAATCCTCAATCTTCAATCCTCAATCCTCAATCCTCAATCCCCAATCCTCAGTCTTCAATCCTCAATACACGATCCTCAATCTTCAATCCTCAATCCTCAATCCTCAATCCTCAATCCTCAATCCTCAGTCCTCAGTCCTCAAACCTCTATCCTCAACCCTCAGCCCTCATAGTCAATCCTCAATCATCAATCCTCAATCCTCAATCTTCAATCCTCAATACTCAACCTTCAATCCTCAATCCTCAATTCTCAATCCTCAATACTGAATCCTCAATCGTCAATCCTCAATCCCCAATCCTCAATCTTCAATACTCAATCCTCAATCCTCTTTCTTCAATCCTCAATACCCAATCCTCAATCCTCAATTTTCAATCTTCAATCCTCAGTCCTCAATCCTCAATCCTCAATCCTCTTTCTTCAATCCTCAATACCCAATCCTCAATCTTCAATCCTCAATCCTCAATCCTCAATTCGCAATCCTCAATCCTCAATCCACGGACCTCAGACATCAATACTGAACCCTCAGTCCTCGTCCTCAATCCACAGCCCTCAATCCTCAATACTCAATCTTCAATTATCAATATTCAATCTTCAGTCCTCAATCCTCAATCCTCAATCCTCAATCCTCAATCCTCAATGTTCAATCCGCAATACCCAATCCTCAATCTTCAATCCTCAATCCTCAATCCTCAATCCTCAATCCTCAATCCTCAATCCTCAATCCTCAATCCTCTGTACTCAAACCTCAATCCTGAATCCTCAATCCTGAATCCTCAATCTTGAGACCTCAGTCCTCAAAAATCAGTTATCGATTCTCAATCCTCAATAGAATATCATCAATTCACAGTTTTCAATACTCAATACTCAATCTGCTATCTTTAAATCTCTATCCACAAACATCAATTCTCATCACTCAACCCTCAACACTCAGTCCCCAATCCTCAATCTTCAATCCTCAATCATTCAATCCTCAATCCTCAATCCTCAATATTCAATCCTCAATACTCAATCATCAATCCTCAGTCCTCAATCCTCAGTACTCAATCCTCAAACCTCAATCCTCAACCCTCAGCCCTCATCCTCAATCCTCAATCCTCAATCCTCAATCTTCAATCTTCAATCCTCAATAATCAATCTTCAACCCTCAATCCTCAGTCCTCAAACCTCAATTCTGAATCCTCAATCCTGAATGCTCAATTTTCAGCCCTCAGTCCTCAACAATCAGTTGTCAATACTCAATCCTCAATAGAATATCCTCAATTCACAGTTTTCAATACTCAATGCTCAATCTGCGATCTTCAAACCTCTATCCACAAACACCAATTCTCATCACTCAACCCTCAACACTCAGTCCTCAATGTTCAATCCTCAATCCTCAATCCACAATCCTCAATCGTCAATTTTCAATCCTCAATCCACAGTCTTCAATCTTCAATCGCCCATGCTCAATCCTCAATCCTCAATCGTCAGTCCTCAACCCTCAATCCTCAATACCAAATCCTCTATCTTCAATCCTCAATCCTCAATCCTCAATCTTCAATCCTCAATCCTCAATACTCAATCCTCAATCCTCAATCCTCAGTCCTCAATCATCAATCCTCAATCTTCAATACTCAATCCTCAATCCTCAATCTTCAATACTCAATACTCAATCTTTAATCCTCAATCCCCAATCCTCAATCTCCAATCCTCAATCCTCAATCCTCAATCCTCAATCCTCAATCCTCAATCCTCCATCATCAATCCTCAATCTTCAATCCTCAATACTCAATCATCAATCCTCAATCGTCAATCCTCAATCTTCAATCCTCAATACTCAATCCTCAATCCTCAATCCCCAATTCTCAGTCTTCAATCCTCAATACCCGATCCTCAATCTTCAATCCTCAGTCCTCAATCCTCAATTCTCAATCCTCAATCCTCAGTCCTCAGTCCTCAAACCTCTATCCTCAACCCTCAGCCCTCATAGTTAATCCTCAATCATCAATCCTCAATCCTCAATCTTCAATCCTCAATACTCAACCTTCAATCCTCAATCCTCAATTCTCAATCCTCAATACTGAATCCTCAATCGTCAATCCTCAATCCCCAATACTCAATCTTCAATACTCAATCCTCAATCCTCAATCCAAAATCCTCAATCTTCAAACCTCAATACTGAATCTTCAATCCTCAATCCTCAATCCTCAATCCTCTTTCTTCAATCCTCAATACCCAATCCTCAGTCCTCAAACCTCAATTCTGAATCCTCAATCCTGAATCCTCAATCTTCAGCCCTCAGTCCTCAACAATCAGGTGACAATACTCAATCCCCAATAGAATATCGTCAATTCACAGTTTTCAATACTCAATACTTAATCTGCATTCTTCAAATCTCCATCCACAAACATCAGTTCTCATCACTCAACCCTCAACACTCAGTCCCCAAACCTCAATCTTCTATCCTCAACCCTCAATCCTCAATCCTCAATCCTCAATCCTCAATCTTCAATCCTCAATCCTCAATACTCAATCCTCAATCCTCAATCCTCAATCATCAATCCTCAATCTTCAATACTCAATCCTCAATCCTCAATCGTCAATCTTCAGTCCTCAATACTCAATCTTCAATCCTCAATCCTCAATGCTCACTCCTCAAACCTCAATTCTGAATCCTCAATCCTGAATCCTCAATCTTCAGCCCTCAGTCCTGAACAATCAGGTGACAATCCTCAGTCCTCAACAGAATATCCTCAATTCACAGTTTTCAATACTCAACACTCAATCTGCAATCTTCAAATCCCTATCCATAAACATCAATTCTCATCACTCAACCCTCAACACTCAGTCCCCAATCCTCAATCTTCAATCCTCAATCCTCAATCCTCAATCCTCACTCCTCAACCCTCCATCCTCAGTCCTCAAACCTCAATCCTGAATCCTCAATCCTGAATCCTCAATCTTCAGCCCTCAGTCCTCAACAATCAGGTGACAATCCTCAATCCTCAACAGAATATCCTCAATTCACAGTTTTCAATCATCAATCCTCAATCTTCAATACTCAATCCTCAATCCTCAATCCTCAATCCTCGTTCTTAAATCCTCAATACCCAATACTCAACCTTCATTCCTCAATCCTCAATACTCAATCCTCAATCCTCAATCCCCAATCCTCAATCATAAATCATCAATCTTCAATACTCAATCCTCAATCCTCAATCCTCAAGACTCAATCCTCAATCCTCAATCATCAATCCTCAATCTTCAATCCTCAATACTCAATCTTTAATCCTCAGTCCTCAATCCTCAATCTTCAATCTTCAATCCTCAACTCGCAATCCTCAATCCTCAATCCTCAATCCTCAATCCTAAATCTTCAATCCTCAATACTCAATCTTCAATCCTCAATACTCAATCCTCAATCCTCAATCCTCAGTACTCAAACCTCAATCCTGAATCCTCAATCCTGAATCCTCAATCTTCAGACCTCAGTCCTCAAAGATCAGTTGTCAATTATCAATCCTCAATAGAATATCATCAATTCACAGTTTTCAATACTCAATACTCAATCTGCTATCTTTAAATCTCTATCCACAAACATCAATTCTCATCACTCAACCCTCAACACTCAGTCCCCAATCCTCAATCTTCAATCCTCAATCATTCAATCCTCAATCCTCAATCCTCAATATTCAATCCTCAATACTCAATCATCAATCCTCAGTCCTCAATCCTCAGTCCTCAATCCTCAAACCTCAATCCTCAACCCTCAGCCCTCATCCTCAATCCTCAATCCTCAATCCTCAATCTTCAATCTTCAATCCTCAATAATCAATCTTCAACCCTCAATCCTCAGTCCTCAAACCTCAATTCTGAATCCTCAATCCTGAATGCTCAATTTTCAGCCCTCAGTCCTCAACAATCAGTTGTCAATACTCAATCCTCAATAGAATATCCTCAATTCACAGTTTTCAATACTCAATGCTCAATCTGCGATCTTCAAACCTCTATCCACAAACACCAATTCTCATCACTCAACCCTCAACACTCAGTCCTCAATGTTCAATCCTCAATCCTAAATCCACAATCCTGAATCATCAATCTTCAATCCGCAATACTCAATCTTCAATCCTCCATCCTCAATCCTCAATCCTCAATCCTCAGTCCTCAAACCTCATATCTGAATCCTCAATCCTGAATCCTCAATCTTCAGCCCTCAGTCCTCAACAATCAGGTGACAATACTCAATCCCCAATAGAATATCGTCAATTCACAGTTTTCAATACTCAATACTTAATCTGCATTCTTCAAATCTCCATCCACAAACATCAATTCTCATCACTCAACCCTCAACACTCAGTCCTCAATGTTCAATCCTCAATCCTCAATTCTCAATCTTCAATCCTCAATACTCAATCTTTAATCCTGAATCCTCAATCCTCAATCTTCAATCCTCAATCCCCAATACTCAATCCTCAATCCTCAATCCTCAATCCTCAATCATCAATCCTCAATCTTCAATACTCAATCCTCAATCCTCAATCCTCAATCCTCAATCCTCAATCCTCAATCCTCAATCATCAATCCTCAATCTTCAATCCTAAATACTCAATCTTTAATCCTCAATCTTCAATCCTCAATCTTCAATCTTCAATCCTCAATCCGCAATCCTCAATCCTCAATCCTCAATCCTCAATCCTCAATCCTGAATCTTCAATCCTCAATACCCAATCTTCAATCCTCAATCCTCAATCCTCAACCCACAGTCCTCATTCTTCAATCCTCTATAACCAATCCTCAATCTTCAATCCTCAATCCTCAATCCTCAATCCTCAATCCTCAATCCTCAATCTTCAATCCTCAATACTCAATCATCAATCCTCAATCCTCAATCCTCAATCCTCAATCCTCAACCCTCAATCGTCAGTCTTCAAACCTCAATACTCAATCTTCAACCCTCAATCCTCAATCCTCAATCCTCAATCCTCATTCTTCAATCCTCAATACCCAATCCTCAATCTTCAATACTCAATCCTCCATCCTCAATTCTCAATCCTCAATCCTCAGTCCTCAGTCCTCAAACCTCAATCCTCAACCCTCAGCCATCATCCTCAATCCTCAATCCTCAATCCTCAATCCTCAATCTTCAATCCTCAATACTCAGTCTTCAATCCTCAATCCTCAGTCATCAGACCTCAATTCTGAATCCTCAATCCTGAATCCTCAATCTTCAGCCCTGAGTACTCAACAATCAGTTGTCAATCCTGAATCCTCAATAGAATATCCTCAATTCACAGTTTTCAATACTCAATACACAATCTGCCACTTTCAAGCCTCTATCCACAAACATCAATTCTCATCACCCAACCCTCAACACTCAGACCTCAATGTTCAATCCTCAATCCTCAATCCACAATCCTCAATCGTCAATTTTCAATCCTCAATCCACAGTCTTCAATCTTCAATCGCCCATGCTCAATCCTCAATCCTCAATCTTCAGTCCTCAACCCTCAATCCTCAATACCAAATCCTCTATCTTCAATCCTCAATCCTCAATCCTCAATCTTCAATCCTCAATCCTCAATACTCAATCCTCAATCCTCAATCCTCAATCCTCAATCATCAATCCTCAATCTTCAATACTCAATCCTCAATCCTCAATCTTCAATACTCAATACTCAATCTTTAATACTCAATCCCCAATCCTCAATCTCCAATCCTCAATCCTCAATCCTCAATCCTCAATCCTCAATCCTCAATCCTCAATCCTCCATAATCAATCCTCAATCTTCAATCCTCAATACTCAATCATCAATCCTCAATCGTCAATCCTCAATCTTCAATCCTCAATACTCAATCCTCAATCCTCAATCCCCAATTCTCAGTCTTCAATCCTCAATACCCGATCCTCAATCTTCAATCCTCAGTCCTCAATCCTCAATTCTCAATCCTTAATCCTCAGTCCTCAGTCCTCAAACCTCTATCCTCAACCCTCAGCCCTCATAGTTAATCCTCAATGATCAATCCTCAATCCTCAATCTTCAATCCTCAATACTCAACCTTCAATCCTCAATCCTCAATTCTCAATCCTCAATACTGAATCCTCAATCGTCAATCCTCAATCCCCAATCCTCAATCTTCAATACTCAATCCTCAATCCTCAATTCAAAATCCTCAATCTTCAAACCTCAATACTGAATCTTCAATCCTCAATCTTCAATCCTCAATCCTCAATCCTCAATCCTCACTCCTCAATCCTCCATCCTCAGTCCTCAAACCTCAATCCTGAATCCTCAATCCTGAATCCTCAATCTTCAGCCCTCAGTCCTCAACAATCAGGTGACAATCCTCAATCCTCAATAGAATATCCTCAATTCACAGTTTTCAATCATCAATCCTCAATCTTCAATACTCAATCCTCAATCCTCAATCCTCAATCCTCGTTCTTAAATCCTCAATACCCAATACTCAACCTTCATTCCTCAATCCTCAATACTCAATCCTCAATCCTCAATCCCCAATCCTCAATCATAAATCATCAATCTTCAATACTCAATCCTCAATCCTCAATGCTCAAGACTCAATCCTCAATCCTCAATCATCAATCCTCAATCTTCAATCCTCAATACTCAATCTTTAATCCTCAGTCCTCAATCCTCAATCTTCAATCTTCAATCCTCAACTCGCAATCCTCAATCCTCAATCCTCAATCCTCAATCCTAAATCTTCAATCCTCAATACTCAATCTTCAATCCTCAATACTCAATCCTCAATCCTCAGTCCTCATTCTTCAATCCTCAATACCCAATCCTCAATCTTCAATCCGCAATCCTCAATCCTCAATCCTCAATCCTCAATCTTCAATCCTCAATACTCAATCATCAATCCGCAATCCTCAATCCTCAATCTTCAATCCTCAATACTCAATCTTCAATACTCAATCCTCAATCCTCACTCCTCAAACATCAATTCTGAATCCTCAATCCTGAATCCTCAATCTTCAGCCCTCAGTCCTGAACAATCAGGTGACAATCCTCAATCCTCAATAGAATATCCTCAATTCACAGTTTTCAATACTCAATACTCAATCTGCAATCTTCAAATCTCTATCAACGAACATCAATTCTCATCACTCAACCTTCAACACTCAGTCCTCAATGTTCAATACTCAATCCTCAATTCTCAATCTTCAATCCTCAATACTCCATCTTTAATCCTCAATCCTCAATCCTCAATCTACAATCCTCAATCCGCAATACTCAATCCTCAACCCTCAATCCTCAATCCTCAATCATCAATCCTCAATCTTCAATACTCAATCCTCAATCCTCAATCCTCAATCCTCAACCCTCAATCCTCAATCTTAAATACACAATCCTCAATCCTCAATCCTCAATCCTCAATTCTCAATCTTCAATCCTCAATACTCAATCTTAAACCCTCAATCCTCAATCCTCAATCCTCAATCCTCAAACCTCAATCCTCAATCCTCAATCCTCAATACTCGATCCTCAGTCCTCAATTCTCAATCCTCAATCCTCAATTCTCAATCTTCAATCCTCAATACTCAATCTTAAATCCTCAATCCTCAACCCTCAATCCTCAATCCTCAATCTTCAATCCTCAATACTCAATCTTCAATCCTCAATCCTCAATCCCCAGTCCTCAAACCTCAATTCTGAATCTTCGATCCTGAATCCTCATTCTCCAGCCCTCAGTCCTGAACAATCAGGTGACAATCCTCAATCCTCAATTGAATATCCTCAATTCACAGTTTTCAATACTCAATACTCAATCTGCAATCTTCAAATCTCTATCCACAAACATCAATTCTCATCACTCAACACTCAACACTCAGTCCTCAATGTTCAATCCTCAATCCTCAATTCTCAATCTTCAATCCTCAATACTCAATCTTAAATCCTCAATACTCAATCCTCAATACCCAATGCTCAATCTTCAATCCTCAATCCTCAATCCTCAATTCTCGATCCTCAATCCTCAACCCTCAATCCTCAATCCTCAATCCTCAATCCTCAATCCTCAACCCTCAATCGTCAGTCTTCAAACCCCAATATTCAATCTTCAATCCTCAATCCTCAATCCTCATTCCTCAATCCTCATCCTTCAATCCTCAATACCCAATCCTCAATATTCAATCCTCAACACTCAATCCTCAATTCTCAATCCTCAATCCTCTTTCTTCAATCCTCAATACCCAATCCTCAATCTTCAATCCTCAATCCTCAATCCTCAATTCGCAATCCTCAATCCTCAATCCACAGACCTCAGACATCAATACTGGACCCTCAGTCCTCGTCCTCAATCCACAGCCCTCAATCCTCAATCCTCAATCTTCAGACCTCAGTCCTCAAAGATCAGTTGTCAATTATCAATCCTCAATAGAATATCATCAATTCACAGTTTTCAATACTCAATACTCAATCTGCTATCTTTAAATCTCTATCCACAAACATCAATTCTCATCACTCAACCCTCAACACTCAGTTCCCAATCCTCAATCTTCAATCCTCAATCTTCAATCCCCAATACTCAATCTTCAACCCTCAATCCTCAATCCTCAATCCTCAATCCTCATTCTTCAATCCTCAATACCCAATCCTCAATCTTCAATCCTCGATCCACAATCCTCAATTCTCAATCCTCAATCTTCAGTCCTCAGTCCTTAAACCTCAATCCTCAACCCCCAGCCATCATCCTCAATCCTCAATCCTCAATCCTCAATCCTCAATCTTCAATCCCCAATACTCAATCTTCAACCCTCAATCCTCAATCCTCAATCCTCAATCCTCATTCTTCAATCCTCAATACCCAATCCTCAATCTTCAATCCACGATCCACAATCCTCAATTCTCAATCCTCAATCTTCAGTCCTCAGTCCTTAAACCTCAATCCTCAACCTTCAGCCATCATCCCCAATCCTCAATCCTCAATCCTCAATCCTCAATCTTCAATCCCCAATACTCAATCTTCAACCCTCAATCCTCAATCCTCAGTCCTCAAACCTCAATTCTGAATCCTCAATCCTGAATCCTCAATCTTCAGCCCTCAGTCCTCAACAATCAGGTGACAATCCTCAATCCCCAATAGAATATCGTCAATTCACAGTTTTCAATACTCAATACTTAATCTGCATTCTTCAAATCTCCATCCACAAACATCAATTCTCATCACTCAACCCTCAACACTCAGTCCTCAATGTTCAATCCTCAATCCTCAATTCTCAATCTTCAATCCTCAATACTCAATCTTTAATCCTGAATCCTCAATCCTCAATCTTCAATCCTCAATCCCCAATACTCAATCCTCAATCCTCAATCCTCAATCCTCAATCATCAATCCTCAATCTTCAATACTCAATCCTCAATCCTCTTTCTTCAATCCTCAATACCCAATCCTCAATCTTCAATCCTCAATCCTCAATCCTCAATTCGCAATCCTCAATCCTCAATCCACGGACCTCAGACATCAATACTGAACCCTCAGTCCTCGTCCTCAATCCACAGCCCTCAATCCTCAATACTCAATCTTCAATCATCAATATTCAATCTTCAGTCCTCAATCCTCAATCCTCAATCCTCAATGTTCAATCCGCAATACCCAATCCTCAATCTTCAATCCTCAATCCTCAATCCTCAATCCTCAATCCTCAATCCTCAATCCTCAATCCTCTGTACTCAGACCTCAATCCTGAAACCTCAATCCTGAATCCTCAATCTTGAGACCTCAGTCCTCAAAAATCAGTTATCGATTCTCAATCCTCAATAGAATATCATCAATTCACAGTTTTCAATACTCAATACTCAATCTGCTATCTTTAAATCTCTATCCACAAACATCAATTCTCATCACTCAACCCTCAACACTCAGTCCCCAATCCTCAATCTTCAATCCTCAATCATTCAATCCTCAATCCTCAATCCTCAATATTCAATCCTCAATACTCAATCATCAATCCTCAGTCCTCAATCCTCAGTCCTCAATCCTCAAACCTCAATCCTCAACCCTCAGCCCTCATCCTCAATCCTCAATCCTCAATCCTCAATCTTCAATCTTCAATCCTCAATAATCAATCTTCAACCCTCAATCCTCAGTCCTCAAACCTCAATTCTGAATCCTCAATCCTGAATGCTCAATTTTCAGCCCTCAGTCCTCAACAATCAGTTGTCAATACTCAATCCTCAATAGAATATCCTCAATTCACAGTTTTCAATACTCAATGCTCAATCTGCGATCTTCAAACCTCTATCCACAAACACCAATTCTCATCACTCAACCCTCAACACTCAGTCCTCAATGTTCAATCCTCAATCCTCAATCCACAATCCTCAATCGTCAATTTTCAATCCTCAATCCACAGTCTTCAATCTTCAATCGCCCATGCTCAATCCTCAATCCTCAATCTTCAGTCCTCAACCCTCAATCCTCAATACCAAATCCTCTATCTTCAATCCTCAATCCTCAATCCTCAATCTTCAATCCTCAATCCTCAATACTCAATCCTCAATCCTCAATCCTCAATCCTCAATCATCAATCCTCAATCTTCAATACTCAATCCTCAATCCTCAATCTTCAATACTCAATACTCAATCTTTAATCCTCAATCCCCAATCCTCAATCTCCAATCCTCAATCCTCAATCCTCAATCCTCAATCCTCAATCCTCAATCCTCCATCATCAATCCTCAATCTTCAATCCTCAATACTCAATCATCAATCCTCAATCGTCAATCCTCAATCTTCAATCCTCAATACTCAATCCTCAATCCTCAATCCCCAATTCTCAGTCTTCAATCCTCAATACCCGATCCTCAATCTTCAATCCTCAGTCCTCAATCCTCAATTCTCAATCCTCAATCCTCAGTCCTCAGTCCTCAAACCTCTATCCTCAACCCTCAGCCCTCATAGTTAATCCTCAATCATCAATCCTCAATCCTCAATCTTCAATCCTCAATACTCAACCTTCAATCCTCAATCCTCAATTCTCAATCCTCAATACTGAATCCTCAATCGTCAATCCTCAATCCCCAATCCTCAATCTTCAATACTCAATCCTCAATCCTCAATCCAAAATCCTCAATCTTCAAACCTCAATACTGAATCTTCAATCCTCAATCCTCAATCCTCAATCCTCTTTCTTCAATCCTCAATACCCAATCCTCAGTCCTCAAACCTCAATTCTGAATCCTCAATCCTGAATCCTCAATCTTCAGCCCTCAGTCCTCAACAATCAGGTGACAATACTCAATCCCCAATAGAATATCGTCAATTCACAGTTTTCAATACTCAATACTTAATCTGCATTCTTCAAATCTCCATCCACAAACATCAGTTCTCATCACTCAACCCTCAACACTCAGTCCCCAAACCTCAATCTTCTATCCTCAACCCTCAATCCTCAATCCTCAATCCTCAATCCTCAATCTTCAATCCTCAATCCTCAATACTCAATCCTCAATCCTCAATCCTCAATCATCAATCCTCAATCTTCAATACTCAATCCTCAATCCTCAATCGTCAATCTTCAATCCTCAATACTCAATCTTCAATCCTCAATCCTCAATGCTCACTCCTCAAACCTCAATTCTGAATCCTCAATCCTGAATCCTCAATCTTCAGCCCTCAGTCCTGAACAATCAGGTGACAATCCTCAGTCCTCAACAGAATATCCTCAATTCACAGTTTTCAATACTCAACACTCAATCTGCAATCTTCAAATCCCTATCCATAAACATCAATTCTCAGCACTCAACCCTCAACACTCAGTCCCCAATCCTCAATCTTCAATCCTCAATCCTCAATCCTCAATCCTCACTCCTCAATCCTCCATCCTCAGTCCTCAAACCTCAATCCTGAATCCTCAATCCTGAATCCTCAATCTTCAGCCCTCAGTCCTCAACAATCAGGTGACAATCCTCAATCCTCAACAGAATATCCTCAATTCACAGTTTTCAATCATCAATCCTCAATCTTCAATACTCAATCCTCAATCCTCAATCCTCAATCCTCGTTCTTAAATCCTCAATACCCAATACTCAACCTTCATTCCTCAATCCTCAATACTCAATCCTCAATCCTCAATCCCCTATCCTCAATCATAAATCATCAATCTTCAATACTCAATCCTCAATCCTCAATCCTCAAGACTCAATCCTCAATCCTCAATCATCAATCCTCAATCTTCAATCCTCAATACTCAATCTTTAATCCTCAGTCCTCAATCCTCAATCTTCAATCTTCAATCCTCAACTCGCAATCCTCAATCCTCAATCCTCAATCCTCAATCCTAAATCTTCAATCCTCAATACTCAATCTTCAATCCTCAATCCTCAATACTCAATCCTCAATCCTCAATCCTCAATCCTCAATCATCAATCCTCAATCCTCAATCTTCAATCCTCAATACTCAACCTTCAATCCTCAATCCTCAATTCTCAATCCTCAATACTGAATCCTCAATCGTCAATCCTCAATCCCCAATCCTCAATCTTCAATACTCAATCCTCAATCCTCTTTCTTCAATCCTCAATACCCAATCCTCAATCCTCAATTTTCAATCTTCAATCCTCAATCCTCAATCCTCAATCCTCAATCCTCTTTCTTCAATCCTCAATACCCAATCCTCAATCTTCAATCCTCAATCCTCAATCCTCAATTCGCAATCCTCAATCCTCAATCCACGGACCTCAGACATCAATACTGAACCCTCAGTCCTCGTCCTCAATCCACAGCCCTCAATCCTCAATACTCAATCTTCAATCATCAATATTCAATCTTCAGTCCTCAATCCTCAATCCTCAATCCTCAATCCTCAATCCTCAATGTTCAATCCGCAATACCCAATCCTCAATCTTCAATCCTCAATCCTCAATCCTCAATCCTCAATCCTCAATCCTCAATCCTCAATCCTCTCTACTCAGACCTCAATCCTGAAACCTCAATCCTGAATCCTCAATCTTGAGACCTCAGTCCTCAAAAATCAGTAATCGATTCTCAATCCTCAATAGAATATCATCAATTCACAGTTTTCAATACTCAATACTCAATCTGCTATCTTTAAATCTCTATCCACAAACATCAATTCTCATCACTCAACCCTCAACACTCAGTCCCCAATCCTCAATCTTCAATCCTCAATCATTCAATCCTCAATCCTCAATCCTCAATATTCAATCCTCAATACTCAATCATCAATCCTCAGTCCTCAATCCTCAGTCCTCAATCCTCAAACCTCAATCCTCAACCCTCAGCCCTCATCCTCAATCCTCAATCCTCAATCCTCAATCTTCAATCTTCAATCCTCAATAATCAATCTTCAACCCTCAATCCTCAGTCCTCAAACCTCAATTCTGAATCCTCAATCCTGAATGCTCAATTTTCAGCCCTCAGTCCTCAACAATCAGTTGTCAATACTCAATCCTCAATAGAATATCCTCAATTCACAGTTTTCAATACTCAATGCTCAATCTGCGATCTTCAAACCTCTATCCACAAACACCAATTCTCATCACTCAACCCTCAACACTCAGTCCTCAATGTTCAATCCTCAATCCTCAATCCACAATCCTCAATCGTCAATTTTCAATCCTCAATCCACAGTCTTCAATCTTCAATCGCCCATGCTCAATCCTCAATCCTCAATCTTCAGTCCTCAACCCTCAATCCTCAATACCAAATCCTCTATCTTCAATCCTCAATCCTCAATCCTCAATCTTCAATCCTCAATCCTCAATACTCAATCCTCAATCCTCAATCCTCAATCCTCAATCATCAATCCTCAATCTTCAATACTCAATCCTCAATCCTCAATCTTCAATACTCAATACTCAATCTTTAATCCTCAATCCCCAATCCTCAATCTCCAATCCTCAATCCTCAATCCTCAATCCGCAATCCTCAATCCTCAATCCTCCATCATCAATCCTCAATCTTCAATCCTCAATACTCAATCATCAATCCTCAATCGTCAATCCTCAATCTTCAATCCTCAATACTCAATCCTCAATCCTCAATCCCCAATTCTCAGTCTTCAATCCTCAATACCCGATCCTCAATCTTCAATCCTCAGTCCTCAATCCTCAATTCTCAATCCTCAATCCTCAGTCCTCAGTCCTCAAACCTCTATCCTCAACCCTCAGCCCTCATAGTTAATCCTCAATCATCAATCCTCAATCCTCAATCTTCAATCCTCAATACTCAACCTTCAATCCTCAATCCTCAATTCTCAATCCTCAATACTGAATCCTCAATCGTCAATCCTCAATCCCCAATCCTCAATCTTCAATACTCAATCCTCAATCCTCAATCCAAAATCCTCAATCTTCAAACCTCAATACTGAATCTTCAATCCTCAATCCTCAATCCTCAATCCTCTTTCTTCAATCCTCAATACCCAATCCTCAGTCCTCAAACCTCAATTCTGAATCCTCAATCCTGAATCCTCAATCTTCAGCCCTCAGTCCTCAACAATCAGGTGACAATACTCAATCCCCAATAGAATATCGTCAATTCACAGTTTTCAATACTCAATACTTAATCTGCATTCTTCAAATCTCCATCCACAAACATCAGTTCTCATCACTCAACCCTCAACACTCAGTCCCCAAACCTCAATCTTCTATCCTCAACCCTCAATCCTCAATCCTCAATCCTCAATCCTCAATCTTCAATCCTCAATCCTCAATACTCAATCCTCAATCCTCAATCCTCAATCATCAATCCTCAATCTTCAATACTCAATCCTCAATCCTCAATCGTCAATCTTCAATCCTCAATACTCAATCTTCAATCCTCAATCCTCAATGCTCACTCCTCAAACCTCAATTCTGAATCCTCAATCCTGAATCCTCAATCTTCAGCCCTCAGTCCTGAACAATCAGGTGACAATCCTCAGTCCTCAACAGAATATCCTCAATTCACAGTTTTCAATACTCAACACTCAATCTGCAATCTTCAAATCCCTATCCATAAACATCAATTCTCATCACTCAACCCTCAACACTCAGTCCCCAATCCTCAATCTTCAATCCTCAATCCTCAATCCTCAATCCTCACTCCTCAATCCTCCATCCACAGTCCTCAAACCTCAATCCTGAATCCTCAATCCTGAATCCTCAATCTTCAGCCCTCAGTCCTCAACAATCAGGTGACAATCCTCAATCCTCAACAGAATATCCTCAATTCACAGTTTTCAATCATCAATCCTCAATCTTCAATACTCAATCCTCAATCCTCAATCCTCAATCCTCGTTCTTAAATCCTCAATACCCAATACTCAACCTTCATTCCTCAATCCTCAATACTCAATCCTCAATCCTCAATCCCCTATCCTCAATCATAAATCATCAATCTTCAATACTCAATCCTCAATCCTCAATCCTCAAGACTCAATCCTCAATCCTCAATCATCAATCCTCAATCTTCAATCCTCAATACTCAATCTTTAATCCTCAGTCCTCAATCCTCAATCTTCAATCTTCAATCCTCAACTCGCAATCCTCAATCCTCAATCCTCAATCCTCAATCCTAAATCTTCAATCCTCAATACTCAATCTTCAATCCTCAATACTCAATCCTCAATCCTCAATCCTCAGTACTCAAACCTCAATCCTGAATCCTCAATCCTGAATCCTCAATCTTCAGACCTCAGTCCTCAAAGATCAGTTGTCAATTATCAATCCTCAATAGAATATCATCAATTCACAGTTTTCAATACTCAATACTCAATCTGCTATCTTTAAATCTCTATCCACAAACATCAATTCTCATCACTCAACCCTCAACACTCAGTTCCCAATCCTCAATCTTCAATCCTCAATCCTCAATCCTCAATCCTCAATCCTCATTCTTCAATCCTCAATACCCAATCCTCAATCTTCAATCCTCGATCCACAATCCTCAATTCTCAATCCTCAATCTTCAGTCCTCAGTCCTTAAACCTCAATCCTCAACCCTCAGCCATCATCCTCAATCCTCAATCCTCAATCCTCAATCCTCAATCTTCAATCCCCAATACTCAATCTTCAACCCTCAATCCTCAATCCTCAATCCTCAATCCTCATTCTTCAATCCTCAATACCCAATCCTCAATCTTCAATCCACGATCCACAATCCTCAATTCTCAATCCTCAATCTTCAGTCCTCAGTCCTTAAACCTCAATCCTCAACCTTCAGCCATCATCCTCAATCCTCAATCCTCAATCCTCAATCCTCAATCTTCAATCCCCAATACTCAATCTTCAACCCTCAATCCTCAATCCTCAGTCCTCAAACCTCAATTCTGAATCCTCAATCCTGAATCCTCAATCTTCAGCCCTCAGTCCTCAACAATCAGGTGACAATCCTCAATCCCCAATAGAATATCGTCAATTCACAGTTTTCAATACTCAATACTTAATCTGCATTCTTCAAATCTCCATCCACAAACATCAATTCTCATCACTCAACCCTCAACACTCAGTCCTCAATGTTCAATCCTCAATCCTCAATTCTCAATCTTCAATCCTCAATACTCAATCTTTAATCCTGAATCCTCAATCCTCAATCTTCAATCCTCAATCCCCAATACTCAATCCTCAATCCTCAATCCTCAATCCTCAATCATCAATCCTCAATCTTCAATACTCAATCCTCAATCCTCAATCCTCAATCCTCAATCCTCAATCCTCAATCATCAATCCTCAATCTTCAATCCTCAATACTCAATCTTTAATCCTCAATCCCCAATCCTCAATCTCCAATCCTCAATCCTCAATCCTCAATCCTCAATCCTCAAACCTCAATCCTCCATCCTCAATCCTCAATCTTCAATCCTCAAAACTCAATCATCAATCCTCAATCCTCAATCCTCAATCTTCCATCCTCAATACTCAATCTTCAATCCTCAATCCTCAATCCTCAATCCTCAATCTTCAATCCTCAATCCTCAATCCTCAATCCCCAGTCCTCAGTCTTCAATCCTCAATACACGATCCACAATCTTCAATCCTCAATCCTCAATCCTCAATCCTCAATCCTCAATCCTCAGTCCTCAGTCCTCAAACCTCTATCCTCAACCCTCAGCCCTCATAGTCAATCCTCAATCATCAATCCTCAATCCTCAATCTTCAATCCTCAATACTCAACCTTCAATCCTCAATCCTCAATTCTCAATCCTCAATACTGAATCCTCAATCGTCAATCCTCAATCCCCAATCCTCAATCTTCAATACTCAATCCTCAATCCTCTTTCTTCAATCCTCAATACCCAATCCTCAATCCTCAATTTTCAATCTTCAATCCTCAATCCTCAATCCTCAATCCTCAATCCTCTTTCTTCAATCCTCAATACCCAATCCTCAATCTTCAATCCTCAATCCTCAATCCTCAATTCGCAATCCTCAATCCTCAATCCACGGACCTCAGACATCAATACTGAACCCTCAGTCCTCGTCCTCAATCCACAGCCCTCAATCCTCAATACTCAATCTTCAATCATCAATATTCAATCTTCAGTCCTCAATCCTCAATCCTCAATCCTCAATCCTCAATCCTCAATGTTCAATCCGCAATACCCAATCCTCAATCTTCAATCCTCAATCCTCAATCCTCAATCCTCAATCCTCAATCCTCAATCCTCAATCCTCTGTACTCAGACCTCAATCCTGAAACCTCAATCCTGAATCCTCAATCTTGAGACCTCAGTCCTCAAAAATCAGTTATCGATTCTCAATCCTCAATAGAATATCATCAATTCACAGTTTTCAATACTCAATACTCAATCTGCTATCTTTAAATCTCTATCCACAAACATCAATTCTCATCACTCAACCCTCAACACTCAGTCCCCAATCCTCAATCTTCAATCCTCAATCATTCAATCCTCAATCCTCAATCCTCAATATTCAATCCTCAATACTCAATCATCAATCCTCAGTCCTCAATCCTCAGTCCTCAATCCTCAAACCTCAATCCTCAACCCTCAGCCCTCATCCTCAATCCTCAATCCTCAATCCTCAATCTTCAATCTTCAATCCTCAATAATCAATCTTCAACCCTCAATCCTCAGTCCTCAAACCTCAATTCTGAATCCTCAATCCTGAATGCTCAATTTTCAGCCCTCAGTCCTCAACAATCAGTTGTCAATACTCAATCCTCAATAGAATATCCTCAATTCACAGTTTTCAATACTCAATGCTCAATCTGCGATCTTCAAACCTCTATCCACAAACACCAATTCTCATCACTCAACCCTCAACACTCAGTCCTCAATGTTCAATCCTCAATCCTCAATCCACAATCCTCAATCGTCAATTTTCAATCCTCAATCCACAGTCTTCAATCTTCAATCGCCCATGCTCAATCCTCAATCCTCAATCTTCAGTCCTCAACCCTCAATCCTCAATACCAAATCCTCTATCTTCAATCCTCAATCCTCAATCCTCAATCTTCAATCCTCAATCCTCAATACTCAATCCTCAATCCTCAATCCTCAATCCTCAATCATCAATCCTCAATCTTCAATACTCAATCCTCAATCCTCAATCTTCAATACTCAATACTCAATCTTTAATCCTCAATCCCCAATCCTCAATCTCCAATCCTCAATCCTCAATCCTCAATCCTCAATCCTCAATCCTCAATCCTCCATCATCAATCCTCAATCTTCAATCCTCAATACTCAATCATCAATCCTCAATCGTCAATCCTCAATATTCAATCCTCAATACTCAATCCTCAATCCTCAATCCCCAATTCTCAGTCTTCAATCCTCAATACCCGATCCTCAATCTTCAATCCTCAGTCCTCAATCCTCAATTCTCAATCCTCAATCCTCAGTCCTCAGTCCTCAAACCTCTATCCTCAACCCTCAGCCCTCATAGTTAATCCTCAATCATCAATCCTCAATCCTCAATCTTCAATCCTCAATACTCAACCTTCAATCCTCAATCCTCAATTCTCAATCCTCAATACTGAATCCTCAATCGTCAATCCTCAATCCCCAATCCTCAATCTTCAATACTCAATCCTCAATCCTCAATCCAAAATCCTCAATCTTCAAACCTCAATACTGAATCTTCAATCCTCAATCCTCAATCCTCAATCCTCTTTCTTCAATCCTCAATACCCAATCCTCAGTCCTCAAACCTCAATTCTGAATCCTCAATCCTGAATCCTCAATCTTCAGCCCTCAGTCCTCAACAATCAGGTGACAATACTCAATCCCCAATAGAATATCGTCAATTCACAGTTTTCAATACTCAATACTTAATCTGCATTCTTCAAATCTCCATCCACAAACATCAGTTCTCATCACTCAACCCTCAACACTCAGTCCCCAAACCTCAATCTTCTATCCTCAACCCTCAATCCTCAATCCTCAATCCTCAATCCTCAATCTTCAATCCTAAATCCTCAATACTCAATCCTCAATCCTCAATCCTCAATCATTAATCCTCAATCTTCAATACTCAATCTTCAATCCTCAACTCGCAATCCTCAATCCTCAATCCTCAATCCTCAATCCTAAATCTTCAATCCTCAATACTCAATCTTCAATCCTCAATACTCAATCCTCAATCCTCAATCCTCAGTACTCAAACCTCAATCCTGAATCCTCAATCCTGAATCCTCAATCTTCAGACCTCAGTCCTCAAAGATCAGTTGTCAATTATCAATCCTCAATAGAATATCATCAATTCACAGTTTTCAATACTCAATACTCAATCTGCTATCTTTAAATCTCTATCCACAAACATCAATTCTCATCACTCAACCCTCAACACTCAGTTCCCAATCCTCAATCTTCAATCCTCAATCCTCAATCCTCAATCCTCAATCCTCATTCTTCAATCCTCAATACCCAATCCTCAATCTTCAATCCTCGATCCACAATCCTCAATTCTCAATCCTCAATCTTCAGTCCTCAGTCCTTAAACCTCAATCCTCAACCCTCAGCCATCATCCTCAATCCTCAATCCTCAATCCTCAATCCTCAATCTTCAATCCCCAATACTCAATCTTCAACCCTCAATCCTCAATCCTCAATCCTCAATCCTCATTCTTCAATCCTCAATACCCAATCCTCAATCTTCAATCCACGATCCACAATCCTCAATTCTCAATCCTCAATCTTCAGTCCTCAGTCCTTAAACCTCAATCCTCAACCTTCAGCCATCATCCTCAATCCTCAATCCTCAATCCTCAATCCTCAATCCTCAATCCTCAGTCCTCAGTCCTCAAACCTCTATCCTCAACCCTCAGCCCTCATAGTCAATCCTCAATCATCAATCCTCAATCCTCAATCTTCAATCCTCAATACTCAACCTTCAATCCTCAATCCTCAATTCTCAATCCTCAATACTGAATCCTCAATCGTCAATCCTCAATCCCCAATCCTCAATCTTCAATACTCAATCCTCAATCCTCTTTCTTCAATCCTCAATACCCAATCCTCAATCCTCAATTTTCAATCTTCAATCCTCAATCCTCAATCCTCAATCCTCAATCCTCTTTCTTCAATCCTCAATACCCAATCCTCAATCTTCAATCCTCAATCCTCAATCCTCAATCCTCAATCCTCTGTACTCAAACCTCAATCCTGAATCCTCAATCCTGAATCCTCAATCTTGAGACCTCAGTCCTCAAAAATCAGTTATCGATTCTCAATCCTCAATAGAATATCATCAATTCACAGTTTTCAATACTCAATACTCAATCTGCTATCTTTAAATCTCTATCCACAAACATCAATTCTCATCACTCAACCCTCAACACTCAGTCCCCAATCCTCAATCTTCAATCCTCAATCATTCAATCCTCAATCCTCAATCCTCAATATTCAATCCTCAATACTCAATCATCAATCCTCAGCCCTCAATCCTCAGTCCTCAATCCTCAAACCTCAATCCTCAACCCTCAGCCCTCATCCTCAATCCTCAATCCTCAATCCTCAATCTTCAATCCTCAATCCTCAATCCTCAATTCGCAATCCTCAATCCTCAATCCACAGACCTCAGACATCAATACTGGACCCTCAGTCCTCGTCCTCAATCCACAGCCCTCAATCCTCAATCCTCAATCTTCAGACCTCAGTCCTCAAAGATCAGTTGTCAATTATCAATCCTCAATAGAATATCATCAATTCACAGTTTTCAATACTCAATACTCAATCTGCTATCTTTAAATCTCTATCCACAATCATCAATTCTCATCACTCAACCCTCAACACTCAGTTCCCAATCCTCAATCTTCAATCCTCAATCTTCAATCCCCAATACTCAATCTTCAACCCTCAATCCTCAATCCTCAATACTCAATCCTCATTCTTCAATCCTCAATACCCAATCCTCAATCTTCAATCCTCGATCCACAATCCTCAATTCTCAATCCTCAATCTTCAGTCCTCAGTCCTTAAACCTCAATCCTCAACCCTCAGCCATCATCCTCAATCCTCAATCCTCAATCCTCAATCCTCAATCTTCAATCCCCAATACTCAATCTTCAACCCTCAATCCTCAATCCTCAATCCTCAATCCTCATTCTTCAATCCTCAATACCCAATCCTCAATCTTCAATCCACGATCCACAATCCTCAATTCTCAATCCTCAATCTTCAGTCCTCAGTCCTTAAACCTCAATCCTCAACCTTCAGCCATCATCCTCAATCCTCAATCCTCAATCCTCAATCCTCAATCTTCAATCCCCAATACTCAATCTTCAACCCTCAATCCTCAATCCTCAGTCCTCAAACCTCAATTCTGAATCCTCAATCCTGAATCCTCAATCTTCAGCCCTCAGTCCTCAACAATCAGGTGACAATCCTCAATCCCCAATAGAATATCGTCAATTCACAGTTTTCAATACTCAATACTTAATCTGCATTCTTCAAATCTCCATCCACAAACATCAATTCTCATCACTCAACCCTCAACACTCAGTCCTCAATGTTCAATCCTCAATCCTCAATTCTCAATCTTCAATCCTCAATACTCAATCTTTAATCCTGAATCCTCAATCCTCAATCTTCAATCCTCAATCCCCAATACTCAATCCTCAATCCTCAATCCTCAATCCTCAATCATCAATCCTCAATCTTCAATACTCAATCCTCAATCCTCAATCCTCAATCCTCAATCCTCAATCCTCAATCATCAATCCTCAATCTTCAATCCTCAATACTCAATCTTTAATCCTCAATCCCCAATCCTCAATCTCCAATCCTCAATCCTCAATCCTCAATCCTCAATCCTCAAACCTCAATCCTCCATCCTCAATCCTCAATCTTCAATCCTCAAAACTCAATCATCAATCCTCAATCCTCAATCCTCAATCTTCCATCCTCAATACTCAATCTTCAATCCTCAATCCTCAATCCTCAATCCTCAATCTTCAATCCTCAATCCTCAATCCTCAATCCCCAGTCCTCAGTCTTCAATCCTCAATACACGATCCACAATCTTCAATCCTCAATCCTCAATCCTCAATCCTCAATCCTCAATCCTCAGTCCTCAGTCCTCAAACCTCTATCCTCAACCCTCAGCCCTCATAGTCAATCCTCAATCATCAATCCTCAATCCTCAATCTTCAATCCTCAATACTCAACCTTCAATCCTCAATCCTCAATTCTCAATCCTCAATACTGAATCCTCAATCGTCAATCCTCAATCCCCAATCCTCAATCTTCAATACTCAATCCTCAATCCTCTTTCTTCAATCCTCAATACCCAATCCTCAATCCTCAATTTTCAATCTTCAATCCTCAATCCTCAATCCTCAATCCTCAATCCTCTTTCTTCAATCCTCAATACCCAATCCTCAATCTTCAATCCTCAATCCTCAATCCTCAATTCGCAATCCTCAATCCTCAATCCACGGACCTCAGACATCAATACTGAACCCTCAGTCCTCGTCCTCAATCCACAGCCCTCAATCCTCAATACTCAATCTTCAATCATCAATATTCAATCTTCAGTCCTCAATCCTCAATCCTCAATCCTCAATCCTCAATCCTCAATGTTCAATCCGCAATACCCAATCCTCAATCTTCAATCCTCAATCCTCAATCCTCAATCCTCAATCCTCAATCCTCAATCCTCAATCCTCTGTACTCAGACCTCAATCCTGAAACCTCAATCCTGAATCCTCAATCTTGAGACCTCAGTCCTCAAAAATCAGTTATCGATTCTCAATCCTCAATAGAATATCATCAATTCACAGTTTTCAATACTCAATACTCAATCTGCTATCTTTAAATCTCTATCCACAAACATCAATTCTCATCACTCAACCCTCAACACTCAGTCCCCAATCCTCAATCTTCAATCCTCAATCATTCAATCCTCAATCCTCAATCCTCAATATTCAATCCTCAATACTCAATCATCAATCCTCAGTCCTCAATCCTCAGTCCTCAATCCTCAAACCTCAATCCTCAACCCTCAGCCCTCATCCTCAATCCTCAATCCTCAATCCTCAATCTTCAATCTTCAATCCTCAATAATCAATCTTCAACCCTCAATCCTCAGTCCTCAAACCTCAATTCTGAATCCTCAATCCTGAATGCTCAATTTTCAGCCCTCAGTCCTCAACAATCAGTTGTCAATACTCAATCCTCAATAGAATATCCTCAATTCACAGTTTTCAATACTCAATGCTCAATCTGCGATCTTCAAACCTCTATCCACAAACACCAATTCTCATCACTCAACCCTCAACACTCAGTCCTCAATGTTCAATCCTCAATCCTCAATCCACAATCCTCAATCGTCAATTTTCAATCCTCAATCCACAGTCTTCAATCTTCAATCGCCCATGCTCAATCCTCAATCCTCAATCTTCAGTCCTCAACCCTCAATCCTCAATACCAAATCCTCTATCTTCAATCCTCAATCCTCAATCCTCAATCTTCAATCCTCAATCCTCAATACTCAATCCTCAATCCTCAATCCTCAATCCTCAATCATCAATCCTCAATCTTCAATACTCAATCCTCAATCCTCAATCTTCAATACTCAATACTCAATCTTTAATCCTCAATCCCCAATCCTCAATCTCCAATCCTCAATCCTCAATCCTCAATCCTCAATCCTCAATCCTCAATCCTCCATCATCAATCCTCAATCTTCAATCCTCAATACTCAATCATCAATCCTCAATCGTCAATCCTCAATATTCAATCCTCAATACTCAATCCTCAATCCTCAATCCCCAATTCTCAGTCTTCAATCCTCAATACCCGATCCTCAATCTTCAATCCTCAGTCCTCAATCCTCAATTCTCAATCCTCAATCCTCAGTCCTCAGTCCTCAAACCTCTATCCTCAACCCTCAGCCCTCATAGTTAATCCTCAATCATCAATCCTCAATCCTCAATCTTCAATCCTCAATACTCAACCTTCAATCCTCAATCCTCAATTCTCAATCCTCAATACTGAATCCTCAATCGTCAATCCTCAATCCCCAATCCTCAATCTTCAATACTCAATCCTCAATCCTCAATCCAAAATCCTCAATCTTCAAACCTCAATACTGAATCTTCAATCCTCAATCCTCAATCCTCAATCCTCTTTCTTCAATCCTCAATACCCAATCCTCAGTCCTCAAACCTCAATTCTGAATCCTCAATCCTGAATCCTCAATCTTCAGCCCTCAGTCCTCAACAATCAGGTGACAATACTCAATCCCCAATAGAATATCGTCAATTCACAGTTTTCAATACTCAATACTTAATCTGCATTCTTCAAATCTCCATCCACAAACATCAGTTCTCATCACTCAACCCTCAACACTCAGTCCCCAAACCTCAATCTTCTATCCTCAACCCTCAATCCTCAATCCTCAATCCTCAATCCTCAATCTTCAATCCTAAATCCTCAATACTCAATCCTCAATCCTCAATCCTCAATCATTAATCCTCAATCTTCAATACTCAATCCTCAATCCTCAATCGTCAATCTTCAATCCTCAATACTCAATCTTCAATCCTCAATCCTCAATGCTCACTCCTCAAACCTCAATTCTGAATCCTCAATCCTGAATCCTCAATCTTCAGCCCTCAGTCCTGAACAATCAGGTGACAATCCTCAGTCCTCAACAGAATATCCTCAATTCACAGTTTTCAATACTCAACACTCAATCTGCAATCTTCAAATCCCTATCCATAAACATCAATTCTCATCACTCAACCCTCAACACTCAGTCCCCAATCCTCAATCTTCAATCCTCAATCCTCAATCCTCAATCCTCACTCCTCAATCCTCCATCCTCAGTCCTCAAACCTCAATCCTGAATCCTCAATCCTGAATCCTCAATCTTCAGCCCTCAGTCCTCAACAATCAGGTGACAATCCTCAATCCTCAACAGAATATCCTCAATTCACAGTTTTCAATCATCAATCCTCAATCTTCAATACTCAATCCTCAATCCTCAATCCTCAATCCTCGTTCTTAAATCCTCAATACCCAATACTCAACCTTCATTCCTCAATCCTCAATACTCAATCCTCAATCCTCAATCCCCTATCCTCAATCATAAATCATCAATCTTCAATACTCAATCCTCAATCCTCAATCCTCAAGACTCAATCCTCAATCCTCAATCATCAATCCTCAATCTTCAATCCTCAATACTCAATCTTTAATCCTCAGTCCTCAATCCTCAATCTTCAATCTTCAATCCTCAACTCGCAATCCTCAATCCTCAATCCTCAATCCTCAATCCTAAATCTTCAATCCTCAAT
Organism: Calliopsis andreniformis; assembly: GCF_051401765.1. Classification (NCBI taxonomy): domain Eukaryota; kingdom Metazoa; phylum Arthropoda; class Insecta; order Hymenoptera; family Andrenidae; genus Calliopsis; species Calliopsis andreniformis. Next base: position 1,469,490 of record NW_027480499.1, read on the forward strand.
ACTCAATCTTCAATCCTCAATACTCAATCCTCAATCCTCAATCCTCAGTACTCAAACCTCAATCCTGAATCCTCAATCCTGAATCCTCAATCTTCAGACCTCAGTCCTCAAAGATCAGTTGTCAATTATCAATCCTCAATAGAATATCATCAATTCACAGTTTTCAATACTCAATACTCAATCTGCTATCTTTAAATCTCTATCCACAAACATCAATTCTCATCACTCAACCCTCAACACTCAGTTCCCAATCCTCAATCTTCAATCCTCAATCCTCAATCCTCAATCCTCAATCCTCATTCTTCAATCCTCAATACCCAATCCTCAATCTTCAATCCTCGATCCACAATCCTCAATTCTCAATCCTCAATCTTCAGTCCTCAGTCCTTAAACCTCAATCCTCAACCCTCAGCCATCATCCTCAATCCTCAATCCTCAATCCTCAATCCTCAATCTTCAATCCCCAATACTCAATCTTCAACCCTCAATCCTCAATCCTCAATCCTCAATCCTCATTCTTCAATCCTCAATACCCAATCCTCAATCTTCAATCCACGATCCACAATCCTCAATTCTCAATCCTCAATCTTCAGTCCTCAGTCCTTAAACCTCAATCCTCAACCCTCAGCCATCATCCTCAATCCTCAATCCTCAATCCTCAATCCTCAATCTTCAATCCCCAATACTCAATCTTCAACCCTCAATCCTCAATCCTCAATCCTCAATCCTCATTCTTCAATCCTCAATACCCAATCCTCAATCTTCAATCCACGATCCACAATCCTCAATTCTCAATCCTCAATCTTCAGTCCTCAGTCCTTAAACCTCAATCCTCAACCTTCAGCCATCATCCTCAATCCTCAATCCTCAATCCTCAATCCTCAATCCTCAATCCTCAGTCCTCAGTCCTCAAACCTCTATCCTCAACCCTCAGCCCTCATAGTCAATCCTCAATCATCAATCCTCAATCCTCAATCTTCAATCCTCAATACTCAACCTTCAATCCTCAATCCTCAATTCTCAATCCTCAATACTGAATCCTCAATCGTCAATCCTCAATCCCCAATCCTCAATCTTCAATACTCAATCCTCAATCCTCTTTCTTCAATCCTCAATACCCAATCCTCAATCCTCAATTTTCAATCTTCAATCCTCAATCCTCAATCCTCAATCCTCAATCCTCTTTCTTCAATCCTCAATACCCAATCCTCAATCTTCAATCCTCAATCCTCAATCCTCAATCCTCAATCCTCTGTACTCAAACCTCAATCCTGAATCCTCAATCCTGAATCCTCAATCTTGAGACCTCAGTCCTCAAAAATCAGTTATCGATTCTCAATCCTCAATAGAATATCATCAATTCACAGTTTTCAATACTCAATACTCAATCTGCTATCTTTAAATCTCTATCCACAAACATCAATTCTCATCACTCAACTCTCAACACTCAGTCCCCAATCCTCAATCTTCAATCCTCAATCATTCAATCCTCAATCCTCAATCCTCAATATTCAATCCTCAATACTCAATCATCAATCCTCAGCCCTCAATCCTCAGTCCTCAATCCTCAAACCTCAATCCTCAACCCTCAGCCCTCATCCTCAATCCTCAATCCTCAATCCTCAATCTTCAATCTTCAATCCTCAATAATCAATCTTCAACCCTCAATCCTCAGTCCGCAAACCTCAATTCTGAATCCTCAATCCTGAATCCTCAATCTTCAGCCCTCAGTCCTGAACAATCAGGTGACAATCCTCAGTCCTCAACAGAATATCCTCAATTCACAGTTTTCAATACTCAACACTCAATCTGCAATCTTCAAATCTCTATCCATAAACATCAATTCTCATCACTCAACCCTCAACACTCAGTCCCCAATCCTCAATCTTCAATCCTCAATCCTCAATCCTCAATCCTCACTCCTCAATCCTCCATCCTCAGTCCTCAAACCTCAATCCTGAATCCTCAATCCTGAATCCTCAATCTTCAGCCCTCAGTCCTCAACAATCAGGTGACAATCCTCAATCCTCAACAGAATATCCTCAATTCACAGTTTTCAATCATCAATCCTCAATCTTCAATACTCAATCCTCAATCCTCAATCCTCAATCCTCGTTCTTAAATCCTCAATACCCAATACTCAACCTTCATTCCTCAATCCTCAATACTCAATCCTCAATCCTCAATCCCCAATCCTCAATCATAAATCATCAATCTTCAATACTCAATCCTCAATCCTCAATCCTCAAGACTCAATCCTCAATCCTCAATCATCAATCCTCAATCTTCAATCCTCAATACTCAATCTTTAATCCTCAGTCCTCAATCCTCAATCTTCAATCTTCAATCCTCAACTCGCAATCCTCAATCCTCAATCCTCAATCCTCAATCCTAAATCTTCAATCCTCAATACTCAATCTTCAATCCTCAATACTCAATCCTCAATCCTCAGTCCTCATTCTTCAATCCTCAATACCCAATCCTCAATCTTCAATCCGCAATCCTCAATCCTCAATCCTCAATCCTCAATCTTCAATCCTCAATACTCAATCATCAATCCGCAATCCTCAATCCTCAATCTTCAATCCTCAATACTCAATCTTCAATACTCAATCCTCAATCCTCACTCCTCAAACATCAATTCTGAATCCTCAATCCTGAATCCTCAATCTTCAGCCCTCAGTCCTGAACAATCAGGTGACAATCCTCAATCCTCAATAGAATATCCTCAATTCACAGTTTTCAATACTCTATACTCAATCTGCAATCTTCAAATCTCTATCAACGAACATCAATTCTCATCACTCAACCTTCAACACTCAGTCCTCAATGTTCAATACTCAATCCTCATTTCTCAATCTTCAATCCTCAATACTCCATCTTTAATCCTCAATCCTCAATCCTCAATCTACAATCCTCAATCCGCAATACTCAATCCTCAACCCTCAATCCTCAATCCTCAATCCTCTGTACTCAAACCTCAATCCTGAATCCTCAATCCTGAATCCTCAATCTTGAGACCTCAGTCCTCAAAAATCAGTTATCGATTCTCAATCCTCAATAGAATATCATCAATTCACAGTTTTCAATACTCAATACTCAATCTTCAATCATCAATATTCAATCTTCAGTCCTCAATCCTCAATCCTCAATCCTCAATCCTCAATCCTCAATGTTCAATCCGCAATACCCAATCCTCAATCTTCAATCCTCAATCCTCAATCCTCAATCCTCAATCCTCAATCCTCAATCCTCAATCCTCAATCCTCAATCCTCTGTACTCAAACCTCAATCCTGAATCCTCAATCCTGAATCCTCAATCTTGAGACCTCAGTCCTCAAAAATCAGTTATCGTTTCTCAATCCTCAATAGAATACCATCAATTCACAGTTTTCAATACTCAATACTCAATCTGCTATCTTTAAATCTCTATCCACAAACATCAATTCTCATCACTCAACCCTCAACACTCAGTCCCCAATCCTCAATCTTCAATCCTCAATCATTCAATCCTCAATCCTCAATCCTCAATATTCAATCCTCAATACTCAATCATCAATCCTCAGTCCTCAATCCTCAGTCCTCAATCCTCAAACCTCAATCCTCAACCCTCAGCCCTCATCCTCAATCCTCAATCCTCAATCCTCAATCTTCAATCTTCAATCCTCAATAATCAATCTTCAACCCTCAATCCTCAGTCCTCAAACCTCAATTCTGAATCCTCAATCCTGAATGCTCAATTTTCAGCCCTCAGTCCTCAACAATCAGTTGTCAATACTCAATCCTCAATAGAATATCCTCAATTCACAGTTTTCAATACTCAATGCTCAATCTGCGATCTTCAAACCTCTATCCACAAACACCAATTCTCATCACTCAACCCTCAACACTCAGTCCTCAATGTTCAATCCTCAATCCTCAATCCACAATCCTCAATCGTCAATTTTCAATCCTCAATCCACAGTCTTCAATCTTCAATCGCCCATGCTCAATCCTCAATCCTCAATCTTCAGTCCTCAACCCTCAATCCTCAATACCAAATCCTCTATCTTCAATCCTCAATCCTCAATCCTCAATCTTCAATCCTCAATCCTCAATACTCAATCCTCAATCCTCAATCCTCAGTCCTCAATCATCAATCCTCAATCTTCAATACTCAATCCTCAATCCTCAATCTTCAATACTCAATACTCAATCTTTAATCCTCAATCCCCAATCCTCAATCTCCAATCCTCAATCCTCAATCCTCAATCCTCAATCCTCAATCCTCAATCCTCCATCATCAATCCTCAATCTTCAATCCTCAATACTCAATCATCAATCCTCAATCGTCAATCCTCAATCTTCAATCCTCAATACTCAATCCTCAATCCTCAATCCCCAATTCTCAGTCTTCAATCCTCAATACCCGATCCCCAATCTTCAATCCTCAGTCCTCAATCCTCAATTCTCAATCCTCAATCCTCAGTCCTCAGTCCTCAAACCTCTATCCTCAACCCTCAGCCCTCATAGTTAATCCTCAATCATCAATCCTCAATCCTCAATCTTCAATCCTCAATACTCAACCTTCAATCCTCAATCCTCAATTCTCAATCCTCAATACTGAATCCTCAATCGTCAATCCTCAATCCCCAATCCTCAATCTTCAATACTCAATCCTCAATCCTCAATCCAAAATCCTCAATCTTCAAACCTCAATACTGAATCTTCAATCCTCAATCCTCAATCCTCAATCCTCTTTCTTCAATCCTCAATACCCAATCCTCAGTCCTCAAACCTCAATTCTGAATCCTCAATCCTGAATCCTCGATCTTCAGCCCTCAGTCCTCAACAATCAGGTGACAATACTCAATCCCCAATAGAATATCGTCAATTCACAGTTTTCAATACTCAATACTTAATCTGCATTCTTCAAATCTCCATCCACAAACATCAGTTCTCATCACTCAACCCTCAACACTCAGTCCCCAAACCTCAATCTTCTATCCTCAACCCTCAATCCTCAATCCTCAATCCTCAATCCTCAATCTTCAATCCTCAATCCTCAATACTCAATCCTCAATCCTCAATCCTCAATCATCAATCCTCAATCTTCAATACTCAATCCTCACTCCTCAATCCTCACTCCTCAATCCTCCATCCTCAGTCCTCAATCGTCAATCTTCAATCCTCAATACTCAATCTTCAATCCTCAATCCTCAATGCTCACTCCTCAAACCTCAATTCTGAATCCTCAATCCTGAATCCTCAATCTTCAGCCCTCAGTCCTGAACAATCAGGTGACAATCCTCAGTCCTCAACAGAATATCCTCAATGCACAGTTTTCAATACTCAACACTCAATCTGCAATCTTCAAATCCCTATCCATAAACATCAATTCTCATCACTCAACCCTCAACACTCAGTCCCCAATCCTCAATCTTCAATCCTCAATCCTCAATCCTCAATCCTCACTCCTCAATCCTCCATCCTCAGTCCTCAAACCTCAATCCTGAATCCTCAATCCTGAATCCTCAATCTTCAGCCCTCAGTCCTCAACAATCAGGTGACAATCCTCAATCCTCAACAGAATATCCTCAATTCACAGTTTTCAATCATCAATCCTCAATCTTCAATACTCAATCCTCAATCCTCAATCCTCAATCCTCGTTCTTAAATCCTCAATACCCAATACTCAACCTTCATTCCTCAATCCTCAATACTCAATCCTCAATCCTCAATCCCCTATCCTCAATCATAAATCATCAATCTTCAATACTCAATCCTCAATCCTCAATCCTCAAGACTCAATCCTCAATCCTCAATCATCAATCCTCAATCTTCAATCCTCAATACTCAATCTTTAATCCTCAGTCCTCAATCCTCAATCTTCAATCTTCAATCCTCAACTCGCAATCCTCAATCCTCAATCCTCAATCCTCAATCCTAAATCTTCAATCCTCAATACTCAATCTTCAATCCTCAATACTCAATCCTCAATCCTCAATCCTCAGTACTCAAACCTCAATCCTGAATCCTCAATCCTGAATCCTCAATCTTCAGACCTCAGTCCTCAAAGATCAGTTGTCAATTATCAATCCTCAATAGAATATCATCAATTCACAGTTTTCAATACTCAATACTCAATCTGCTATCTTTAAATCTCTATCCACAAACATCAATTCTCATCACTCAACCCTCAACACTCAGTTCCCAATCCTCAATCTTCAATCCTCAATCCTCAATCCTCAATCCTCAATCCTCATTCTTCAATCCTCAATACCCAATCCTCAATCTTCAATCCTCGATCCACAATCCTCAATTCTCAATCCTCAATCTTCAGTCCTCAGTCCTTAAACCTCAATCCTCAACCCTCAGCCATCATCCTCAATCCTCAATCCTCAATCCTCAATCCTCAATCTTCAATCCCCAATACTCAATCTTCAACCCTCAATCCTCAATCCTCAATCCTCAATCCTCATTCTTCAATCCTCAATACCCAATCCTCAATCTTCAATCCACGATCCACAATCCTCAATTCTCAATCCTCAATCTTCAGTCCTCAGTCCTTAAACCTCAATCCTCAACCTTCAGCCATCATCCTCAATCCTCAATCCTCAATCCTCAATCCTCAATCTTCAATCCCCAATACTCAATCTTCAACCCTCAATCCTCAATCCTCAGTCCTCAAACCTCAATTCTGAATCCTCAATCCTGAATCCTCAATCTTCAGCCCTCAGTCCTCAACAATCAGGTGACAATCCTCAATCCCCAATAGAATATCGTCAATTCACAGTTTTCAATACTCAACACTTAATCTGCATTCTTCAAATCTCCATCCACAAACATCAATTCTCATCACTCAACCCTCAACACTCAGTCCTCAATGTTCAATCCTCAATCCTCAATTCTCAATCTTCAATCCTCAGTACTCAATCTTTAATCCTGAATCCTCAATCCTCAATCTTCAATCCTAAATCCCCAATACTCAATCCTCAATCCTCAATCCTCAATCCTCAATCATCAATCCTCAATCTTCAATACTCAATCCTCAATCCTCAATCCTCAATCCTCAATCCTCAATCCTCAATCATCAATCCTCAATCTTCAATCCTCAATACTCAATCTTTAATCCTCAATCCCCAATCCTCAATCTCCAATCCTCAATCCTCAATCCTCAATCCTCAATCCTCAATCCTCAAACCTCAATCCTCCATCCTCAATCCTCAATCTTCAATCCTCAATACTCAATCATCAATCCTCAATCCTCAATCCTCAATCTTCCATCCTCAATACTCAATCTTCAATCCTCAATCCTCAATCCTCAATCCTCAATCTTCAATCCTCAATCCTCAATCCTCAATCCCCAATCCTCAGTCTTCAATCCTCAATACACGATCCTCAATCTTCAATCCTCAATCCTCAATCCTCAATCCTCAATCCTCAATCCTCAGTCCTCAGTCCTCAAACCTCTATCCTCAACCCTCAGCCCTCATAGTCAATCCTCAATCATCAATCCTCAATCCTCAATCTTCAATCCTCAATACTCAACCTTCAATCCTCAATCCTCAATTCTCAATCCTCAATACTGAATCCTCAATCGTCAATCCTCAATCCCCAATCCTCAATCTTCAATACTCAATCCTCAATCCTCAATTCGCAATCCTCAATCCTCAATCCACGGACCTCAGACATCAATACTAAACCCTCAGTCCTCGTCCTCAATCCACAGCCCTCAATCCTCAATACTCAATCTTCAATCATCAATATTCAATCTTCAGTCCTCAATCCTCAATCCTCAGTCCTCAATCCTCAATCCTCAATGTTCAATCCGCAATACCCAATCCTCAATCTTCAATCCTCAATCCTCAATCCTCAATCCTCAATCCTCAATCCTCAATCCTCAATCCTCAATCCTCTGTACTCAAACCTCAATCCTGAATCCTCAATCCTGAATCCTCAATCTTGAGACCTCAGTCCTCAAAAATCAGTTATCGATTCTCAATCCTCAATAGAATATCATCAATTCACAGTTTTCAATACTCAATACTCAATCTGCTATCTTTAAATCTCTATCCACAAACATCAATTCTCATCACTCAACCCTCAACACTCAGTCCCCAATCCTCAATCTTCAATCCTCAATCATTCAATCCTCAATCCTCAATCCTCAATATTCAATCCTCAATACTCAATCATCAATCCTCAGCCCTTAATCCTCAGTCCTCAATCCTCAAACCTCAATCCTCAACCCTCAGCCCTCATCCTCAATCCTCAATCCTCAATCCTCAATCTTCAATCTTCAATCCTCAATAATCAATCTTCAACCCTCAATCCTCAGTCCTCAAACCTCAATTCTGAATCCTCAATCCTGAATCCTCAATCTTCAGCCCTCAGTCCTGAACAATCAGGTGACAATCCTCAGTCCTCAACAGAATATCCTCAATTCACAGTTTTCAATACTCAACACTCAATCTGCAATCTTCAAATCTCTATCCATAAACATCAATTCTCATCACTCAACCCTCAACACTCAGTCCCCAATCCTCAATCTTCAATCCTCAATCCTCAATCCTCAATCCTCACTCCTCAATCCTCCATCCTCAGTCCTCAAACCTCAATCCTGAATCCTCAATCCTGAATCCTCAATCTTCAGCCCTCAGTCCTCAACAATCAGGTGACAATCCTCAATCCTCAACAGAATATCCTCAATTCACAGTTTTCAATCATCAATCCTCAATCTTCAATACTCAATCCTCAATCCTCAATCCTCAATCCTCGTTCTTAAATCCTCAATACCCAATACTCAACCATCATTCCTCAATCCTCAATACTCAATCCTCAATCCTCAATCCCCAATCCTCAATCATAAATCATCAATCTTCAATACTCAATCCTCAATCCTCAATCCTCAAGACTCAATCCTCAATCCTCAATCATCAATCCTCAATCTTCAATCCTCAATACTCAATCTTTAATCCTCAGTCCTCAATCCTCAATCTTCAATCTTCAATCCTCAACTCGCAATCCTCAATCCTCAATCCTCAATCCTCAATCCTAAATCTTCAATCCTCAATACTCAATCTTCAATCCTCAATACTCAATCCTCAATCCTCAGTCCTCATTCTTCAATCCTCAATACCCAATCCTCAATCTTCAATCCGCAATCCTCAATCCTCAATCCTCAATCCTCAATCTTCAATCCTCAATACTCAATCATCAATCCGCAATCCTCAATCCTCAATCTTCAATCCTCAATACTCAATCTTCAATACTCAATCCTCAATCCTCACTCCTCAAACATCAATTCTGAATCCTCAATCCTGAATCCTCAATCTTCAGCCCTCAGTCCTGAACAATCAGGTGACAATCCTCAATCCTCAATAGAATATCCTCAATTCACAGTTTTCAATACTCAGTACTCAATCTGCAATCTTCAAATCTCTATCAACGAACATCAATTCTCATCACTCAACCTTCAACACTCAGTCCTCAATGTTCAATACTCAATCCTCAATTCTCAATCTTCAATCCTCAATACTCCATCTTTAATCCTCAATCCTCAATCCTCAATCTACAATCCTCAATCCGCAATACTCAATCCTCAACCCTCAATCCTCAATCCTCAATCATCAATCCTCAATCTTCAATACTCAATCCTCAATCCTCAATCCTCAATCCTCAATCCTCAATCTTAAATACACAATCCTCAATCCTCAATCCTCAATCCTCAATTCTCAATCTTCAATCCTCAATACTCAATCTTAAATCCTCAATCCTCAATCCTCAATCCTCAATCCTCAAACCTCAATCCTCAATCCTCAATCCTCAATACTCGATCCTCAGTCCTCAATTCTCAATCCTCAATCCTCAATTCTCAATCTTCAATCCTCAATACTCAATCTTAAATCCTCAATCCTCAACCCTCAATCCTCAATCCTCAATCTTCAATCCTCAATACTCAATCTTCAATCCTCAATCCTCAATCCTCAGTCCTCAAACCTCAATTCTGAATCTTCGATCCTGAATCCTCATTCTCCAGCCCTCAGTCCTGAACTATCAGGTGACAATCCTCAATCCTCAATTGAATATCCTCAATTCACAGTTTTCAATACTCAATACTCAATCTGCAATCTTCAAATCTCTTTCCACAAACATCAATTCTCATCACTCAACACTCAACACTCAGTCCTCAATGTTCAATCCTCAATCCTCAATTCTCAATCTTCAATCCTCAATACTCAATCTTAAATCCTCAATACTCAATCCTCAATACCCAATGCTCAATCTTCAATCCTCAATCCTCAATCCTCAATTCTCGATCCTCAATCCTCAACCCTCAATCCTCAATCCTCAATCCTCAATCCTCAATCCTCAACACTCAATCGTCAGTCTTCAAACCCCAATATTCAATCTTCAATCCTCAATCCTCAATCCTCATTCCTCAATCCTCATCCTTCAATCCTCAATACCCAATCCTCAATATTCAATCCTCAATACTCAATCCTCAATTCTCAATCCTCAATCCTCTTTCTTCAATCCTCAATACCCAATCCTCAATCTTCAATCCTCAAACCTCAATCCTCAATCCTCAATCCTCAATCCTCAATCCTCAATCCTCAGTACTCAAACCTCAATCCTGAATCCTCAATCCTGAATCCTCAATCTTCAGACCTCAGTCCTCAAAGATCAGTTGTCAATTATCAATCCTCAATAGAATATCATCAATTCACAGTTTTCAATACTCAATACTCAATCTGCTATCTTTAGATCTCTATCCACAAACATCAATTCTCATCACTCAACCCTCAACACTCAGTTCCCAATCCTCAATCTTCAATCCTCAATCCTCAATCCTCAATCCTCAATCCTCATTCTTCAATCCTCAATACCCAATCCTCAATCTTCAATCCTCGATCCACAATCCTCAATTCTCAATCCTCAATCTTCAGTCCTCAGTCCTTAAACCTCAATCCTCAACCCTCAGCCATCATCCTCAATCCTCAATCCTCAATCCTCAATCCTCAATCTTCAATCCCCAATACTCAATCTTCAACCCTCAATCCTCAATCCTCAATCCTCAATCCTCATTCTTCAATCCTCAATACCCAATCCTCAATCTTCAATCCACGATCCACAATCCTCAATTCTCAATCCTCAACCTTCAGTCCTCAGTCCTTAAACCTCAATCCTCAACCTTCAGCCATCATCCTCAATCCTCAATCCTCAATCCTCAATCCTCAATCTTCAATCCCCAATACTCAATCTTCAACCCTCAATCCTCAATCCTCAGTCCTCAAACCTCAATTCTGAATCCTCAATCCTGAATCCTCAATCTTCAGCCCTCAGTCCTCAACAATCAGGTGACAATCCTCAATCCCCAATAGAATATCGTCAATTCACAGTTTTCAATACTCAATACTTAATCTGCATTCTTCAAATCTCCATCCACAAACATCAATTCTCATCACTCAACCCTCAACACTCAGTCCTCAATGTCCAATCCTCAATCCTCAATTCTCAATCTTCAATCCTCAATACTCAATCTTTAATCCTGAATCCTCAATCCTCAATCTTCAATCCTAAATCCCCAATACTCAATCCTCAATCCTCAATCCTCAATCCTCAATCATCAATCCTCAATCTTCAATACTCAATCCTCAATCCTCAATCCTCAATACTCAATCCTCAATCCTCAATCCTCAATCCTCAATCATCAATCCTCAATCTTCAATACTCAATCCTTAATTCTCAATCGTCAATCTTCAATCCTCAATACTCAATCTTCAATCCTCAATCCTCAATGCTCACTCCTCAAACCTCAATTCTGAATCCTCAATCCTGAATCCTCAATCTTCAGCCCTCAGTCCTGAACAATCAGGTGACAATCCTCAGTCCTCAACAGAATATCCTCAATTCACAGTTTTCAATACTCAACACTCAATCTGCAATCTTCAAATCTCTATCCATAAACATCAATTCTCATCACTCAACCCTCAACACTCAGTCCCCAATCCTCAATCTTCAATCCTCAATCCTCAATCCTCAATCCTCACTCCTCAATCCTCCATCCTCAGTCCTCAAACCTCAATCCTGAATCCTCAATCCTCAATCCTCAATCCTCAAACCTCAATCCTCCATCCTCAATCCTCAATCTTCAATCCTCAATACTCAATCATCAATCCTCAATCCTCAATCCTCAATCTTCCATCCTCAATACTCAATCTTCAATCCTCAATCCTCAATCCTCAATCCTCAATCTTCAATCCTCAATCCTCAATCCTCAATCCCCAATCCTCAGTCTTCAATCCTCAATACACGATCCTCAATCTTCAATCCTCAATCCTCAATCCTCAATCCTCAATCCTCAATCCTCAGTCCTCAGTCCTCAAACCTCTATCCTCAACCCTCAGCCCTCATAGTCAATCCTCAATCATCAATCCTCAATCCTCAATCTTCAATCCTCAATACTCAACCTTCAATCCTCAATCCTCAATTCTCAATCCTCAATACTGAATCCTCAATCGTCAATCCTCAATCCCCAATCCTCAATCATCAATACTCAATCCTCAATCCTCTTTCTTCAATCCTCAATACCCAATCCTCAATCCTCAATTTTCAATCTTCAATCCTCAATCCTCAATCCTCAATCCTCAATCCTCTTTCTTCAATCCTCAATGCCCAATCCTCAATCTTCAATCCTCAATCCTCAATCCTCAATTCGCAATCCTCAATCCTCAATCCACGGACCTCAGACATCAATACTGAACCCTCAGTCCTCGTCCTCAATCCACAGCCCTCAATCCTCAATACTCAATCTTCAATCATCAATATTCAATCTTCAGTCCTCAATCCTCAATCCTCAATCCTCAATCCTCAATCCTCAATGTTCAATCCGCAATACCCAATCCTCAATCTTCAATCCTCAATCCTCAATCCTCAATCCTCAATCCTCAATCCTCAATCCTCAATCCTCAATCCTCAATCCTCTGTACTCAAACCTCAATCCTGAATCCTCAATCCTGAATCCTCAATCTTGAGACCTCAGTCCTCAAAAATCAGTTATCGATTCTCAATCCTCAATAGAATATCATCAATTCACAGTTTTCAATACTCAATACTCAATCTGCTATCTTTAAATCTCTATCCACAAACATCAATTCTCATCACTCAACCCTCAACACTCAGTCCCCAATCCTCAATCTTCAATCCTCAATCATTCAATCCTCAATCCTCAATCTTCAATATTCAATCCTCAATACTCAATCATCAATCCTCAGTCCTCAATCCTCAGTCCTCAATCCTCAAACCTCAATCGTCAACCCTCAGCCCTCATCCTCAATCCTCAATCCTCAATCCTCAATCTTCAATCTTCAATCCTCAATAATCAATCTTCAACCCTCAATCCTCAGTCCTCAAACCTCAATTCTGAATCCTCAATCCTGAATGCTCAATTTTCAGCCCTCAGTCCTCAACAATCAGTTGTCAATACTCAATCCTCAATAGAATATCCTCAATTCACAGTTTTCAATACGCAATGCTCAATCTGCGATCTTCAAACCTCTATCCACAAACACCAATTCTCATCACTCAACCCTCAACACTCAGTCCTCAATGTTCAATCCTCAATCCTCAATCCACAATCCTCAATCGTCAATTTTCAATCCTCAATCCACAGTCTTCAATCTTCAATCGCCCATGCTCAATCCTCAATCCTCAATCTTCAGTCCTCAACCCTCAATCCTCAATACCAAATCCTCTATCTTCAATCCTCAATCCTCAATCCTCAATCTTCAATCCTCAATCCTCAATACTCAATCCTCAATCCTCAATCCTCAATCCTCAATCATCAATCCTCAATCTTCAATACTCAATCCTCAATCCTCAATCTTCAATACTCAATACTCAATCTTTAATCCTCAATCCCCAATCCTCAATCTCCAATCCTCAATCCTCAATCCTCAATCCCCAATCCTCAATCTTCAATCCTCAATCCTCAATCCTCAATCCTCACTCCTCAATCCTCCATCCTCAGTCCTCAAACCTCAATCCTGAATCCTCAATCCTGAATCCTCAATCTTCAGCCCTCAGTCCTCAACAATCAGGTGACAATCCTCAATCCTCAACAGAATATCCTCAATTCACAGTTTTCAATCATCAATCCTCAATCTTCAATACTCAATCCTCAATCCTCAATCCTCAATCCTCGTTCTTAAATCCTCAATACCCAATACTCAACCTTCATTCCTCAATCCTCAATACTCAATCCTCAATCCTCAATCCCCTATCCTCAATCATAAATCATCAATCTTCAATACTCAATCCTCAATCCTCAATCCTCAAGACTCAATCCTCAATCCTCAATCATCAATCCTCAATCTTCAATCCTCAATACTCAATCTTTAATCCTCAGTCCTCAATCCTCAATCTTCAATCTTCAATCCTCAACTCGCAATCCTCAATCCTCAATCCTCAATCCTCAATCCTAAATCTTCAATCCTCAGTACTCAATCTTCAATCTTCAATCCTCAATACTCAATCCTCAATCCTCAATCCTCAGTACTCAAACCTCAATCCTGAATCCTCAATCCTGAATCCTCAATCTTCAGACCTCAGTCCTCAAAGATCAGTTGTCAATTATCAATCCTCAATAGAATATCATCAATTCACAGTTTTCAATACTCAATACTCAATCTGCTATCTTTAAATCTCTATCCACAAACATCAATTCTCATCACTCAACCCTCAACACTCAGTTCCCAATCCTCAATCTTCAATCCTCAATCCTCAATCCTCAATCCTCAATCCTCATTCTTCAATCCTCAATACCCAATCCTCAATCTTCAATCCTCGATCCACAATCCTCAATTCTCAATCCTCAATCTTCAGTCCTCAGTCCTTAAACCTCAATCCTCAACCCTCAGCCATCATCCTCAATCCTCAATCCTCAATCCTCAATCCTCAATCTTCAATCCCCAATACTCAATCTTCAACCCTCAATCCTCAATCCTCAATCCTCAATCCTCATTCTTCAATCCTCAATACCCAATCCTCAATCTTCAATCCACGATCCACAATCCTCAATTCTCAATCCTCAATCTTCAGTCCTCAGTCCTTAAACCTCAATCCTCAACCTTCAGCCATCATCCTCAATCCTCAATCCTCACTCCTCAACCCTCAATCTTCAATCCCCAATACTCAATCTTCAACCCTCAATCCTCAATCCTCAGTCCTCAAACCTCAATTCTGAATCCTCAATCCTGAATCCTCAATCTTCAGCCCTCAGTCCTCAACAATCAGGTGACAATCCTCAATCCCCAATAGAATATCGTCAATTCACAGTTTTCAATACTCAACACTTAATCTGCATTCTTCAAATCTCCATCCACAAACATCAATTCTCATCACTCAACCCTCAACACTCAGTCCTCAATGTTCAATCCTCAATCCTCAATTCTCAATCTTCAATCCTCAATACTCAATCTTTAATCCTGAATCCTCAATCCTCAATCTTCAATCCTAAATCCCCAATACTCAATCCTCAATCCTCAATCCTCAATCCTCAATCATCAATCCTCAATCTTCAATACTCAATCCTCAATCCTCAATCCTCAATCCTCAATCCTCAATCCTCAATCATCAATCCTCAATCTTCAATCCTCAATACTCAATCTTTAATCCTCAATCCCCAATCCTCAATCTCCAATCCTCAATCCTCAATCCTCAATCCCCAATCCTCAAACCTCAATCCTCCATCCTCAATCCTCAATCTTCAATCCTCAATACTCAATCATCAATCCTCAATCCTCAATCCTCAATCTTCCATCCTCAATACTCAATCTTCAATCCTCAATCCTCAATCCTCAATCCTCAATCTTCAATCCTCAATCCTCAATCCTCAATCCCCAATCCTCAGTCTTCAATCCTCAATACACGATCCTCAATCTTCAATCCTCAATCCTCAATCCTCAATCCTCAATCCTCAATCCTCAGTCCTCAGTCCTCAAACCTCTATCCTCAACCCTCAGCCCTCATAGTCAATCCTCAATCATCAATCCTCAATCCTCAATCTTCAATCCTCAATACTCAACCTTCAATCCTCAATCCTCAATTCTCAATCCTCAATACTGAATCCTCAATCGTCAATCCTCAATCCCCAATCCTCAATCTTCAATACTCAATCCTCAATCCTCTTTCTTCAATCCTCAATACCCAATCCTCAATCCTCAATTTTCAATCTTCAATCCTCAATCCTCAATCCTCAATCCTCAATCCTCTTTCTTCAATCCTCAATACCCAATCCTCAATCTTCAATCCTCAATCCTCAATCCTCAATTCGCAATCCTCAATCCTCAATCCACGGACCTCAGACATCAATACTGAACCCTCAGTCCTCGTCCTCAATCCACAGCCCTCAATCCTCAATACTCAATCTTCAATCATCAATATTCAATCTTCAGTCCTCAATCCTCAATCCTCAATCCTCAATCCTCAATCCTCAATGTTCAATCCGCAATACCCAATCCTCAATCTTCAATCCTCAATCCTCAATCCTCAATCCTCAATCCTCAATCCTCAATCCTCAATCCTCTGTACTCAAACCTCAATCCTGAATCCTCAATCCTGAATCCTCAATCTTGAGACCTCAGTCCTCAAAAATCAGTTATCGATTCTCAATCCTCAATAGAATATCATCAATTCACAGTTTTCAATACTCAATACTCAATCTGCTATCTTTAAATCTCTATCCACAAACATCAATTCTCATCACTCAACCCTCAACACTCAGTCCCCAATCCTCAATCTTCAATCCTCAATCATTCAATCCTCAATCCTCAATCCTCAATATTCAATCCTCAATACTCAATCATCAATCCTCAGCCCTCAATCCTCAGTCCTCAACCTCAAACCTCAATCCTCAACCCTCAGCCCTCATCCTCAATCCTCAATCCTCAATCCTCAATCTTCAATCTTCAATCCTCAATAATCAATCTTCAACCCTCAATCCTCAGTCCTCAAACCTCAATTCTGAATCCTCAATCCTGAATCCTCAATCTTCAGCCCTCAGTCCTGAACAATCAGGGGACAATCCTCAGTACTCAACAGAATATCCTCAATTCACAGTTTTCAATACTCAACACTCAATCTGCAATCTTCAAATCTCTATCCATAAACATCAATTCTCATCACTCAACCCTCAACACTCAGTCCCCAATCCTCAATCTTCAATCCTCAATCCTCAATCCTCAATCCTCACTCCTCAATCCTCCATCCTCAGTCCTCAAACCTCAATCCTGAATCCTCAATCCTGAATCCTCAATCTTCAGCCCTCAGTCCTCAACAATCAGGTGACAATCCTCAATCCTCAACAGAATATCCTCAATTCACAGTTTTCAATCATCAATCCTCAATCTTCAATACTCAATCCTCAATCCTCAATCCTCAATCCTCGTTCTTAAATCCTCAATACCCAATACTCAACCTTCATTCCTCAATCCTCAATACTCAATCCTCAATCCTCAATCCCCAATCCTCAATCATAAATCATCAATCTTCAATACTCAATCCTCAATCCTCAATCCTCAAGACTCAATCCTCAATCCTCAATCATCAATCCTCAATCTTCAATCCTCAATACTCAATCTTTAATCCTCAGTCCTCAATCCTCAATCTTCAATCTTCAATCCTCAACTCGCAATCCTCAATCCTCAATCCTCAATCCTCAATCCTAAATCTTCAATCCTCAATACTCAATCTTCAATCCTCAATACTCAATCCTCAATCCTCAGTCCTCATTCTTCAATCCTCAATACCCAATCCTCAATCTTCAATCCGCAATCCTCAATCCTCAATCCTCAATCCTCAATCTTCAATCCTCAATACTCAATCATCAATCCGCAATCCTCAATCCTCAATCTTCAATCCTCAATACTCAATCTTCAATACTCAATCCTCAATCCTCACTCCTCAAACATCAATTCTGAATCCTCAATCCTGAATCCTCAATCTTCAGCCCTCAGTCCTGAACAATCAGGTGACAATCCTCAATCCTCAATAGAATATCCTCAATTCACAGTTTTCAATACTCTATACTCAATCTGCAATCTTCAAATCTCTATCAACGAACATCAATTCTCATCACTCAACCTTCAACACTCAGTCCTCAATGTTCAATACTCAATCCTCAATTCTCAATCTTCAATCCTCAATACTCCATCTTTAATCCTCAATCCTCAATCCTCAATCTACAATCCTCAATCCGCAATACTCAATCCTCAACCCTCAATCCTCAATCCTCAATCCTCTGTACTCAAACCTCAATCCTGAATCCTCAATCCTGAATCCTCAATCATGAGACCTCAGTCCTCAAAAATCAGTTATCGATTCTCAATCCTCAATAGAATATCATCAATTCACAGTTTTCAATACTCAATACTCAATCTGCTATCTTTAAATCTCTATCCACAAACATCAATTCTCATCACTCAACCCTCAACACTCAGTCCCCAATCCTCAATCTTCAATCCTCAATCATTCAATCCTCAATCCTCAATCCTGAATATTCAATCCTCAATACTCAATCATCAATCCTCAGTCCTCAATCCTCAGTCCTCAATCCTCAAACCTCAATCCTCAACCCTCAGCCCTCATCCTCAATCCTCAATCCTCAATCCTCAATCTTCAATCTTCAATCCTCAATAATCAATCTTCAACCCTCAATCCTCAGTCCTCAAACCTCAATTCTGAATCCTCAATCCTGAATGCTCAATTTTCAGCCCTCAGTCCTCAACAATCAGTTGTCAATACTCAATCCTCAATAGAATATCCTCAATTCACAGTTTTCAATACTCAATGCTCAATCTGCGATCTTCAAACCTCTGTCCACAAACACCAATTCTCATCACTCAACCCTCAACACTCAGTCCTCAATGTTCAATCCTCAATCCTCAATCCACAATCCTCAATCGTCAATTTTCAATCCTCAATCCACAGTCTTCAATCTTCAATCGCCCATGCTCAATCCTCAATCCTCAATCTTCAGTCCTCAACCCTCAATCCTCAATACCAAATCCTCTATCTTCAATCCTCAATCCTCAATCCTCAATCTTCAATCCTCAATCCTCAATACTCAATCCTCAATCCTCAATCCTCAGTCCTCAATCATCAATCCTCAATCTTCAATACTCAATCCTCAATCCTCAATCTTCAATACTCAATACTCAATCTTTAATCCTCAATCCCCAATCCTCAATCTCCAATCCTCAATCCTCAATCCTCAATCCTCAATCCTCAATCCTCAATCCTCCATCATCAATCCTCAATCTTCAATCCTCAATACTCAATCATCAATCCTCAATCGTCAATCCTCAATCTTCAATCCTCAATACTCAATCCTCAATCCTCAATCCCCAATTCTCAGTCTTCAATCCTCAATACCCGATCCTCAATCTTCAATCCTCAGTCCTCAATCCTCAATTCTCAATCCTCAATCCTCAGTCCTCAGTCCTCAAACCTCTATCCTCAACCCTCAGCCCTCATAGTTAATCCTCAATCATCAATCCTCAATCCTCAATCTTCAATCCTCAATACTCAACCTTCAATCCTCAATCCTCAATTCTCAATCCTCAATACTGAATCCTCAATCGTCAATCCTCAATCCCCAATCCTCAATCTTCAATACTCAATCCTCAATCCTCAATCCAAAATCCTCAATCTGCAAACCTCAATACTGAATCTTCAATCCTCAATCCTCAATCCTCAATCCTCTTTCTTCAATCCTCAATACCCAATCCTCAGTCCTCAAACCTCAATTCTGAATCCTCAATCCTGAATCCTCAATCTTCAGCCCTCAGTCCTCAACAATCAGGTGACAATACTCAATCCCCAATAGAATATCGTCAATTCACAGTTTTCAATACTCAATACTTAATCTGCATTCTTCAAATCTCCATCCACAAACATCAGTTCTCATCACTCAACCCTCAACACTCAGTCCCCAAACCTCAATCTTCTATCCTCAACCCTCAATCCTCAATCCTCAATCCTCAATCCTCAATCTTCAATCTTCAATCCTCAATCCTCAATACTCAATCCTCAATCCTCAATCCTCAATCATCAATCCTCAATCTTCAATACTCAATCCTCAATCCTCAATCGTCAATCTTCAATCCTCAATACTCAATCTTCAATCCTCAATCCTCAATGCTCACTCCTCAAACCTCAATTCTGAATCCTCAATCCTGAATCCTCAATCTTCAGCCCTCAGTCCTGAACAATCAGGTGACAATCCTCAGTCCTCAACAGAATATCCTCAATTCACAGTTTTCAATACTCAATACTTAATCTGCAATCTTCAAATCACTATCCACAAACATCAATTCTCATCACTCAACCCTCAACACTCAGTCCTCAATGTTCAATCCTCAATCCTCAATTCTCAATCTTCAATCCTCAATACTCAATCATTTAATCCTCAATTCTCAATCCTCAATCTTCGATCCTCAATCCCCAATACTCAATCCTCAACCCTCAATCCTCAATCTTCAATCATCAATCCTCAATCTTCAATACTCAATCCTCAATCCTCAATCCTCAATCCTCGTTCTTAAATCCTCAATTCCCAATACTCAATCTTCAATCCTCAATCCTAAATACTCAATCCTCAATCCTCAATCCTCAATCATCAATCCTCAATCATCAATCATCAATCTTCAATACTCAATCCTCAATCCTCAATCCTCAATCTTAAATCCTCAATACACAATCCTCAATACCCAATGCTCAATCATCAATCCTCAATCCTCAATCCTCAATTCTCGATCCTCAATCCTCAACCCTCAATCCTCAATCCTCAATCCTCAATCCTCAATCCTCAACCCTCAATCGTCAGTCTTCAAACCCCAATATTCAATCTTCAATCCTCAATCCTCAATCCTCATTCCTCAATCCTCAGCCTTCAATCCTCAATACCCAATCCTCAATATTCAATCCTCAATCCTCAATCCTCAATTCTCAATCCTCAATCCTCAGTCCTCAGTCCTTAAACCTCAATCCTCAGCCCTCAGCCCTCATCCTCAATCCTCAATCCTCAATCCTCAATCCTCAATCTTCAATCCTCAATACTCAATCTTCAATCCTCAATCCTCAATCCTCAGTCCTCAAACCTCAATTCTGAATCCTCAATCCTCAGACCTCAGTCCTCAACAATCAGTTGTCAATTCTCAATCCTCAATAGAATATCATCAATTCACAGTTTTCAATACTCAATACTCAATCTGCAATCTTCAAATCACTATCCACAAACATCAATTCTCATCACCCAACTCTCAACACTCAGTCCTCAATGTTCAATCCTCAATCCTCAATTCTCAATCTTCAATCCTGAATACTCAATCTTTAATCCTCAATCCTCAATCCTCAATCTTCAATCCTCAATCCCCAATACTGAATCCTCAATCCTCAATCCTCAATCCTCAATCATCAATCCTCAATCTTCAATACTCAATCCTCAATCCTCAATCCTCAATCCTCAATCCTCAATCCTCAATCATCAATCCTCAATCTTCAATCCTCAATACTCAATCTTTAATCCTCAATCTTCAATCCTCAATCCTCAATCCTCAACCCTTAATCCTCAATCCTCAGACCTCAAACATCAATACTCAACCCTCAGTCCTCGACCTCAATCCACAACGCTCAATCCTCAATCCTCAATCTTCAATCATCAACATTCAATCTTCAGTCCTCAATCCTCAATCCTCAATCCTCAATCCTCATTCCTCAATGTTCAATCAGCAATACCCAATCCTCAATCTTCAATCCTCAATCCTCAATCCTCAATCCCCAATCCTCAATCCTCAATCCTCAGTCCTCAAACATCAATCCTGAATCCTCAATCCTGAATCCTCAATCTTCAGACCTCAGTCCTCAACAATCAGTTGTCAATTCTCAATCCTCAATAGAATATCATCAATTCACAGTTTTCAATACACAATACTCAATCTGCAATCTTTAAATCTCTATCCACAAACACCAATTCTCATCACTCAACCCTCAATACTCAGTCCCCAAACCTCAATCTTCTATCCTCAACCCTCAATCCTCAATCCTCAATCCTCAATCATCAATCCTCAATACTCAATCATCAATCCGCAATCCTCAATCGTCAATCTTCAATCCTCAATACTGAATCTTCAATCCTCAATCCTCAATCCTCACTCCTCAAACCGCAATTCTGAATCCTCAATCCTGAATCCTCAATCTTCAGCCCTCAGTCCTGAACAATCAGGTGACAATCCTCAGTCCTCAACAGAATATCCTCAGTTCACAGTTTTCAATACTCAATACTTAATCTGCAATCTTCAAATCACTATCCACAAACATCAATTCTCATCACTCAACCCTCAACACTCAGTCCTCATTGTTCAATCCTCAATCCTCAATTCTCAATCTTCAATCCTCAATACTCAATCATTTAATCCTCAATTCTCAATCCTCAATCTTCGATCCTCAATCCCCAATACTCAATCCTCAACCCTCAATCCTCAATCTTCAATCATGAATCCTCAATCTTCAATACTCAATCCTCAATCCTCAATCCTCAATCCTCGTTCTTAAATCCTCAATACCCAATACTCAATCTTCAATCCTCAATCCTAAATACTGAATCCTCAATCCTCAATCCTCAATCATCAATCCTCAATCATCAATCATCAATCTTCAATACTCAATCCTCAATCCTCAATCCTCAATACTCAATCCTCAATCCTCAATCATCAATCCTCAATCTTCAATCCTCAATACTCAATCTTTAATCCTCAGTCCTCAATCCTCAATCTTCAATCTTCAATCCTCAACTCGCAATCCTCAATCCTCAATCCTCAATCCTCAGTCCTCATTCCGCAATCTTCAATACTCAATCCTCAATCCTCAATCCTCAGTCCTCATTCTTCAATCCTCAATAACCAATCCTCAATCTTCAATCCTCATTCCTCAATCCTCAATTCTCAATCCTCAATCCTCAATCCTCAATCATCAATCCTCAATCTTCAATACTCAATCCTCAATCCTCAATCCTCAATACACAATCCTCAATGCTCAATCATCAATCCTCAATCTTCAATCCTCAATACTCAATCTTTAATCCTCAGTCCTCAATCCTCAATCTTCAATCTTCAATCCTCAACCCGCAATCCTCAATCCTCAATCCTCAATCCTCAGTCCTCAATCCGCAATCTTCAATCCTCAATACTCAATCTTCAGTCCTCAATCCTCAATCCTCAACCCTCAGACCTCATTCTTCAATCCTCAATAACCAATCCTCAATATTCAATCCTCATTCCTCAGTCCTCAATTCTCAATCCTCAATCCTCAATCCACAGACCTCAAACATCAATACTCAACCCTCAGTCCTCGTCCTCAATCCGCAACCCTCAATCCTCAATCCTCAATCTTCAATCATCAATATTCAATCTTCAATACTCAATCCTCAATCCTCAATCCTCAATCCTCAATCCTCAATGTTCAATCCTCGATACCCAATCCTCAATCTTCAATCCTCAATCCTCAATCCTCAATCCTCAATCCTCAGTCCTCAAACCACAATCCTGTATCCTGAATCCTGAATCCTCAACCTTCAGCCCTCAGTCCTCAACAATCAGTTGTCAATCCTCAATCCTCACTAGACTATCCTCAGTTCAGAGTTTTCCATACGCAATACTCAATCTGCAATCTTCAAATCTCTATCCATAAACATCAATTCTCATCACTCAACCCTCAACACTCAGTCCCCAATCCTCAATCTTCAACCCTCAATCCTCAATCCTCAATCCTCACTCCTCAATCCTCCATCCTCAGTCCTCAAACCTCAATCCTGAATCCTCAATCCTGAATCCTCAATCTTCAGCCCTCAGTCCTCAACAATCAGGTGACAATCCTCAATCCTCAATAGAATATCCTCAATTCACAGTTTTCAATCATCAATCCTCAATCTTCAATACTCAATCCTCAATCCTCAATCCTCAATCCTCGTTCTTAAATCCTCAATACCCAATACTCAACCTTCATTCCTCAATCCTCAATACTCAATCCTCAATCCTCAATCCTCAATCCTCAATCATCAATCATCAATCTTCAATACTCAATCCTCAATCCTCAATCCTCAAGACTCAATCCTCAATCCTCAATCATCAATCCTCAATCTTCAATCCTCAATACTCAATCTTTAATCCTCAATCCCCAATCCTCAATCTCCAATCCTCAATCCTCAATCCTCAATCCCCAATCCTCAAACCTCAATCCTCCATCCTCAATCCTCAATCTTCAATCCTCAATACTCAATCATCAATCCTCAATCCTCAATCCTCAATCTTCCATCCTCAATACTCAATCTTCAATCCTCAATCCTCAATCCTCAATCCTCAATCTTCAATCCTCAATCCTCAATCCTCAATCCCCAATCCTCAGTCTTCAATCCTCAATACACGATCCTCAATCTTCAATCCTCAATCCTCAATCCTCAATCCTCAATCCTCAATCCTCAGTCCTCAGTCCTCAAACCTCTATCCTCAACCCTCAGCCCTCATAGTCAATCCTCAATCATCAATCCTCAATCCTCAATCTTCAATCCTCAATACTCAACCTTCAATCCTCAATCCTCAATTCTCAATCCTCAATACTGAATCCTCAATCGTCAATCCTCAATCCCCAATCCTCAATCTTCAATACTCAATCCTCAATCCTCTTTCTTCAATCCTCAATACCCAATCCTCAATCCTCAATTTTCAATCTTCAATCCTCAATCCTCAATCCTCAATCCTCAATCCTCTTTCTTCAATCCTCAATACCCAATCCTCAATCTTCAATCCTCAATCCTCAATCCTCAATTCGCAATCCTCAATCCTCAATCCACGGACCTCAGACATCAATACTGAACCCTCAGTCCTCGTCCTCAATCCACAGCCCTCAATCCTCAATACTCAATCTTCAATCATCAATATTCAATCTTCAGTCCTCAATCCTCAATCCTCAATCCTCAATCCTCAATCCTCAATGTTCAATCCGCAATACCCAATCCTCAATCTTCAATCCTCAATCCTCAATCCTCAATCCTCAATCCTCAATCCTCAATCCTCAATCCTCTGTACTCAAACCTCAATCCTGAATCCTCAATCCTGAATCCTCAATCTTGAGACCTCAGTCCTCAAAAATCAGTTATCGATTCTCAATCCTCAATAGAATATCATCAATTCACAGTTTTCAATACTCAATACTCAATCTGCTATCTTTAAATCTCTATCCACAAACATCAATTCTCATCACTCAACCCTCAACACTCAGTCCCCAATCCTCAATCTTCAATCCTCAATCATTCAATCCTCAATCCTCAATCCTCAATATTCAATCCTCAATACTCAATCATCAATCCTCAGCCCTCAATCCTCAGTCCTCAACCTCAAACCTCAATCCTCAACCCTCAGCCCTCATCCTCAATCCTCAATCCTCAATCCTCAATCTTCAATCTTCAATCCTCAATAATCAATCTTCAACCCTCAATCCTCAGTCCTCAAACCTCAATTCTGAATCCTCAATCCTGAATCCTCAATCTTCAGCCCTCAGTCCTGAACAATCAGGGGACAATCCTCAGTACTCAACAGAATATCCTCAATTCACAGTTTTCAATACTCAACACTCAATCTGCAATCTTCAAATCTCTATCCATAAACATCAATTCTCATCACTCAACCCTCAACACTCAGTCCCCAATCCTCAATCTTCAATCCTCAATCCTCAATCCTCAATCCTCACTCCTCAATCCTCCATCCTCAGTCCTCAAACCTCAATCCTGAATCCTCAATCCTGAATCCTCAATCTTCAGCCCTCAGTCCTCAACAATCAGGTGACAATCCTCAATCCTCAACAGAATATCCTCAATTCACAGTTTTCAATCATCAATCCTCAATCTTCAATACTCAATCCTCAATCCTCAATCCTCAATCCTCGTTCTTAAATCCTCAATACCCAATACTCAACCTTCATTCCTCAATCCTCAATACTCAATCCTCAATCCTCAATCCCCAATCCTCAATCATAAATCATCAATCTTCAATACTCAATCCTCAATCCTCAATCCTCAAGACTCAATCCTCAATCCTCAATCATCAATCCTCAATCTTCAATCCTCAATACTCAATCTTTAATCCTCAGTCCTCAATCCTCAATCTTCAATCTTCAATCCTCAACTCGCAATCCTCAATCCTCAATCCTCAATCCTCAATCCTAAATCTTCAATCCTCAATACTCAATCTTCAATCCTCAATACTCAATCCTCAATCCTCAGTCCTCATTCTTCAATCCTCAATACCCAATCCTCAATCTTCAATCCGCAATCCTCAATCCTCAATCCTCAATCCTCAATCTTCAATCCTCAATACTCAATCATCAATCCGCAATCCTCAATCCTCAATCTTCAATCCTCAATACTCAATCTTCAATACTCAATCCTCAATCCTCACTCCTCAAACATCAATTCTGAATCCTCAATCCTGAATCCTCAATCTTCAGCCCTCAGTCCTGAACAATCAGGTGACAATCCTCAATCCTCAATAGAATATCCTCAATTCACAGTTTTCAATACTCTATACTCAATCTGCAATCTTCAAATCTCTATCAACGAACATCAATTCTCATCACTCAACCTTCAACACTCAGTCCTCAATGTTCAATACTCAATCCTCAATTCTCAATCTTCAATCCTCAATACTCCATCTTTAATCCTCAATCCTCAATCCTCAATCTACAATCCTCAATCCGCAATACTCAATCCTCAACCCTCAATCCTCAATCCTCAATCCTCTGTACTCAAACCTCAATCCTGAATCCTCAATCCTGAATCCTCAATCATGAGACCTCAGTCCTCAAAAATCAGTTATCGATTCTCAATCCTCAATAGAATATCATCAATTCACAGTTTTCAATACTCAATACTCAATCTGCTATCTTTAAATCTCTATCCACAAACATCAATTCTCATCACTCAACCCTCAACACTCAGTCCCCAATCCTCAATCTTCAATCCTCAATCATTCAATCCTCAATCCTCAATCCTGAATATTCAATCCTCAATACTCAATCATCAATCCTCAGTCCTCAATCCTCAGTCCTCAATCCTCAAACCTCAATCCTCAACCCTCAGCCCTCATCCTCAATCCTCAATCCTCAATCCTCAATCTTCAATCTTCAATCCTCAATAATCAATCTTCAACCCTCAATCCTCAGTCCTCAAACCTCAATTCTGAATCCTCAATCCTGAATGCTCAATTTTCAGCCCTCAGTCCTCAACAATCAGTTGTCAATACTCAATCCTCAATAGAATATCCTCAATTCACAGTTTTCAATACTCAATGCTCAATCTGCGATCTTCAAACCTCTGTCCACAAACACCAATTCTCATCACTCAACCCTCAACACTCAGTCCTCAATGTTCAATCCTCAATCCTCAATCCACAATCCTCAATCGTCAATTTTCAATCCTCAATCCACAGTCTTCAATCTTCAATCGCCCATGCTCAATCCTCAATCCTCAATCTTCAGTCCTCAACCCTCAATCCTCAATACCAAATCCTCTATCTTCAATCCTCAATCCTCAATCCTCAATCTTCAATCCTCAATCCTCAATACTCAATCCTCAATCCTCAATCCTCAGTCCTCAATCATCAATCCTCAATCTTCAATACTCAATCCTCAATCCTCAATCTTCAATACTCAATACTCAATCTTTAATCCTCAATCCCCAATCCTCAATCTCCAATCCTCAATCCTCAATCCTCAATCCTCAATCCTCAATCCTCAATCCTCCATCATCAATCCTCAATCTTCAATCCTCAATACTCAATCATCAATCCTCAATCGTCAATCCTCAATCTTCAATCCTCAATACTCAATCCTCAATCCTCAATCCCCAATTCTCAGTCTTCAATCCTCAATACCCGATCCTCAATCTTCAATCCTCAGTCCTCAATCCTCAATTCTCAATCCTCAATCCTCAGTCCTCAGTCCTCAAACCTCTATCCTCAACCCTCAGCCCTCATAGTTAATCCTCAATCATCAATCCTCAATCCTCAATCTTCAATCCTCAATACTCAACCTTCAATCCTCAATCCTCAATTCTCAATCCTCAATACTGAATCCTCAATCGTCAATCCTCAATCCCCAATCCTCAATCTTCAATACTCAATCCTCAATCCTCAATCCAAAATCCTCAATCTGCAAACCTCAATACTGAATCTTCAATCCTCAATCCTCAATCCTCAATCCTCTTTCTTCAATCCTCAATACCCAATCCTCAGTCCTCAAACCTCAATTCTGAATCCTCAATCCTGAATCCTCAATCTTCAGCCCTCAGTCCTCAACAATCAGGTGACAATACTCAATCCCCAATAGAATATCGTCAATTCACAGTTTTCAATACTCAATACTTAATCTGCATTCTTCAAATCTCCATCCACAAACATCAGTTCTCATCACTCAACCCTCAACACTCAGTCCCCAAACCTCAATCTTCTATCCTCAACCCTCAATCCTCAATCCTCAATCCTCAATCCTCAATCTTCAATCTTCAATCCTCAATCCTCAATACTCAATCCTCAATCCTCAATCCTCAATCATCAATCCTCAATCTTCAATACTCAATCCTCAATCCTCAATCGTCAATCTTCAATCCTCAATACTCAATCTTCAATCCTCAATCCTCAATGCTCACTCCTCAAACCTCAATTCTGAATCCTCAATCCTGAATCCTCAATCTTCAGCCCTCAGTCCTGAACAATCAGGTGACAATCCTCAGTCCTCAACAGAATATCCTCAATTCACAGTTTTCAATACTCAATACTTAATCTGCAATCTTCAAATCACTATCCACAAACATCAATTCTCATCACTCAACCCTCAACACTCAGTCCTCAATGTTCAATCCTCAATCCTCAATTCTCAATCTTCAATCCTCAATACTCAATCATTTAATCCTCAATTCTCAATCCTCAATCTTCGATCCTCAATCCCCAATACTCAATCCTCAACCCTCAATCCTCAATCTTCAATCATCAATCCTCAATCTTCAATACTCAATCCTCAATCCTCAATCCTCAATCCTCGTTCTTAAATCCTCAATTCCCAATACTCAATCTTCAATCCTCAATCCTAAATACTCAATCCTCAATCCTCAATCCTCAATCATCAATCCTCAATCATCAATCATCAATCTTCAATACTCAATCCTCAATCCTCAATCCTCAATCTTAAATCCTCAATACACAATCCTCAATACCCAATGCTCAATCATCAATCCTCAATCCTCAATCCTCAATTCTCGATCCTCAATCCTCAACCCTCAATCCTCAATCCTCAATCCTCAATCCTCAATCCTCAACCCTCAATCGTCAGTCTTCAAACCCCAATATTCAATCTTCAATCCTCAATCCTCAATCCTCATTCCTCAATCCTCAGCCTTCAATCCTCAATACCCAATCCTCAATATTCAATCCTCAATCCTCAATCCTCAATTCTCAATCCTCAATCCTCAGTCCTCAGTCCTTAAACCTCAATCCTCAGCCCTCAGCCCTCATCCTCAATCCTCAATCCTCAATCCTCAATCCTCAATCTTCAATCCTCAATACTCAATCTTCAATCCTCAATCCTCAATCCTCAGTCCTCAAACCTCAATTCTGAATCCTCAATCCTCAGACCTCAGTCCTCAACAATCAGTTGTCAATTCTCAATCCTCAATAGAATATCATCAATTCACAGTTTTCAATACTCAATACTCAATCTGCAATCTTCAAATCACTATCCACAAACATCAATTCTCATCACCCAACTCTCAACACTCAGTCCTCAATGTTCAATCCTCAATCCTCAATTCTCAATCTTCAATCCTCAATACTCAATCTTTAATCCTCAATCCTCAATCCTCAATCTTCAATCCTCAATCCCCAATACTGAATCCTCAATCCTCAATCCTCAATCCTCAATCATCAATCCTCAATCTTCAATACTCAATCCTCAATCCTCAATCCTCAATCCTCAATCCTCAATCCTCAATCATCAATCCTCAATCTTCAATCCTCAATACTCAATCTTTAATCCTCAATCTTCAATCCTCAATCCTCAATCCTCAACCCTTAATCCTCAATCCTCAGACCTCAAACATCAATACTCAACCCTCAGTCCTCGACCTCAATCCACAACGCTCAATCCTCAATCCTCAATCTTCAATCATCAACATTCAATCTTCAGTCCTCAATCCTCAATCCTCAATCCTCAATCCTCATTCCTCAATGTTCAATCAGCAATACCCAATCCTCAATCTTCAATCCTCAATCCTCAATCCTCAATCCCCAATCCTCAATCCTCAATCCTCAGTCCTCAAACATCAATCCTGAATCCTCAATCCTGAATCCTCAATCTTCAGACCTCAGTCCTCAACAATCAGTTGTCAATTCTCAATCCTCAATAGAATATCATCAATTCACAGTTTTCAATACACAATACTCAATCTGCAATCTTTAAATCTCTATCCACAAACACCAATTCTCATCACTCAACCCTCAATACTCAGTCCCCAAACCTCAATCTTCTATCCTCAACCCTCAATCCTCAATCCTCAATCCTCAATCATCAATCCTCAATACTCAATCATCAATCCGCAATCCTCAATCGTCAATCTTCAATCCTCAATACTGAATCTTCAATCCTCAATCCTCAATCCTCACTCCTCAAACCGCAATTCTGAATCCTCAATCCTGAATCCTCAATCTTCAGCCCTCAGTCCTGAACAATCAGGTGACAATCCTCAGTCCTCAACAGAATATCCTCAGTTCACAGTTTTCAATACTCAATACTTAATCTGCAATCTTCAAATCACTATCCACAAACATCAATTCTCATCACTCAACCCTCAACACTCAGTCCTCATTGTTCAATCCTCAATCCTCAATTCTCAATCTTCAATCCTCAATACTCAATCATTTAATCCTCAATTCTCAATCCTCAATCTTCGATCCTCAATCCCCAATACTCAATCCTCAACCCTCAATCCTCAATCTTCAATCATGAATCCTCAATCTTCAATACTCAATCCTCAATCCTCAATCCTCAATCCTCGTTCTTAAATCCTCAATACCCAATACTCAATCTTCAATCCTCAATCCTAAATACTGAATCCTCAATCCTCAATCCTCAATCATCAATCCTCAATCATCAATCATCAATCTTCAATACTCAATCCTCAATCCTCAATCCTCAATACTCAATCCTCAATCCTCAATCATCAATCCTCAATCTTCAATCCTCAATACTCAATCTTTAATCCTCAGTCCTCAATCCTCAATCTTCAATCTTCAATCCTCAACTCGCAATCCTCAATCCTCAATCCTCAATCCTCAGTCCTCATTCCGCAATCTTCAATACTCAATCCTCAATCCTCAATCCTCAGTCCTCATTCTTCAATCCTCAATAACCAATCCTCAATCTTCAATCCTCATTCCTCAATCCTCAATTCTCAATCCTCAATCCTCAATCCTCAATCATCAATCCTCAATCTTCAATACTCAATCCTCAATCCTCAATCCTCAATACACAATCCTCAATGCTCAATCATCAATCCTCAATCTTCAATCCTCAATACTCAATCTTTAATCCTCAGTCCTCAATCCTCAATCTTCAATCTTCAATCCTCAACCCGCAATCCTCAATCCTCAATCCTCAATCCTCAGTCCTCAATCCGCAATCTTCAATCCTCAATACTCAATCTTCAGTCCTCAATCCTCAATCCTCAACCCTCAGACCTCATTCTTCAATCCTCAATAACCAATCCTCAATATTCAATCCTCATTCCTCAGTCCTCAATTCTCAATCCTCAATCCTCAATCCACAGACCTCAAACATCAATACTCAACCCTCAGTCCTCGTCCTCAATCCGCAACCCTCAATCCTCAATCCTCAATCTTCAATCATCAATATTCAATCTTCAATACTCAATCCTCAATCCTCAATCCTCAATCCTCAATCCTCAATGTTCAATCCTCGATACCCAATCCTCAATCTTCAATCCTCAATCCTCAATCCTCAATCCTCAATCCTCAGTCCTCAAACCACAATCCTGTATCCTGAATCCTGAATCCTCAACCTTCAGCCCTCAGTCCTCAACAATCAGTTGTCAATCCTCAATCCTCACTAGACTATCCTCAGTTCAGAGTTTTCCATACGCAATACTCAATCTGCAATCTTCAAATCTCTATCCATAAACATCAATTCTCATCACTCAACCCTCAACACTCAGTCCCCAATCCTCAATCTTCAACCCTCAATCCTCAATCCTCAATCCTCACTCCTCAATCCTCCATCCTCAGTCCTCAAACCTCAATCCTGAATCCTCAATCCTGAATCCTCAATCTTCAGCCCTCAGTCCTCAACAATCAGGTGACAATCCTCAATCCTCAATAGAATATCCTCAATTCACAGTTTTCAATCATCAATCCTCAATCTTCAATACTCAATCCTCAATCCTCAATCCTCAATCCTCGTTCTTAAATCCTCAATACCCAATACTCAACCTTCATTCCTCAATCCTCAATACTCAATCCTCAATCCTCAATCCTCAATCCTCAATCATCAATCATCAATCTTCAATACTCAATCCTCAATCCTCAATCCTCAAGACTCAATCCTCAATCCTCAATCATCAATCCTCAATCTTCAATCCTCAATACTCAATCTTTAATCCTCAGTCCTCAATCCTCAATCTTCAATCTTCAATCCTCAACTCGCAATCCTCAATCCTCAATCCTCAATCCTCAATCCTGAATCTTCAATCCTCAATACTCAATCTTCAATCCTCAATCCTCAATCCTCAATCCTCAGTCCTCATTCTTCAAACCTCAATACCCAATCCTCAATCTTCAATCCTCAATCCTCAATCCTCAATCCTCAATCCTTAATCTTCAATCCTCAATACTCAATCATCAATCCGCAATCCTCAATCCTCAATCTTCAATCCTCAATACTCAATCTTCAATACTCAATCCTCAATTCTCACTCCTCAAACATCAATTCTGAATCCTCAATCCTGAATCCTCAATCTTCAGCCCTCAGTCCTGAACAATCAGGCGACAATCCTCAATCCTCAATAGAATATCCTCAATTCACAGTTTTCAATACTCAATACTCAATCTGCAATCTTCAAATCTCTATCAACGAACATCAATTCTCATCACTCAACCTTCAACACTCAGTCCTCAATGTTCAATACTCAATCCTCAATTCTCAATCTTCAATCCTCAATACTCCATCTTTAATCCTCAATCCTCAATCCTCAATCTACAATCCTCAATCCGCAATACTCAATCCTCAACCCTCAACCCTCAGTCCTCAATCCTCAATCATCAATCCTCAATCTTCAATACTCAATCCTCAATCCTCAATCCTCAATCCTCAACCCTCAATCCTCAATCTTAAATACACAATCCTCAATCCTCAATCCTCAATCCTCAATTCTCAATCTTCAATCCTCAATACTCAATCTTAAACCCTCAAACCTCAATCCTCAATCCTCAATACTCAATCCTCAATCCTCAATCCTCAATCCTCAATACTCGATCCTCAGACCTCAATTCTCAATCCTCAACCCTCAATTCTCAATCTTCAATCCTCAATACTCAATCTTAAATCCTCAATCCTCAACCCTCAATCCTCAATCCGCAATCTTCAATCCTCAATACTCAATCTTCAGTCCTCAATCCTCAATCCTCAACCCTCAGACCTCATTCTTCAATCCTCAATAACCAATCCTCAATCTTCAATCCTCATTCCTCAATCCTCAATTCTCAATCCTCAATCCTCAATCCACAGACCTCAAACATCAATACTCAACCCTCAGTCCTCGTCCTCAATCCGCAACCCTCAATCCTCAATCCTCAATATTCAATCATCAATATTCAATCTTCAATACTCAATCCTCAATCCTCAATCCTCAATCCTCAATCCTCAATGTTCAATCCTCGATACCCAATCCTCAATCTTCAATCCTCAATCCTCAATCCTCAATCCTCAATCCTCAGTCCTCAAACCACAATCCTGAATCCTCAATCCTGAATCCTCAACCTTCAGCCCTCAGTCCTCAACAATGAGTTGTCAATCCTCAATCCTCACTAGACTATCCTCAGTTCAGAGCTTTCCATACGCAATAATCAATCTGCAATCTTCAAATCTCTATCCATAAACATCAATTCTCATCACTCAACCCTCAACACTCAGTCCCCAATCCTCAATCTTCAATCCTCAATCCTCAATCCTCAATCCTCACTCCTCAACCCTCCATCCTCAGTCCTCAAACCTCAATCCTGAATCCTCAATCCTGAATCCTCAATCTTCAGCCCTCAGTCCTCAACAATCAGGTGACAATCCTCAATCCTCAATAGAATATCCTCAATTCACAGTTTTCAATCATCAATCCTCAATCTTCAATACTCAATCCTCAATCCTCAATCCTCATTCCTCAATCTTCAATCCTCAATACTCAATCTTTAATCCTCAGTCCTCAATCCTCAATCTTCAATCTTCAATCCTCAACTCGCAATCCTCAATCCTCAATCCTCAATCCTCAATCCTAAATCTTCAATCCTCAATACTCAATCTTCAATCCTCAATCCTCAATCCTCAATCCTCAGTCCTCATTCTTCAATCCTCAATACCCAATCCTCAATCTTCAATCCTCAATCCTGAATCCTCAATCCTCAATCCTCAATCTTCAATCCTCAATACTCAATCATCAATCCGCAATCCTCAATTCTCAATCTTCAATCCTCAATACTCAATCTTCAATACTCAATCCTCAATCCTCACTCCTCAAACATCAATTCTGAATCCTCAATCCTGAATCCTCAATATTCAGCCCTCAGTCCTGAACAATCAGGTGACAATCCTCAATCCTCAATAGAATATCCTCAATTCACAGTTTTCAATACTCAATACTCAATCTGCAATCTTCAAATCTCTATCAACGAACATCAATTCTCATCACTCAACCTTCAACACTCAGTCCTCAATGTTCAATACTCAATCCTCAATTCTCAATCTTCAATCCTCAATACTCCATCTTTAATCCTCAATCCTCAATCCTCAATCTACAATCCTCAATCCGCAATACTCAATCCTCAACCCTCAATGCTCAATCCTCAATCATCAATCCTCAATCTTCAATACTCAATTCTCAATCCTCAATCCTCAATCCTCAACCCTCAATCCTCAATCTTAAATACACAATCCTCAATCCTCAATCCTCAATCCTCAATTCTCAATCTTCAATCCTCAATACTCAATCTTAAACCCTCAATCCTCAATCCACAATCCTCAATCCTCAATCCTCAATCCTCAATCCTCAATCCTCAATCCTCAATACTCGATCCTCAGTCCTCAATTCTCAATCCTCAATCCTCAATTCTCAATCTTCAATGCTCAATACTCAATCTTAAATCCTCAATCTTCAACCCTCAATCCTCAATCCTCAATCTTCAATCCTCAATACTCAATCTTCAATCCTCAATCCTCAATCCTCAGTCCTCAAACCTCAATTCTGAATCTTCGATCCTGAATCCTCATTCTCCAGCCCTCAGTCCTGAACAATCAGGTGACAATCCTCAATCCTCAATTGAATATCCTCAATTCACAGTTTTCAATTCTCAATACTCAATCTGCAATATTCAAATCTCTATCCACAAACATCAATTCTCATCACTCAACACTCAACACTCAGTCGTCAATGTTCAATCCTCAATCCTCAATTCTCAATCTTCAATCCTCAATACTCAATCTTAAATCCTCAATACTCAATCCTCAATACCCAATGCTCAATATTCAATCCTCAATCCTCAATCCTCAATTCTCGATCCTCAATCCTCAACCCTCAATCCTCAATCCTCAATCCTCAATCCTCAATCCTCAATCCTCAACACTCAATCGTCAGTCTTCAAACCCCAATATTCAATCTTCAATCCTCAATCCTCAATCCTCATTCCTCAATCCTCATCCTTCAATCCTCAATACCCAATCCTCAATATTCAATCCTCAATCCTCAATCCTCAATTCTCAATCCTCAATCCTCAGTCCTCAGTCCTTAAACCTCAATCCTCAGCCCTCAGCCCTCATCCTCAATCCTCAATCCTCAATCCTCAATCCTCAATCTTCAATCCTCAATACTCAATTTTCAATCCTCAATCCTCAATCCTCAGTCCTCAAACCTCAATTCTGAATCCTCAATCCTGAATCCTCAATCTTCAGCCCTCAGTCCTCAACAATCAGGTGCCAATCCTCAATCCTCAATAGAATATCCTCAATTCAAAGTTTTCAATACTCAATACTCAATCTGCAATCTTCAAATCACTATCCACAAACATCAATTCTCATCACCCAACTCTCAACACTCAGTCCTCAGTGTTCAATCCTCAATCCTCAATTCTCAATCTTCAATCCTCAATACTCAATCTTTAATCCTCAATCCTCAATCCTCAATCTTCAATCCTCAATCCCCAATACTGAATCCTCAATCCTCAATTCTCAATCCTCAATCATCAATCCTCAATCTTCAATACTCAATCCTCAATCCTCAATCCTCAATCCTCACTCCTCAATCCTCAATCCTCAGTCCTCAAACATCAATCCTGAATCCTCAATCCTGAATCTTCAATCTTCAGCCCTCAGTCCTCAACAATCAGGTGACAATCCTCAATCCTCAATAGAATATCCTCAATTCACAGTTTTCAATACTCAATACTTAATCTGCAATCTTCAAATCACTATCCACAAACATCAATTCTCATCACTCAAACCTCAACACTCAGTCCTCAATGTTCAATCCTCAATCCTCAATTCTCAATTCTCAATCTTCAATCCTCAATACTCAATCATTTAATCCTCAATTCTCAATCCTCAATCTTCGATCCTCAATCCCCAATACTCAATCCTCAACCCTCAATCCTCAATCTTCAATCATCAATCCTCAATCTTCAATACTCAATCCTCAATCCTCAATCCTCAATCCTCAATCCTCAATCCTCAATACTCAATCCTCAATCCTCAATCATCAATCCTCAATCTTCAATCCTCAATACTCAATCTTTAATCCTCAGTCCTCAATCCTCAATCTTCAATCTTCAATCCTCAACTCGCAATCCTCAATCCTCAATCCTCAATCCTCAGTCCTCATTCCGCAATCTTCAATCCTCAATCCTCAATCCTCAACCCTCAGTCCTCATTCTTCAATCCTCAATAACCAATCCTCAATCTTCAATCCTCATTCCTCAATCCTCAATTCTCAATCCTCAATCCTCAATCCTCAATCATCAATCCTCAATCTTCAATACTCAATCCTCAATCCTCAATCCTCGATACACAATCCTCAATGCTCAATCATCAATCCTCAATCTTCAATCTTCAATACTCAATCTTTAATCCTCAGTCCTCAATCCTCAATCTTCAATCTTCAATCCTCAACCCGCAATCCTCAATCCTCAATCCTCAATCCCCAGTCCTCAATCCGCAATCTTCAATCCTCAATACTCAATCTTCAGTCCTCAATCCTCAATCCTCAACCCTCAGTCCTCATTCTTCAATCCTCAATAACCAATCCTCAATCTTCACTCCTCATTCCTCAATCCTCAATTCTCAATCCTCAATCCTCAATCCACAGACCTCAAACATCAATACTCAACCCTCAGTCCTCGTCCTCAATCCGCAACCCTCAATCCTCAATCCTCAATCTTCAATCATCAATATTCAATCTTCAATACTCAATCCTCAATCCTCAATCCTCAATCCTCAATCCTCAATGTTCAATCCTCGATACCCAATCCTCAATCTTCAATCCTCAATCCTCAATCCTCAATCCTCAATCCTCAGTCCTCAAACCACAATCCTGAATCCTGAATCCTGAATCCTCAACCTTCAGCCCTCAGTCCTCAACAATCAGTTGTCAATCCTCAATCCTCACTAGACTATCCTCAGTTCAGAGTTTTCCATACGCAATACTCAATCTGCAATCTTCAAATCTCTATCCATAAACATCAATTCTCATCACTCAACCCTCAACACTCAGTCCCCAATCCTCAATCTTCAATCCTCAATCCTCAATCCTCAATCCTCACTCCTCAATCCTCCATCCTCAGTCCTCAAACCTCAATCCTGAATCCTCAATCCTGAATCCTCAATCTTCAGCCCTCAGTCCTCAACAATCAGGTGACAATCCTCAATCCTCAATAGAATATCCTCAATTCACAGTTTTCAATCATCAATCCTCAATCTTCAATACTCAATCCTCAATCCTCAATCCTCAATCCTCGTTCTTAAATCCTCAATACCCAATACTCAACCTTCATTCCTCAATCCTCAATACTCAATCCTCAATCCTCAATCCTCAATCCTCAATCATCAATCATCAATCTTCAATACTCAATCCTCAATCCTCAATCCTCAAGACTCAATCCTCAATCCTCAATCATCAATCCTCAATCTTCAATCCTCAATACTCAATCCTCAATCCTCAATCTTCAATCCTCAATACTCAATCATCAATCCGCAATCCTCAATCCTCAATCTTCAATCCTCAATACTCAATCTTCAATACTCAATCCTCAATCCTCACTCCTCAAACATCAATTCTGAATCCTCAATCCTGAATCCTCAATCTTCAGCCCTCAGTCCTGAACAATCAGGTGGCAATCCTCAATCCTCAATAGAATATCCTCAATTCACAGTTTTCAATACTCAATACTCAATCTGCAATCTTCAAATCTCTATCAACGAACATCAATTCTCATCACTCAACCTTCAACACTCAGTCCTCAATGTTCAATGCTCAATCCTGAATTCTCAATCTTCAATCCTCAATACTGAATCTTAAATCCTCAATACTCAATCCTCAATACGCAATGCTCAATCTTCAATCCTCAATCCTCAATCCTCAATTCTCGATCCTCAATCCTCAACCCTCAATCCTCAATCCTCAATCCTCAATCCTCAATCCTCAACCCTCAATCGTCAGTCTTCAAACCCCAATATTCAATCTTCAATCCTCAATCCTCAATCCTCATTCCTCAATCCTCATCCTTCAATCCTCAATACCCAATCCTCAATATTCAATCCTCAATCCTCAATCCTCAATTCTCAATCCTCAATCCTCAGTCCTCTGTCCTTAAACCTCAATCCTCAGCCCTCAGCCCTCATCCTCAATCCTCAATCCTCAATCCTCAATCGTCAATCTTCAATCCGCAATACTCAATTTTCAATCCTCAATCCTCAATCCTCAGTCCTCAAACCTCAATTCTGAATCCTCAATCCTGAATCCTCAATCTTCAGCCCTCAGTCCTCAACAATAAGGTGACAATCCTCAATCCTCAATAGAATATCCTCAATTCAAAGTTTTCAATACTCAATACTCAATCTGCAATCTTCAAATCACTATCCACAAACATCAATTCTCATCACCCAACGCTCAACACTCAGTCCTCAATGTTCAATCCTCAATCCTCAATTCTCAATCTTCAATCCTCAATACTCAATCTTTAATCCTCAATCCTCAATCCTCAATCTTCAATCCTCAATCCCCAATACTGAATCTTCAATCCTCAATCCTCAATCCTCAATCATCAATCCTCAATCTTCAATACTCAATCCTCAATCCTCAATCCTCAATCCTCAATCCTCAATCCTCAATCATCAATCCTCAATCTTCAATCCTCAATACTCAATCTTTAATCCTCAATCTTCAATCCTCAATCCTCAATCCCCAACCCTTAATCCTCAATCCTCAGACCTCAAACATCAATACTCA
The DNA here is from genome assembly GCF_051401765.1 of Calliopsis andreniformis. Taxonomy (NCBI): domain Eukaryota; kingdom Metazoa; phylum Arthropoda; class Insecta; order Hymenoptera; family Andrenidae; genus Calliopsis; species Calliopsis andreniformis. The sequence goes on from NW_027480499.1 coordinate 1,509,346, forward strand.
ACCCTCAGTCCTCGACCTCAATCCACAACGCTCAATCCTCAATCCTCAATCTTCAATCATCAACATTCAGTCTTCAGTCCTCAATCCTCAACCCTCAATCCTCAATCCTCATTCCTCAATGTTCAATCAGCAATACCCAATCCTCAATCTTCAATCCTCAATCCTCAATCCTCAATCCCCAATCCTCAATCCTCAATCCTCAGTCCTCAAACCTCAATCCTGAATCCTCAATCCTGAATCCTCAATCCTGAATCCTCAATCTTCAGAACTCAGTCCTCAACAATCAGTTGTCAATTCTCAATCCTCAATAGAATATCATCAATTCACAGTTTTCAATACACAATACTCAATCTGCAATCTTTAAATCTCTATCCACAAACACCAATTCTCATCACTCAACCCTCAATACTCAGTCCCCAAACCTCAATCTTCTATCCTCAACCCTCAATCCTCAATCCTCAATCCTCAATCCTCAATCTTCAATTCTCAATACTCAATCATCAATCCGCAATCCTCAATCGTCAATCTTCAATCCTCAATACTCAATCTTCAATCCTCAATCCTCAATCCTCACTCCACAAACCTCAATTCTGAATCCTCAATCCTGAATCCTCAATCTTCAGCCCTCAGTCCTGAACAATCAGGTGACAATCCTCAGTCCTCAACATAATATCCTCAATTCACAGTTTTCAATACTCAACACTCAATCTGCAATCTTCAAATCTCTATCCACAAACATCAATTCTTATCACTCAACCCTCAACACTCTGTCCTCAATGTTCAATCCTCAATCCTCAATTCTCAATACTCAATCCTCAATCCTCAATCATCAATCCTCAATCTTCAATCCTCAATACTCAATCCTTAATCCTCAGTCCTCAATCCTCAATCTTCAATCTTCAATCCTCAACCCGCAATCCTCAATCCTCAATCCTCAATCCTCAGTCCTCAATCCGCAATCTTCAATCCTCAATACTCAATCTTCAATCCTCAATACTCAATCCTCAACCCTCAGTCCTCATTCTTCAATCCTCAATAACCAATCCTCAGTCTTCAATCCTCATTCCTCAATCCTCAATTCTCAATCCTCAATCCTCAATCCTCAGACCTCAATGTTCAATCCTCGATACCCAATCCTCAATCTTCAGTCCTCAATCCTCAATCCTCAATCCTCAATCCTCAATCCTCAATCCTCAGTCCTCAAACCACAATCCTGAATCCTCAATCCTGAATCCTCAATCTTCAGCCCTCAGTCCTCAACAATCAGTTGTCAATCCTCAATCCTCACTAGAATATCCTCAGTTCAGAGCTTTCCATACGCAATGCTCAATCTGCAATCTTCAAATCTGTATCCATAAACATCAATTCTCATCACTCAACCCTCAACACTCAGTCCCCAATCCTCAATCTTCAATCCTCAATCCTCAATCCTCAATCCTCACTCCTCAATCCTCAATCCTCAGTCCTCAAACATCAATCCTGAATCCTCAATCCTGAATCCTCAATTTTCAGCCCTCAGTCCTCAACAATCTGGTGACAATCCTCAATCCTCAATAGAATATCCTCAATTCACAGTTTTCAATACTCAATACTTAATCTGCAATCTTCAAATCACTATCCACAAACATCAATACTCATCACTCAACCCTCAACACTCAGTCCTCAATGTTCAATCCTCAATCCTCAATTCTCAATCTTCAATCCTCAATACTCAATCATTTAATCCTCAATTCTCAATCCTCAATCTTCGATCCTCAATCCCCAATACTCAATCCTTAACCCTCAATCCTCAATCTTCAATCATCAATCCTCAATCTTCAATACTCAATCCTCAATCCTCAATCCTCAATCCTCAATCATCAATCCTCAATCTTCAATCCTCAATACTCAATCTTTAATCCTCAGTCCTCAATCCTCAATCTTCAATCTTCAATCCTCAACTCGCAATCCTCAATCCTCAATCCTCAATCCTCAGTCCTCATTCCGCAATCTTCAATCCTCAATCCTCAATCCTCAACCCTCAGTCCTCATTCTTCAATCCTCAATAACCAATCCTCAATCTTCAATCCTCATTCCTCAATCCTCAATTCTCAATCCTCAATCCTCAATCCTCAATCATCAATCCGCAATCCTCAATCCTCAATCTTCAATCCTCAATCCTCAATCCTCAATCCTCAATCCTCAGTCCTCAAACCACAATCCTGAATCCTCAATCCTGAATCCTCAACCTTCAGCCCTCAGTCCTCAACAATCAGTTGTCAATCCTCAATCCTCACTAGACTATCCTCAGTTCAGAGCTTTGCATACGCAATACTCAATCTGCAATCTTCAAATCTCTATCCATAAACATCAATTCTCATCACTCAACCCTCAACACTCAGTCCCCAATCCTCAATCTTCAATCCTCAATCCTCAATCCTCAAACCTCACTCCTCAATCCTCCATCCTCAGTCCTCAAACCTCAATCCTGAATCCTCAATCCTGAATCCTCAATCCTGAATCCTCAATCTTCAGCCCTCAGTCCTCAACAATCAGGTGACAATCCTCAATCCTCAATAGAATATCCTCAATTCACAGTTTTCAATCATCAATCCTCAATCTTCAATACTCAATCCTCAATCCTCAATCCTCAATCCTCAATCCTCGTTCTTAAATCCTCAATACCCAATACTCAACCTTCATTCCTCAATCCTCAATACTCAATCCTCAATCCTCAATCCTCAATCCTCAATCATCAATCATCAATCTTCAATACTCAATCCTCAATCCTCAATCCTCAAGACTCAATCCTCAATCCTCAATCATCAATCCTCAATCTTCAATCCTCAATACTCATTCTTTAATCCTCAGTCCTCAATCCTCAATCTTCAATCTTCAATCCTCAACTCGCAATCCTCAATCCTCAATCCTCAATCCTCAGTCCTCATTCCGCAATCTTCAATCCTCAATCCTCAATTCTCAACCCTCAGTCCTCATTCTTCAATCCTCAATAACCAATCCTCAATCTTCAGTCCTCATTCCTCAATCCTCAATCCTAAATCTTCAATCCTCAATACTCAATCTTCAATCCTCAATCCTCAATCCTCAATCCTCAGTCCTCATTCTTCAACCCTCAATACCCAATCCTCAATCTTCAATCCTCAATCCTCAATCCTCAATCCTCAATCCTCAATCTTCAATCCTCAATACTCAATCATCAATCCGCAATCCTCAATCCTCAATCTTCAATCCTCAATACTCAATCTTCAATACTCAATCCTCAATCCTCACTCCTCAAACATCAATTCTGAATCCTCAATCCTGAATCCTCAATCTTCAGCCCTCAGTCCTGAACAATCAGGTGACAATCCTCAATCCTCAATAGAATATCCTCAATTCACAGTTTTCAATACTCAATACTCAATCTGCAATCTTCAAATCTCTATCAACGAACATCAATTCTCATCACTCAACCTTCAACACTCAGTCCTCAATGTTCAATACTCAATCCTCAATTCTCAATCTTCAATCCTCAATACTCCATCTTTAATCCTCAATCCTCGATCCTCAATCTACAATCCTCAATCCGCAATACTCAATCCTCAACCCTCAATCCTCAATCCTCAATCATCAATCCTCAATCTTCAATACTCAATCCTCAATCCTCAATCCTCAATCCTCAACCCTCAATCCTCAATCTTAAATACACAATCCTCAATCCTCAATCCTCAATCCTCAATTCTCAATCTTCAATCCTCAATACTCAATCTTAAACCCTCAATCCTCAATCCTCAATCCTCAATCCTCAATCCTCAATCCTCAATCCTCAATCCTCAATCCTCAATCCTCAGTCCTCAAACCTCAATCCTGAATCCTCAATCCTGAATCCTCAATCTTCAGACCTCAGTCCTCAACAATCAGTTGTCAATTCTCAATCCTCAATAGAATATCATCAATTCACAGTTTTCAATACACAATACTCAATCTGCAATCTTTAAATCTCTATCCACAAACACCAATTCTCATCACTCAACCCTCAATACTCAGTCCCCAAACCTCAATCTTCTATCCTCAACCCTCAATCCTCAATCCTCAATCCTCAATCTTCAATCCTCAATACTCAATCATCAATCCGCAATCCTCAATCGTCAATCTTCAATCCTCAATACTCAATCTTCAATCCTCAATCCTCAATCCTCACTCCTCAAACCTCAATTCTGAATCCTCAATCCTGAATCCTCAATCTTCAGCCCTCAGTCCTGAACAATCAGGTGACAATCCTCAGTCCTCAACAGAATATCCTCAATTCACAGTTTTCAATACTCAACACTCAATCTGCAATCTTCAAATCTCTATCCACAAACATCAATTCTCATCACTCAACCCTCAACACTCTGTCCTCAATGTTCAATCCTCAATCCTCAATTCTCAATACTCAATCCTCAATCCTCAATCATCAATCCTCAATCTTCAATCCTCAATACTCAATCTTTAATCCTCAGTCCTCAATCCTCAATCTTCAATCTTCAATCCTCAACCCGCAATCCTCAATCCTCAATCCTCAATCCTCAGTCCTCAATCCGCAATCTTCAATCCTCAATACTCAATCTTCAATCCTCAATGCTCAATCCTCAACCCTCAGTCCTCATTCTTCAATCCTCAATAACCAATCCTCAGTCTTCAATCCTCATTCCTCAATCCTCAATTCTCAATCCTCAATCCTCAATCCTCAGACCTCAAACATCAATACTCAACCGTCAGTCCTCGTCCTCAATCCGCAACCCTCAATCCTCAATCCTTAATCTTCAATCATCAATATTCAATCTTCAATACTCAATCCTCAATCCTCAATCCTCAATCCTCAATCCTCAATGTGCAATCCTCGATACCCAATCCTCAATCTTCAGTCCTCAATCATCAATCCTCAATCCTCAATCCTCAATCCTCAATCCTCAGTCCTCAAACCACAATCCTGAATCCTCAATCCTGAATCCTCAATCTTCAGCCCTCAGTCCTCAACAATCAGTTGTCAATCCTCAATCCTCACTAGAATATCCTCAGTTCAGAGCTTTCCATACGCAATGCTCAATCTGCAATCTTCAAATGTGTATCCATAAACATCAATTCTCATCACTCAACCCTCAACACTCAGTCCCCAATCCTCAATCTTCAATCCTCAATCCTCAATCCTCAATCCTCACTCCTCAATCCTCAATCCTCAGTCCTCAAACATCAATCCTGAATCCTCAATCCTGAATCCTCAATCTTCAGCCCTCAGTCCTCAACAATCTGGTGACAATCCTCAATCCTCAATAGAATATCCTCAATTCACAGTTTTCAATACTCAATACTTAATCTGCAATCTTCAAATCACTATCCACAAACATCAATTCTCATCACTCAACCCTCAACACTCAGTCCTCAATGTTCAATCCTCAATCCTCAATTCTCAATCTTCAATCCTCAATACTCAATCATTTAATCCTCAATTCTCAATCCTCAATCTTCGATCCTCAATCCCCAATACTCAATCCTCATCCCTCAATCCTCAATCTTCAATCATCAATCCTCAATCTTCAATACTCAATCCTCAATCCTCAACCCTCAATCCTCGTTCTTAAATCCTCAATACCCAATACTCAATCTTCAATCCTCAATCCTAAATACTCAATCCTCAATCCTCAATCCTCAATCATCAATCCTCAATCATCAATCATCAATCTTCAATACTCAATCCTCAATCCTCAATCCTCAATACTCAATCCTCAATCCTCAATCATCAATCCTCAATCTTCAATCCTCAATACTCAATCTTTAATCCTCAGTCCTCAATCCTCAATCTTCAATCTTCAATCCTCAACTCGCAATCCTCAATCCTCAATCCTCAATCCTCAGTCCTCATTCCGCAATCTTCAATCCTCAATCCTCAATCCTCAACCCTCAGTCCTCATTCTTCAATCCTCAATAACCAATCCTCAATCTTCAATCCTCATTCCTCAATCCTCAATTCTCAATCCTCAATCCTCAATCCTCAATCATCAATCCTCAATCTTCAATACTCAATCCTCAATCCTCAATCCTCAATACACAATCCTCAATGCTCAATCATCAATCCTCAATCTTCAATCCTCAATACTCAATCTTTAATCCTCGGTCCTCAATCCTCAATTTTCAATCTTCAATCCTCAACCCGCAATCCTCAATCCTCAATCCTCAATCCTCAGTCCTCAATCCGCAATCTTCAATCCTCAATACTCAATCTTCAGTCCTCAATCCTCAATCCTCAACCCCCAGTCCACATTCTTCAATCCTCAATAACCAATCCTCAATCTTCAATCCTCATTCCTCATTCCTCAATCCTCAATTCTCAATCCTCAATCCTCAATCCTCAATCATCAATCCTCAATCTTCAATACTCAATCCTCAATCCTCAATCCTCAATACTCAATCCTCAATGCTCAATCATCAATCCTCAATCTTCAATCCTCAATACTCAATCAATAATCCTCAGTCCTCAATCCTCAATCTTCAATCTTCAATCCTCAAGCCGCAATCCTCAATCCTCAATCCTCAATCCTCAGTCCTCAATCCGCAATCTTCAATCCTCAATACTCAATCTTCAATCCTCAATCCTCAATCCTCAACCCTCAGTCCTCATTCTTCAATCCTCAATAACCAATCCTCAATCTTCAATCCTCATTCCTCAATCCTCAATTCTCAATCCTCAATCCTCAATCCTCAGACCTCAAACATCAATACTCAACCCTCAGTCCTCGTCCTCAATCCGCAACCCTCAATCCTCAATCCTCAATCTTCAATCATCAATATTCAATCTTCAATACTCAATCCTCAATCCTCAATCCTCAATCCTCAATCCTCAATGTTCATTCCTCGATACCCAATCCTCAATCTTCAATCCTCAATCCTCAATCCTCAATCCTCAATCCTCAGACCTCAAACCACAATCCTGAATCCTCAATCTTCAGCCCTCTGTCCTCAACAATCAGTTGTCAATCCTCAATCCTCACTAGAATATCCTCAGTTCAGAGCTTTCCATACGCAATACTCAATCTGCAATCTTCAAATCTCTATCCATAAGCATCAATTCTCATCACTCAACCATCAACACTCAGTCCCCAATCCTCAATCTTCAATCCTCAATCCTCAATCCTCAATCCTCACTCCTCAATCCTCAATCCTCAGTCCTCAAACCTCAATCCTGAATCCTCAATCCTGAATCCTCAATCTTCAGCCCTCAGTCCTCAACAATCAGGTGACAATCCTCAATCCTCAATAGAATATCCTCAATTCACAGTTTTCAATACTCAATACTCAATCTGCAATCTTCAAATCACTATCCACAGACATCAATTCTCATCACTCAACCCTCAACACTCAGTCCTCAATGTTCAATACTCAATCCTCAATCCTCAATCTTCAATCCTCAATCCTCAATCCTCAATCCTCACTCCTCAATCCTCAATCCTCAGTCCTCAAACCTCAATCCTGAATCCTCAATCCTGAATCCTCAATCTTCAGCACTCAGTCCTCAACAATCAGGTGACAATCCTCAATCCTCAATAGAATATCCTCAATTCACAGTTTTCAATACTCAATACTCAATCTGCAATTTTCAAATCACTATCCACAGACATCAATTCTCATCACTCAACCCTCAACACTCAGTCCTCAATGTTCAATCCTCAATCCTCAATTCTCAATCTTCAATCCTCAATACTCAATCTTTAATCCTCAATCCTCAATACTCAATCTTCAATCCTCAATCCCCAATACTCAATCCTCAACCCTCAATCCTCAATCCTCAATCATCAATCCTGAATCTTCAATACTCAATCCTCAATCCTCAATCCTCAATCCTCAATCATCAATCATCAATCTTCAATCTTCAATCCTCAACTCGCAATCCTCAATGCTCAATCCTCAATCATCAATCCTCAATCTTCAATCCTCAATACTCAATCTTTAATCCTCAGTCCTCAATCCTCAATCTTCAATCTTCAATCCTCAACTCGCAATCCTCAATGCTCAATCCTCAATCCTCAGTCCTCAATCCGCAATCTTCAATCCTCAATACTCAATCTTCAATCATCAATCATCAATCTTCAATACTCAATCCTCAATCCTCAATCCCCAATACTCAATCCTAAATCCTCAATCATCAATCCTCAATCTTCAATCCTCAATACTCAATCTTTAATCCTCAGTCCTCAATCCTCAATCTTCAATCTTCAATCCTCAACTCGCAATCCTCAATGCTCAATCCTCAATCCTCAGTCCTCAATCCGCAATCTTCAATCCTCAATACTCAATCTTCAATCCTCAATCCTCAATCCTCAACGCTCAGTCCTCATTCTTCAATCCTCAATAACCAATCCTCAATCTTCAATCCTAATTCCTCAATCCTCAATTCTCAATCCTCAATCCTCAATCCTCAATCATCAATCCTCAATCTTCAATACTCAATCCTCAATCCTCAATCCTCAATACTCAATCCTCAATGCTCAATCATCAATCCTCAATCTTCAATCCTCTATACTCAATCTTTAAACCGCAATCCTCAATCCTCAGTCCTCAAACCTCAATTCTGAATCCTCAATCCTCAATCCTCAATCCTCAATCCTCAGTCCTCAAACCACAATCCTGAATCCTCAATCCTGAATCCTCAATCTTCAGCCCTCAGTCCTCAACAATCAGTTGTCAATCCTCAATCCTCACTAGAATATCCTCAGTTCAGAACTTTCCATACGCAATACTCAATCTGCAATCTTCAAATCTCTATCCACAAACATCAATTCTCGTCACTCAACACTCAACACTCAGTCCTCAATGTTCAATCTTCAATCCTCAATTCTCAATCTTCAATCCTCAATTCTCAATCTTCAATCCTCAATTCTCAATCATAAATCCTCAATCCTCAATCCTCAATACCCAATCCTCAATCTTCAATCCTCAATCCTCAATCCTCAATTCTCAATCCTCAATCCTCAACCCTCAATCCTCAGTCCTCAATCCTCAATCCTGAATCCTCAACCCTCAATCGTCAGTCTTCAAACCTCAATATTCAATCTTCAATCCTCAATCCTCAATCCCCAATCCTCAATGCTCATCCTTCAATCCTCAATACCCAATCCTCAACCTTCAATCCTCAATCCTCAATCCTCAATCCTCAATCTTCAATCCTCAATACTCAATCTTCAATCCTCAATCCTCAATCCTCAGTCCTCAAACCTCAATTCTGAATCCTCAATCCTCAATCCTCAATCCACATTCCTCAGTCCTCAAACCACAATCCTGAATCCTCAATCCTGAATCCTCAATCTTCAGCCCTCAGTCCTCAACAATCAGTTGTCAATCCTCAATCCTCACTAGAATATCCTCAGCTCAGAGCTTTCCATACGCAATACTCAATCTGCAATCTTCAAATCTGTATCCATAAACATCAGTTCTCATCACTCAACCCTCAGCACTCAGTCCCCAATCCTCAATCTTCAATCCTCAATCCTCATCGTCAATCCTCACTCCTCAATCCTCAATCCTCAGTCATCAAACCTCAATCCTGAATCCTCAATCCTGAATCCTCAATCTTCAGCCCTCAGTCCTCAACAATCAGGTGACAATCCTCAATCCTCAATAGAATATCCTCAATTCACAGTTTTCAATACTCAATACTCAATCTGCAATCTTCAAATCACTATCCACAAACATCAATTCTCATCACTCAACCTTCAACACTCTGTCCTCAATGTTCAATCCTCAATCCTAAATTCTCAATCTTCAATCCTCAATACTCAATCTTTAATCCTTAATCCTCAATCCTTAATCTTCAATCCTCAATCCTCAATCCTAAATCCTCAGACCTCAAACTTCAATCCTCAACCCTCAGCCATCATCCTCAAACCTCAATCCTCAATCCTCAATCATCAATCCTCAATCTTCAATCCTCAATACTCAATCCTCAATCCTCAAACTTCAATTCTCAATACTCAGTCATGAATCCTCAATCCTCAATCCTCAATCCTCAATCCTCAATCCTCAATCCTCAACCCTGAATCGTCAGCCTTCAAACCTCAATACTCAATCTTAAATCCTCAATCCTCAATCCTCAATCCTCAATCTTCAATCCTCAATCCTCAATCCTCAAACCTCAATACTCAATCCTCAATCTTCAATCCTCAATACTCAATCTTCAATCCTCAATCCTCAATCCTCAACCCTCAGTCCTCATTCTTCAATCCTCAATAACCAATCCTCAATCTTCAATCCTCAATCCTCAATCCTCAATTCTCAATCCTCAATCCTAAATCCTCAGACCTCAAACTTCAATCCTCAACCCTCAGCCATCATCCTCAAACCTCAATCCTCAATCCTCAATCCTCAATCTTCAATCTTCAATACTCAATCCTCAATCCTCAATCCTCAATCCTCAGTTCTCAAACCTCAATTCTGAATCCTCAATCCTGAATCCTCAATCTTCAGCCCTGAGTCCTCAACAATCAGTCGTCAATCCCGAATCCTCAATAGAATATCCTCAATTCACAGTTTTCAATACTCAATACACAATCTGCAACCTTCAAGCCTCTATCCACAAACATCAATTCTCATCACTCAACCCTCAACACACAGTCCTCTATGTTCAATCCTCAATCCTCAATCCACAATCCTCAATCGTCAATTTTCAATCCTCAATCCACAGTCCTCAATCTTCAATCCTCAATGCTCAATCCTCAATCCTCAATCCTCAATTCTCAATCCTCAATCGTCAATCCTCAATCCCCAATCCTCAATCTTCAATCCTCAATCCTCAATCCTCAATCCTCAATCCTCAATCCTCAACCTTCAATCCTCAATACTCAATACCCAATCCTCAGTCTTCAATCCTCAACCATCAATCCTCAATTCTTAATCCTCAATCATCAGTCCTCAGTCCTTAAACCTCAATCCTCAACCCTCATCCTCAATCCTCAATCCTCAATCCTCAATCCCCAATCCTCAATCCTCAGTCCTCAATCCCCAATCATCAATCCTCAATCTTCAATACTCAATACTCAATCTTTAATCCTCAGTCCTCAATCCTCAATCTTCAATCCTCAATCCTCAATACCCAATCCTCAATCTTCAATCCTCAGACCTCAATCCTCAATCCTCAATCCTCAATCATCAATCATCAATCTTCAATACTCAATCCTCAATCCTCAATCCTCAAGACTCAATCCTCAGTCCTCAATCCTCAATCATCAATCCTCAATCTTCAATCCTCAATACTCAATGTTTAATCCTCAGTCCTCAATCCTCAATCTTCAATCTTCAATCCTCAACTCGCAATGCTCAATCCTCAATCCTCAATCCTCAGTCCTCATTCCGCAATCTTCAATCCTCAATCCTCAATTCTCAGCCCTCAGTCCTCATTCTTCAATCCTCAATAACCAATCCTCAATCCTCAGTCTTCAATCCTCATTCCTCAATCCTCAATTCTCAATCCTCAATCCTCAATCCTCAATCATCAATCCTCAATCTTCAATACTCAATCCTCAATCCTCAATCCGCAATACTCAATCCTCAATGCTCAATCATCAATCCTCAATCTTCAATCCTCAATACTCAATCAATAATCCTCAGTCCTCAATCCTCAATCTTCAATCTTCAATCCTCAACCCGCAATCCTCAATCCTCAATCCTCAATCCTCAGTCCTCAATCCGCAATCTTCAATCCTCAATACTCAATCTTCAATCCTCAATCCTCAATCCTCAACCCTCAGTTCTCATTCTTCAATCCTCAATAACCAATCCTCAATCTTCAATCCTCATTCCTCAATCCTCAATTCTCAATCCTCAATCCTCAATCCTCAGATCTCAAACATCAATACTCAACCCTCAGTCCTCGTCCTCAATCCGCAACCCTCAATCCTCAATCCTCAATCTTCAATCATCAATATTCAATCTTCAATACTCAATCCTCAATCCTCAATCCTCAATCCTCAATCCTCAATGTTCATTCCTCGATACCCAATCCTCAATCTTCAATCCTCAATCCTCAATCCTCAATCCTCAATCCTCAGACCTCAAACCACAATCCTGAATCCTCAATCCTGAATCCTCAATCTTCAGCCCTCAGTCCTCAACAATCAGTTGTCAATCCTCAATCCTCACTAGAATATCCTCAGTTCAGAGCTTTCCATACGCAATACTCAATCTGCAATCTTCAAATCTCTATCCATAAGCATCAATTCTCATCACTCAACCCTCAACACTCAGTCCCCAATCCTCAATCTTCAATCCTCAATCCTCAATCCTCAATCCTCACTCCTCAATCCTCAATCCTCAGTCCTCAAACCTCAATCCTGAATCCTCAATCCTGAATCCTCAATCTTCAGCCCTCAGTCCTCAACAATCAGGTGACAATCCTCAATCCTCAATAGAATATCCTCAATTCACAGTTTTCAATACTCAATACTCAATCTGCAATCTTCAAATCACTATCCACAGACATCAATTCTCATCACTCAACCCTCAACACTCAGTCCTCAATGTTCAATCCTCAATCCTCAATTCTCAATCTTCAATCCTCAATACTCAATCTTTAATCCTCAATCCTCAATACTCAATCTTCAATCCTCAATCCCCAATACTCAATCCTCAACCCTCAATCCTCAATCCTCAATCATCAATCCTGAATCTTCAATACTCAATCCTCAATCCTCAATCCTCAATCCTCATTCTTAATTCCTCAATACCCAATCCTCAATCTTCAAACCTCAATCCTCAATACTCAATCCTCAATCCTCAATCCTCAATCCTCAATCATCAACCATCAATCTTCAATACTCAATCCTCAATCCTCAATCCTCAATACTCAATCCTAAATCCTCAATCATCAATCCTCAATCTTCAATCCTCAATACTCAATCTTTAATCCTCAGTCCTCAATCCTCAATCTTCAATCTTCAATCCTCAACTCGCAATCCTCAATGCTCAATCCTCAATCCTCAGTCCTCAATCCGCAATCTTCAATCCTCAATACTCAATCTTCAATCCTCAATCCTCAATCCTCAACGCTCAGTCCTCATTCTTCAATCCTCAATAACCAATCCTCAATCTTCAATCCTAATTCCTCAATCCTCAATTCTCAATCCTCAATCCTCAATCCTCAATCATCAATCCTCAATCCTCAGTCCTCAAACCTCAATCCTGAATCCTCAATCCTGAATCCTCAATCTTCAGCCCTCAGTCCTCAACAATCAGGTGACAATCCTCAATCCTCAATAGAATATCCTCAATTCACAGTTTTCAATACTCAATACTCAATCTGCAATCTTCAAATCTCTATCCATAAGCATCAATTCTCATCACTCAACCCTCAACACTCAGTCCCCAATCCTCAATCTTCAATCCTCAATCCTCAATCCTCAATCCTCACTCCTCAATCCTCAACCCTCAGTCCTCAAACCTCAATCCTGAATCCTCAATCCTGAATCCTCAATCTTCAGCCCTCAGTCCTCAACAATCAGGTGACAATCCTCAATCCTCAATAGAATATCCTCAATTCACAGTTTTCAATACTCAATACTCAATCTGCAATCTTCAAATCACTATCCACAGACATCAATTCTCATCACTCAACCCTCAACACTCAGTCCTCAATGTTCAATCCTCAATCCTCAATTCTCAATCTTCAATCCTCAATACTCAATCTTTAATCCTCAATCCTCAATACTCAATCTTCAATCCTCAATCCCCAATACTCAATCCTCAACCCTCAATCCTCAATCCTCAATCATCAATCCTGAATCTTCAATACTCAATCCTCAATCCTCAATCCTCAATCCTCATTCTTAATTCCTCAATACCCAATCCTCAATCTTCAATCCTCAATCCTCAATACTCAATCCTCAATCCTCAATCGTCAATCCTCAATCATCAATCATCAATCTTCAATACTCAATCCTCAATCCTCAATCCTCAATACTCAATCCTAAATCCTCAATCATCAATCCTCAATCTTCAATCCTCAATACTCAATCTTTAATCCTCAGTCCTCAATCCTCAATCTTCAATCTTCAATCCTCAACTCGCAATCCTCAACGCTCAATCCTCAATCCTCAGTCCTCAATCCGCAATCTTCAATCCTCAATACTCAATCTTCAATCCTCAATCCTCAATCCTCAACGCTCAGTCCTCATTCTTCAATCCTCAATAACCAATCCTCAATCTTCAATCCTAATTCCTCAATCCTCAATTCTCAATCCTCAATCCTCAATCCTCAATCATCAATCCTCAATCTTCAATACTCAATCCTCTATCCTCAATCCTCAATACTCAATCCTCAATGCTCAGTCATCAATCCTCAATCTTCAATCCTCTATACTCAATCTTTAATCCTCAGTCCTCAATCCTCAATCTTCAATCTTCAATCCTCAACCCGCAATCCTCAATCCTCAATCCTGAATCCTCAGTCCTCAATCCGCAATCTTCAATCCTCAATACTCAATCTTCAATCCTCAATCCTCAATCCTCAACCCTCAGTCCTCATTCTTCAATCCTCAATAACCAATCCTCAATCTTCAATCCTCATTCCTCAATCCTCAATTCTCAATCCTCAATCCTCAATACTCAGACCTCAAACATCAATACTCAACCCTCAGTCCTCGTCCTCAATCCGCAACCCTCAATCCTCAATCCTCAATCTTTAATCATCAATATTCAATCTTCAATACTCAATCCTCAATCCTCAATCCTCAATCCTCAATCCTCAATGTTCAATCCTCGATACCCAATCCTCAATATTCAATCCTCAATCCTCAATCCTCAATCCTCAATCCTCAGTCTTCAAACCGCAATCCTGAATCCTCAATCCTGAATCCTCAATCTCCAGCCCTCAGTCCTCAACAATCAGTTGTCAATCCTCAATCCTCACTAGAATATCCTCAGTTCAGAGCTTTCCATACGCAATACTCAATCTCTAATCTTCAAATCTCTATCCACAAACATCAATCCTCATCACTCAACACTCAACACTCAGTCCTCAATGTTCAATCCTCAATCCTCAATTCTCAATCTTCAATCCTCAATGCTCAATCTTAAATCCTCAATCCTCAATCAGCAATACCCAATCCTCAATCTTCAATCCTCAATCCTCAATCCTCAATTCTCAATCCCCAATCCTCAACCCTCAATCCTCAATCATCAATCCTCAATCCTCAATCCTCAACCCTCAATCGTCAGTCTTCAAACCTCAATATTCAATCTTCAATCCTCATCGTCAATCCTCACTCCTCAATCCTCAATCCTCAGTCCTCAAACCTCAATCCTGAATCCTCAATCCTGAATCCTCAATCTTCAGCCCTCAGTCCTCAACAATCAGGTGACAATCCTCAATCCTCAATAGAATATCCTCAATTCACAGTTTTCAATACTCAATACTCAATCTGCAATCTTCAAATCACTATCCACAAACATCAATTCTCATCACTCAACCCTCAACACTCTGTCCTCAATGTTCAATCCTCAATCCTAAATTCTCAATCTTCAATCCTCAATACTCAATCTTTAATCCTTAATCCTCAATCCTTAATCTTCAATCCTCAATCCTCAATCCTAAATCCTCAGACCTCAAACTTCAATCCTCAACCCTCAGCCATCATCCTCAAACCTCAATCCTCAATCCTCAATCATCAATCCTCAATCTTCAATCCTCAATACTCAATCCTCAATCCTCAATCTTCAATTCTCAATACTCAGTCATGAATCCTCAATCCTCAATCCTCAATCCTCAATCCTCAATCCTCAACCCTGAATCGTCAGCCTTCAAACCTCAATACTCAATCTTAAATCCGCAATCCTCAATCCTCAATCCTCAATCTTCAATCCTCAATCCTCAATCCTCAAACCTCAATACTCAATCCTCAATCTTCAATCCTCAATACTCAATCTTCAATCCTCAATCCTCAATCCTCAACCCTCAGTCCTCATTCTTCAATCCTCAATAACCAATCCTCAATCTTCAATCCTCAATCCTCAATCCTCAATTCTCAATCCTCAATCCTAAATCCTCAGACCTCAAACTTCAATCCTCAACCCTCAGCCATCATCCTCAAACCTCAATCCTCAATCCTCAATCCTCAATCTTCAATCCTCAATACTCAATCCTCAATCCTCAATCCTCAATCCTCAGTCCTCAAACCTCAATTCTGAATCCTCAATCCTGAATCCTCAATCTTCAGCCCTGAGTCCTCAACAATCAGTCGTCAATCCCGAAACCTCAATAGAATATCCTCAATTCACAGTTTTCAATACTCAATACACAATCTGCAACCTTCAAGCCTCTATCCACAAACATCAATTCTCATCACTCAACCCTCAACACACAGTCCTCTATGTTCAATCCTCAATCCTCAATCCACAATCCTCAATCGTCAATTTTCAATCCTCAATCCACAGTCCTCAATCTTCAATCCTCAATGCTCAATCCTCAATCCTCAATCCTCAATTCTCAATCCTCAATCGTCAATCCTCAATCCCCAATCCTCAATCTTCAATCCTCAATCCTCAATCCTCAATCCTCAATCCTCAATCCTCAATCCTCAACCTTCAATCCTCAATACTCAATACCCAATCCTCAGTCTTCAATCCTCAATCCTCAATCCTCAATTCTTAATCCTCAATCCTCAGTCCTCAGTCCTTAAACCTCAATCCTCAACCCTCATCCTCAATCCTCAATCCTCAATCCTCAATCCTCAATCCTCAATCTTCATTCGTCAATACTCAATCTTCAATCCTCAATCCTCAATCCTCAGTCCTCAAACCTCAATTCTGAATCCTCAATCCTGTATCCTCAATCTAGAGCCCTCAGTCTTGAACAATCAGGTGACAATCCTCAATCCTCAATAGAATATCCTCAATTCACAGACTTCAATACTCAATACTCAACCTTAAATCCTCAATCCTCAATCCTCAATCTTCAATCCTCAATCATCAATACTCAGCCCTCAACCCTCAATCCTCAATCCTCAATCATCAATCCTCAATCTTCAATACTCAATCCTCAATCCTCAATCCTCAATCCTCAATCCTCTATCCTCAATCCTCAATCCTCAATCCTCAATCCTCAATCCTCAATCCTCAACCGTCTGTCCTCGTCCTCAATCCTCAACACTCAATCCTCAATCCTCAATCTTCAATCATCAATACTCAATCTTCAATCCTCAATCTTCAATCCTCAATCCTCAATCCTCAATCCTCAATATTCAAAACACAGCCCTCAACCACCAATCCTCAACAGTCAACCATCAATCCTCAATTTTCAATTCTCAATAGAGTATCCTGAATTCTCATGGTCCAATACTCAATCCACAATTTTCGATAATCAAATCTCAATCCTCAAACATCAATTCTCAACCCTCAATTCTCAACACTCAGTCCTCTCTCTTCAATCCACCATCCTCAACCCTCAATCCTCAAGCGTCAATCCTCAATCCTCAATCCTCAACCCTCAATCCTCAGTCCTCAAACCTCAATCCCGAATCCTCAATCCTGAATCCTCAATCTTCAGCCCTCAGTCCTCAACAATCAATTGTCAATCCTCAATCATCAATAGAATATCCTCAATTCACAGTTTACAATAATCAATCCCCATTCTTCAATCTTCAAATCTCAATCCGCAAACATCAATTCCCATCACTCAACCCTCAACACTAAGTCCTCAATAGTCAATCCTCAATCCTCAATCCTCAACCTTCAATCCTCAATACTCAACCTTCAATCCTCAATCCTCAATTCTCAATCATCAATTCTCAATCCTCAATCGTCAATCCTCAATCCCCAATCCTCAATCTTCAATCCTCTATCCTCAATCCTCAATCCTCAGTCCTCAATCCTCAATCTTCAATCCTCAAAACTCAATACCCAATCCTCAGTCTTCAATCCTCAACCCTCAATCCTCAATTCTCAATCCTCAATCCTCAGTCCTCAGTCCTTAAACCTCAATCCTCAACCCTCAGCCCTCATCCTCAATCCTCAATCCTCAATCCTCAATTCTCAATCCTCAATCCTCAATCCTCAGACCTCAAACATCAATACTCAACCCTCAGTCCTCGTCCACAATCCACAACACTCAATCCTCAATCCTCAATCTTCAATCATCAATATTCAATCTTCAGTACTCAATCCTCAATCCTCAATCCTCAATCCTCAATCCTCAATCCTCAATCTTCAATACTCAATCCTCAATCCTCCATCCTCAATCCTCAATCCTCAATCCTCAATAATCAATCCTCAATCTTCTATCCTCAATAATCAATCTTTAATCCTCAATCCTCAGACCTCAAACATCAATACTCAACCCTCAGTCCTCGTCCTCAATCCACAACCCTCAATCCTCAATCCTCCATCTTCAATCATCAATATTCAACCTTCAATCCTCAATACTCAATCTTCAATCCTCAATCCTCAATCCTCAACCCTCAGTCCTCATTCTTCAATCCTCAATACTCAATCCTCAATCTTCAATCCTCAATCCTCAATCCTCAATTCTCAATCCTCAATCCTCAATCCTCAGACCTCAAACATCAATACTCAACCCTCAGTCCTCGTCCTCAATCCACAACCCTCAATCCTCAATCCTCCATCTTCAATCATCAATATTCAATCTTCAATCCTCAATCCTCAATCCTCAATCCTCAATCCTGAATCCTCGGACCTCAAACATGAATACTCAACCCTCAGTCCTCGTCCTCAATCCACAACCCTCAATCCTCAATCCTCAATCTTCAATCATCAATATTCAATCTTCAGTCCTCAATCCTCAATCCTCAATCCTCAATCCTCAATCATCAATCCTCAAACTTCAATACTCAATCCTCAATCCTCCATCCTCAATCCTCAATCCTCAATCCTCAAAAATCAATCCTCAATCTTCAATCCTCAATAATCAATCTTTAATCCTCAATGCTCAATCCTCAATCCTCAATCCTCAGTCCTCAATCCTCAATCCTGAATCCTCAAACCTCAATCCTCAATCCTCAATCACCAATCCTCAATCTACAATCAGCAGTATTCAATCTTTAATCCTCAATACTCAATCCTCAATCTTCAATCCTCAATCGTCAATCCTCAATCCTGTGTCCTCAATCCTCAATCCTCAAACCTCAATCCTTAATCATCAATCCCCAATTCTCAATTTTCAACCCTCAATCCTCAATCCTCAATCTTCAATCCTCAATACTCAACCTTCAATCCTCAATCCTCAATCCTCAACCATCAATACTCAGTCCTCAAACCTCAATCCTGAAACCTCAATCCTGATTCCTCAATCTTCAGACCTCAGTCCTCAACAATCAGTTGTCAATTCTCAATCCTCAATAGAATACCATCAATTCACAGCTCTCAATACTCAATACTCAATCTGCAATCTTTAAATCTCTATCCACAAACACCAATTCTCATCACTCAGCCCTCAACACTCGGTCCCCAATCTTCAATCATCAACCCTCAATCCTCAATCCTCAATCCTCAATCCTCAATCTTCAATCCTCAATACTCAAACATCAATCCTCTATCCTCAATCCTCAATCCTCAGTCCTCAACCCTCAATCGTCAGTCTTCAAACCTCAATACTCAATCTTCATTCCTCAATCCTCAATCCTCAATCCTCAATCCTCATTCTTCAATCCTCAATACCCAATCCTCAATCTTCAATACTCAATCCTCAATCCTCAATTCTCAATCCTCAATCCTCAGTCCTCAGTCCTCAAACCTCAGTCCTCAACCCTCAGCCATCATTCTCAATCCTCAATCCTCAATCCTCAATCCTCAATCCACAATCCCCAATCCTCAATCTTCAACCCTCAATCCTCAATCCTCAATCCTCAATCCTCAATCTTCCATCCTCAATACTCAATCCCCAATCCTCAGTCTCCAATCCTCAACCCTCAATCCTCAATTCTCAATCCTCAACCCTCAGTCCTCAGTCCTTAAACCTCAATCCTCAACCCTCAGCCCTCATCCTCAATCCTCAATCCTCAATCCTCAATCTCCAGCCCTCAGTCTTGAACAATCAGGTGACAATCCTCAATCCTCAATAGAATATCCTCAATTCACAGATTTCAATACTCAATACTCAATCTGCAATCTTCAGATCTCTATCCACAAACATCAATACTCATCACTCAACCCTCAACACTCAGTCCCCAATCCTCAATCTTCAATCCTCAATCCTCAACCCTCAATCCTCAATCCTCAATATTCAATCCTCAATACTCAATCTTCAGTCCTCAATCCTCAATCCTCAATCCTCGATCTTCATTCCTCAATCCTCAATCCTCAATCCTCAATCCACATTCTTCAATGCTCAATACCCAATCCTCAATCGTCAATCCTCAATCTTCAATCCTCAATACTCAATTTCTTATCCTCAATCCTCAATACTCAATCCTCAATCCCCAATCCTCAATCCTCAGTCCTCAATCCCCAATCATCAATCCTCAATCTTCAATCCTCAATACTCAATCTTTAATCCTCAGTCCTCAATCCTCAATCTTCAATCCTCAATCCTCAATACCCAATCCTCAATCTTCAATCCTCAGACCTCAATCCTCAATTCTCAATCCTCAATCTTCAATCCTCAATCCTCAATCCTCAACCCTCAGTCCTCATCCTTCAATCCTCAATAACCAATCCTCAATCTTCAATCTTCAATCCTCAATCCTCAATTCTCAACCCTCAATCCTCAATCCTCAGACCTCAAACATCAATACTCAACCCTCAGGCCTCGTCCTCAATCCATAACCCTCAATCCTCAATCCTCAATCTTCAATCATCAATATTCAATCTTCAATCCTCAATCGTCAATCCTCAATCCCCAATCCTCAATCTTCAATCCTCTATCCTGAATCCTCAATCCTCAGTCCTCAATCCTCAATCCTTAATTCTCAAACCTCAATCCTCAGTCCTCAGCCCTCAAACCTCAATCCTCAACCCTCAGCCATCATCCTCAATCCTCAGTCCTCAATCCTCAATCCTCAATCTTCAATCCTCAATACTCAATCTTCAATCCTCAATCCTCAGTCATCAAACCTCAATCCTCAACCGTCTGTCCTCGTCCTCAATCCTCAACACTCAATCCTCAATCCTCAATCTTCAATCATCAATACTCAATCTTCAATCCTCAATCTTCAATCCTCAATCCTCAATCCCCAATCCTCAATAATCAATCCTCAATCTTCTATCCTCAATAATCAATCTTTAATCCTCAATCCTCAGACCACAAACATCAATACTCAACCCTCAGTCCTCGTCCTCAATCCACAACCCTCAATCCTCAATCCTCCATCTTCAATCATCAATATTCAACCTTCAATCCTCAATACTCAATCTTCAATCCTCAATCCTCAATCCTCAACCCTCAGGCCTCATTCTTCAATCCTCAATACTCAATCCTCAATCTTCAATCCTCAATCCTCAATCCTCAATTCTCAATCCTCAATCCTCAATCCTCAGACCTCAAACATCAATACTCAACCCTCAGTCCTCGTCCTCAATCCACAACCCTTAATCCTCAATCCTCCATCTTCAATCATCAATATTCAATCTTCAATCCTCAATCCTCAATCCTCAATCCTCAATCCTCAATCCTCGGACCTCAAACATGAATACTCAACCCTCAGTCCTCGTCCTCAATCCACAACCCTCAATCCTCAATCCTCAATCTTCAATCATCAATATTCAATCTTCAGTCCTCAATCCTCAATCCTCAATCCTCAATCCTCAATCATCAATCCTCAATCTTCAATACTCAATCCTCAATCCTCCATCCTCAATCCTCAATCCTCAATCCTCAATAATCAATCCTCAATCTTCAATCCTCAATAATCAATCTTTAATCCTCAATGCTCAATCCTCAATCCTCAATCCTCAGTCCTCAATCCTCAATCCTCAATCCTCAAACCTCAATCCTCAATCCTCAATCACCAATCCTCAATCTACAATCAGCAGTATTCAATCTTTAATCCTCAATCCTCAATCCTCAATCTTCAATCCTCAATCGTCAATCCTCAATCCTCTGTCCTCAATCCTCAATCCTCAAACCTCAATCCTCAATCATCAATCCCCAATTCTCAATTTTCAACCCTCAATCCTCAAGCCTCAATCTTCAATCCTCAATACTCAACCTTCAATCCTCAATCCTCAATCCTCAACCCTCAGTCCTCATTCTTCAACCCTCAATAACCAATCCTCAATCTTCAATCCTCAAACCTCAATCCTCAATTCTCAATCCTCAATCCTCAGTCCTCAGACCTCAAACATCAATACTCAACCCTCAGTCCTCGTTCTCAATCCACAACCCTCAATCCTCAATCCTCAATCTTCAATCATCAATATTCAATCTTCAATCCTCAATCCTCAATCCTCAATCCTGAATCCTCAATCCTCAATCCTCGGACCTCAAACATGAATACTCAACCCTCAGTCCTCGTCCTCAATCCACAACCCTCAATCCTCAATCCTCAATCTTCAATCATCAATATTCGATCTTCAGTCCTCAATCCTCAATACTCAATCCTCAATCCTGAATCCTCAATCCTCAATGTTCAATCCGCAATACCCAATCCTCAATCTGCAATCCTCAATCCTCAATCCTCAGTCCTCAAACCTCAATCCTCAATACTCAGTCCTCAAACCTCAATCCTGAAACCTCAATCCTGATTCCTCAATCTTCAGACCTCAGTCCTCAACAATCAGTTGTCAATTCTCAATCGTCAATAGAATATCATCAATTCACAGCTCTCAATACTCAATACTCAATCTGCAATCTTTAAATCTCTATCCACAAACACCAATTCCCATCACTCAGCCCTCAACACTCAGTCCCCAATCTTCAATCATCAACCCTCAATCCTCAATCCTCAATCCTCAATCCTCAACCTTCAATCCTCAATACTCAATCTTCAATCCTCAATCCTCAATCCTCAATCCTCAGTCCTCATTCTTCAATCCTCAATACCCAATCCTCAATCTTCAATCCTCAATCCTGAATCCTCAATCCTCAATCCTCAATCTTCAATCCTCAATACTCAATCATCAATCCGCAATCCTCAATCCTCAATCTTCAATCCTCAATACTCAATCTTCAATACTCAATCCTCAATCCTCACTCCTCAAACATCAATTCTGAATCCTCAATCCTGAATCCTCAATATTCAGCCCTCAGTCCTGAACAATCAGGTGACAATCCTCAATCCTCAATAGAATATCCTCAATTCACAGTTTTCAATACTCAATACTCAATCTGCAATCTTCAAATCTCTATCAACGAACATCAATTCTCATCACTCAACCTTCAACACTCAGTCCTCAATGTTCAATACTCAATCCTCAATTCTCAATCTTCAATCCTCAATACTCCATCTTTAATCCTCAATCCTCAATCCTCAATCTACAATCCTCAATCCGCAATACTCAATCCTCAACCCTCAATGCTCAATCCTCAATCATCAATCCTCAATCTTCAATACTCAATTCTCAATCCTCAATCCTCAATCCTCAACCCTCAATCCTCAATCTTAAATACACAATCCTCAATCCTCAATCCTCAATCCTCAATTCTCAATCTTCAATCCTCAATACTCAATCTTAAACCCTCAATCCTCAATCCACAATCCTCAATCCTCAATCCTCAATCCTCAATCCTCAATCCTCAATCCTCAATACTCGATCCTCAGTCCTCAATTCTCAATCCTCAATCCTCAATTCTCAATCTTCAATGCTCAATACTCAATCTTAAATCCTCAATCTTCAACCCTCAATCCTCAATCCTCAATCTTCAATCCTCAATACTCAATCTTCAATCCTCAATCCTCAATCCTCAGTCCTCAAACCTCAATTCTGAATCTTCGATCCTGAATCCTCATTCTCCAGCCCTCAGTCCTGAACAATCAGGTGACAATCCTCAATCCTCAATTGAATATCCTCAATTCACAGTTTTCAATTCTCAATACTCAATCTGCAATATTCAAATCTCTATCCACAAACATCAATTCTCATCACTCAACACTCAACACTCAGTCGTCAATGTTCAATCCTCAATCCTCAATTCTCAATCTTCAATCCTCAATACTCAATCTTAAATCCTCAATACTCAATCCTCAATACCCAATGCTCAATATTCAATCCTCAATCCTCAATCCTCAATTCTCGATCCTCAATCCTCAACCCTCAATCCTCAATCCTCAATCCTCAATCCTCAATCCTCAATCCTCAACACTCAATCGTCAGTCTTCAAACCCCAATATTCAATCTTCAATCCTCAATCCTCAATCCTCATTCCTCAATCCTCATCCTTCAATCCTCAATACCCAATCCTCAATATTCAATCCTCAATCCTCAATCCTCAATTCTCAATCCTCAATCCTCAGTCCTCAGTCCTTAAACCTCAATCCTCAGCCCTCAGCCCTCATCCTCAATCCTCAATCCTCAATCCTCAATCCTCAATCTTCAATCCTCAATACTCAATTTTCAATCCTCAATCCTCAATCCTCAGTCCTCAAACCTCAATTCTGAATCCTCAATCCTGAATCCTCAATCTTCAGCCCTCAGTCCTCAACAATCAGGTGCCAATCCTCAATCCTCAATAGAATATCCTCAATTCAAAGTTTTCAATACTCAATACTCAATCTGCAATCTTCAAATCACTATCCACAAACATCAATTCTCATCACCCAACTCTCAACACTCAGTCCTCAGTGTTCAATCCTCAATCCTCAATTCTCAATCTTCAATCCTCAATACTCAATCTTTAATCCTCAATCCTCAATC
Source organism: Calliopsis andreniformis (assembly GCF_051401765.1). Lineage (NCBI taxonomy): Eukaryota > Metazoa > Arthropoda > Insecta > Hymenoptera > Andrenidae > Calliopsis > Calliopsis andreniformis. Next base: position 1,534,150 of record NW_027480499.1, read on the forward strand.
CTCAATCTTCAATCCTCAATCCCCAATACTGAATCCTCAATCCTCAATTCTCAATCCTCAATCATCAATCCTCAATCTTCAATACTCAATCCTCAATCCTCAATCCTCAATCCTCACTCCTCAATCCTCAATCCTCAGTCCTCAAACATCAATCCTGAATCCTCAATCCTGAATCTTCAATCTTCAGCCCTCAGTCCTCAACAATCAGGTGACAATCCTCAATCCTCAATAGAATATCCTCAATTCACAGTTTTCAATACTCAATACTTAATCTGCAATCTTCAAATCACTATCCACAAACATCAATTCTCATCACTCAAACCTCAACACTCAGTCCTCAATGTTCAATCCTCAATCCTCAATTCTCAATTCTCAATCTTCAATCCTCAATACTCAATCATTTAATCCTCAATTCTCAATCCTCAATCTTCGATCCTCAATCCCCAATACTCAATCCTCAACCCTCAATCCTCAATCTTCAATCATCAATCCTCAATCTTCAATACTCAATCCTCAATCCTCAATCCTCAATCCTCAATCCTCAATCCTCAATACTCAATCCTCAATCCTCAATCATCAATCCTCAATCTTCAATCCTCAATACTCAATCTTTAATCCTCAGTCCTCAATCCTCAATCTTCAATCTTCAATCCTCAACTCGCAATCCTCAATCCTCAATCCTCAATCCTCAGTCCTCATTCCGCAATCTTCAATCCTCAATCCTCAATCCTCAACCCTCAGTCCTCATTCTTCAATCCTCAATAACCAATCCTCAATCTTCAATCCTCATTCCTCAATCCTCAATTCTCAATCCTCAATCCTCAATCCTCAATCATCAATCCTCAATCTTCAATACTCAATCCTCAATCCTCAATCCTCGATACACAATCCTCAATGCTCAATCATCAATCCTCAATCTTCAATCTTCAATACTCAATCTTTAATCCTCAGTCCTCAATCCTCAATCTTCAATCTTCAATCCTCAACCCGCAATCCTCAATCCTCAATCCTCAATCCTCAGTCCTCAATCCGCAATCTTCAATCCTCAATACTCAATCTTCAGTCCTCAATCCTCAATCCTCAACCCTCAGTCCTCATTCTTCAATCCTCAATAACCAATCCTCAATCTTCACTCCTCATTCCTCAATCCTCAATTCTCAATCCTCAATCCTCAATCCACAGACCTCAAACATCAATACTCAACCCTCAGTCCTCGTCCTCAATCCGCAACCCTCAATCCTCAATCCTCAATCTTCAATCATCAATATTCAATCTTCAATACTCAATCCTCAATCCTCAATCCTCAATCCTCAATCCTCAATGTTCAATCCTCGATACCCAATCCTCAATCTTCAATCCTCAATCCTCAATCCTCAATCCTCAATCCTCAGTCCTCAAACCACAATCCTGAATCCTGAATCCTGAATCCTCAACCTTCAGCCCTCAGTCCTCAACAATCAGTTGTCAATCCTCAATCCTCACTAGACTATCCTCAGTTCAGAGTTTTCCATACGCAATACTCAATCTGCAATCTTCAAATCTCTATCCATAAACATCAATTCTCATCACTCAACCCTCAACACTCAGTCCCCAATCCTCAATCTTCAATCCTCAATCCTCAATCCTCAATCCTCACTCCTCAATCCTCCATCCTCAGTCCTCAAACCTCAATCCTGAATCCTCAATCCTGAATCCTCAATCTTCAGCCCTCAGTCCTCAACAATCAGGTGACAATCCTCAATCCTCAATAGAATATCCTCAATTCACAGTTTTCAATCATCAATCCTCAATCTTCAATACTCAATCCTCAATCCTCAATCCTCAATCCTCGTTCTTAAATCCTCAATACCCAATACTCAACCTTCATTCCTCAATCCTCAATACTCAATCCTCAATCCTCAATCCTCAATCCTCAATCATCAATCATCAATCTTCAATACTCAATCCTCAATCCTCAATCCTCAAGACTCAATCCTCAATCCTCAATCATCAATCCTCAATCTTCAATCCTCAATACTCAATCCTCAATCCTCAATCTTCAATCCTCAATACTCAATCATCAATCCGCAATCCTCAATCCTCAATCTTCAATCCTCAATACTCAATCTTCAATACTCAATCCTCAATCCTCACTCCTCAAACATCAATTCTGAATCCTCAATCCTGAATCCTCAATCTTCAGCCCTCAGTCCTGAACAATCAGGTGACAATCCTCAATCCTCAATAGAATATCCTCAATTCACAGTTTTCAATACTCAATACTCAATCTGCAATCTTCAAATCTCTATCAACGAACATCAATTCTCATCACTCAACCTTCAACACTCAGTCCTCAATGTTCAATGCTCAATCCTGAATTCTCAATCTTCAATCCTCAATACTGAATCTTAAATCCTCAATACTCAATCCTCAATACGCAATGCTCAATCTTCAATCCTCAATCCTCAATCCTCAATTCTCGATCCTCAATCCTCAACCCTCAATCCTCAATCCTCAATCCTCAATCCTCAATCCTCAACCCTCAATCGTCAGTCTTCAAACCCCAATATTCAATCTTCAATCCTCAATCCTCAATCCTCATTCCTCAATCCTCATCCTTCAATCCTCAATACCCAATCCTCAATATTCAATCCTCAATCCTCAATCCTCAATTCTCAATCCTCAATCCTCAGTCCTCTGTCCTTAAACCTCAATCCTCAGCCCTCAGCCCTCATCCTCAATCCTCAATCCTCAATCCTCAATCGTCAATCTTCAATCCGCAATACTCAATTTTCAATCCTCAATCCTCAATCCTCAGTCCTCAAACCTCAATTCTGAATCCTCAATCCTGAATCCTCAATCTTCAGCCCTCAGTCCTCAACAATAAGGTGACAATCCTCAATCCTCAATAGAATATCCTCAATTCAAAGTTTTCAATACTCAATACTCAATCTGCAATCTTCAAATCACTATCCACAAACATCAATTCTCATCACCCAACGCTCAACACTCAGTCCTCAATGTTCAATCCTCAATCCTCAATTCTCAATCTTCAATCCTCAATACTCAATCTTTAATCCTCAATCCTCAATCCTCAATCTTCAATCCTCAATCCCCAATACTGAATCTTCAATCCTCAATCCTCAATCCTCAATCATCAATCCTCAATCTTCAATACTCAATCCTCAATCCTCAATCCTCAATCCTCAATCCTCAATCCTCAATCATCAATCCTCAATCTTCAATCCTCAATACTCAATCTTTAATCCTCAATCTTCAATCCTCAATCCTCAATCCCCAACCCTTAATCCTCAATCCTCAGACCTCAAACATCAATACTCAACCCTCAGTCCTCGACCTCAATCCACAACGCTCAATCCTCAATCCTCAATCTTCAATCATCAACATTCAGTCTTCAGTCCTCAATCCTCAACCCTCAATCCTCAATCCTCATTCCTCAATGTTCAATCAGCAATACCCAATCCTCAATCTTCAATCCTCAATCCTCAATCCTCAATCCCCAATCCTCAATCCTCAATCCTCAGTCCTCAAACCTCAATCCTGAATCCTCAATCCTGAATCCTCAATCCTGAATCCTCAATCTTCAGAACTCAGTCCTCAACAATCAGTTGTCAATTCTCAATCCTCAATAGAATATCATCAATTCACAGTTTTCAATACACAATACTCAATCTGCAATCTTTAAATCTCTATCCACAAACACCAATTCTCATCACTCAACCCTCAATACTCAGTCCCCAAACCTCAATCTTCTATCCTCAACCCTCAATCCTCAATCCTCAATCCTCAATCCTCAATCTTCAATTCTCAATACTCAATCATCAATCCGCAATCCTCAATCGTCAATCTTCAATCCTCAATACTCAATCTTCAATCCTCAATCCTCAATCCTCACTCCACAAACCTCAATTCTGAATCCTCAATCCTGAATCCTCAATCTTCAGCCCTCAGTCCTGAACAATCAGGTGACAATCCTCAGTCCTCAACATAATATCCTCAATTCACAGTTTTCAATACTCAACACTCAATCTGCAATCTTCAAATCTCTATCCACAAACATCAATTCTTATCACTCAACCCTCAACACTCTGTCCTCAATGTTCAATCCTCAATCCTCAATTCTCAATACTCAATCCTCAATCCTCAATCATCAATCCTCAATCTTCAATCCTCAATACTCAATCCTTAATCCTCAGTCCTCAATCCTCAATCTTCAATCTTCAATCCTCAACCCGCAATCCTCAATCCTCAATCCTCAATCCTCAGTCCTCAATCCGCAATCTTCAATCCTCAATACTCAATCTTCAATCCTCAATACTCAATCCTCAACCCTCAGTCCTCATTCTTCAATCCTCAATAACCAATCCTCAGTCTTCAATCCTCATTCCTCAATCCTCAATTCTCAATCCTCAATCCTCAATCCTCAGACCTCAATGTTCAATCCTCGATACCCAATCCTCAATCTTCAGTCCTCAATCCTCAATCCTCAATCCTCAATCCTCAATCCTCAATCCTCAGTCCTCAAACCACAATCCTGAATCCTCAATCCTGAATCCTCAATCTTCAGCCCTCAGTCCTCAACAATCAGTTGTCAATCCTCAATCCTCACTAGAATATCCTCAGTTCAGAGCTTTCCATACGCAATGCTCAATCTGCAATCTTCAAATCTGTATCCATAAACATCAATTCTCATCACTCAACCCTCAACACTCAGTCCCCAATCCTCAATCTTCAATCCTCAATCCTCAATCCTCAATCCTCACTCCTCAATCCTCAATCCTCAGTCCTCAAACATCAATCCTGAATCCTCAATCCTGAATCCTCAATTTTCAGCCCTCAGTCCTCAACAATCTGGTGACAATCCTCAATCCTCAATAGAATATCCTCAATTCACAGTTTTCAATACTCAATACTTAATCTGCAATCTTCAAATCACTATCCACAAACATCAATACTCATCACTCAACCCTCAACACTCAGTCCTCAATGTTCAATCCTCAATCCTCAATTCTCAATCTTCAATCCTCAATACTCAATCATTTAATCCTCAATTCTCAATCCTCAATCTTCGATCCTCAATCCCCAATACTCAATCCTTAACCCTCAATCCTCAATCTTCAATCATCAATCCTCAATCTTCAATACTCAATCCTCAATCCTCAATCCTCAATCCTCAATCATCAATCCTCAATCTTCAATCCTCAATACTCAATCTTTAATCCTCAGTCCTCAATCCTCAATCTTCAATCTTCAATCCTCAACTCGCAATCCTCAATCCTCAATCCTCAATCCTCAGTCCTCATTCCGCAATCTTCAATCCTCAATCCTCAATCCTCAACCCTCAGTCCTCATTCTTCAATCCTCAATAACCAATCCTCAATCTTCAATCCTCATTCCTCAATCCTCAATTCTCAATCCTCAATCCTCAATCCTCAATCATCAATCCGCAATCCTCAATCCTCAATCTTCAATCCTCAATCCTCAATCCTCAATCCTCAATCCTCAGTCCTCAAACCACAATCCTGAATCCTCAATCCTGAATCCTCAACCTTCAGCCCTCAGTCCTCAACAATCAGTTGTCAATCCTCAATCCTCACTAGACTATCCTCAGTTCAGAGCTTTGCATACGCAATACTCAATCTGCAATCTTCAAATCTCTATCCATAAACATCAATTCTCATCACTCAACCCTCAACACTCAGTCCCCAATCCTCAATCTTCAATCCTCAATCCTCAATCCTCAAACCTCACTCCTCAATCCTCCATCCTCAGTCCTCAAACCTCAATCCTGAATCCTCAATCCTGAATCCTCAATCCTGAATCCTCAATCTTCAGCCCTCAGTCCTCAACAATCAGGTGACAATCCTCAATCCTCAATAGAATATCCTCAATTCACAGTTTTCAATCATCAATCCTCAATCTTCAATACTCAATCCTCAATCCTCAATCCTCAATCCTCAATCCTCGTTCTTAAATCCTCAATACCCAATACTCAACCTTCATTCCTCAATCCTCAATACTCAATCCTCAATCCTCAATCCTCAATCCTCAATCATCAATCATCAATCTTCAATACTCAATCCTCAATCCTCAATCCTCAAGACTCAATCCTCAATCCTCAATCATCAATCCTCAATCTTCAATCCTCAATACTCATTCTTTAATCCTCAGTCCTCAATCCTCAATCTTCAATCTTCAATCCTCAACTCGCAATCCTCAATCCTCAATCCTCAATCCTCAGTCCTCATTCCGCAATCTTCAATCCTCAATCCTCAATTCTCAACCCTCAGTCCTCATTCTTCAATCCTCAATAACCAATCCTCAATCTTCAGTCCTCATTCCTCAATCCTCAATCCTAAATCTTCAATCCTCAATACTCAATCTTCAATCCTCAATCCTCAATCCTCAATCCTCAGTCCTCATTCTTCAACCCTCAATACCCAATCCTCAATCTTCAATCCTCAATCCTCAATCCTCAATCCTCAATCCTCAATCTTCAATCCTCAATACTCAATCATCAATCCGCAATCCTCAATCCTCAATCTTCAATCCTCAATACTCAATCTTCAATACTCAATCCTCAATCCTCACTCCTCAAACATCAATTCTGAATCCTCAATCCTGAATCCTCAATCTTCAGCCCTCAGTCCTGAACAATCAGGTGACAATCCTCAATCCTCAATAGAATATCCTCAATTCACAGTTTTCAATACTCAATACTCAATCTGCAATCTTCAAATCTCTATCAACGAACATCAATTCTCATCACTCAACCTTCAACACTCAGTCCTCAATGTTCAATACTCAATCCTCAATTCTCAATCTTCAATCCTCAATACTCCATCTTTAATCCTCAATCCTCGATCCTCAATCTACAATCCTCAATCCGCAATACTCAATCCTCAACCCTCAATCCTCAATCCTCAATCATCAATCCTCAATCTTCAATACTCAATCCTCAATCCTCAATCCTCAATCCTCAACCCTCAATCCTCAATCTTAAATACACAATCCTCAATCCTCAATCCTCAATCCTCAATTCTCAATCTTCAATCCTCAATACTCAATCTTAAACCCTCAATCCTCAATCCTCAATCCTCAATCCTCAATCCTCAATCCTCAATCCTCAATCCTCAATCCTCAATCCTCAGTCCTCAAACCTCAATCCTGAATCCTCAATCCTGAATCCTCAATCTTCAGACCTCAGTCCTCAACAATCAGTTGTCAATTCTCAATCCTCAATAGAATATCATCAATTCACAGTTTTCAATACACAATACTCAATCTGCAATCTTTAAATCTCTATCCACAAACACCAATTCTCATCACTCAACCCTCAATACTCAGTCCCCAAACCTCAATCTTCTATCCTCAACCCTCAATCCTCAATCCTCAATCCTCAATCTTCAATCCTCAATACTCAATCATCAATCCGCAATCCTCAATCGTCAATCTTCAATCCTCAATACTCAATCTTCAATCCTCAATCCTCAATCCTCACTCCTCAAACCTCAATTCTGAATCCTCAATCCTGAATCCTCAATCTTCAGCCCTCAGTCCTGAACAATCAGGTGACAATCCTCAGTCCTCAACAGAATATCCTCAATTCACAGTTTTCAATACTCAACACTCAATCTGCAAACTTCAAATCTCTATCCACAAACATCAATTCTCATCACTCAACCCTCAACACTCTGTCCTCAATGTTCAATCCTCAATCCTCAATTCTCAATACTCAATCCTCAATCCTCAATCATCAATCCTCAATCTTCAATCCTCAATACTCAATCTTTAATCCTCAGTCCTCAATCCTCAATCTTCAATCTTCAATCCTCAACCCGCAATCCTCAATCCTCAATCCTCAATCCTCAGTCCTCAATCCGCAATCTTCAATCCTCAATACTCAATCTTCAATCCTCAATGCTCAATCCTCAACCCTCAGTCCTCATTCTTCAATCCTCAATAACCAATCCTCAGTCTTCAATCCTCATTCCTCAATCCTCAATTCTCAATCCTCAATCCTCAATCCTCAGACCTCAAACATCAATACTCAACCGTCAGTCCTCGTCCTCAATCCGCAACCCTCAATCCTCAATCCTTAATCTTCAATCATCAATATTCAATCTTCAATACTCAATCCTCAATCCTCAATCCTCAATCCTCAATCCTCAATGTGCAATCCTCGATACCCAATCCTCAATCTTCAGTCCTCAATCATCAATCCTCAATCCTCAATCCTCAATCCTCAATCCTCAGTCCTCAAACCACAATCCTGAATCCTCAATCCTGAATCCTCAATCTTCAGCCCTCAGTCCTCAACAATCAGTTGTCAATCCTCAATCCTCACTAGAATATCCTCAGTTCAGAGCTTTCCATACGCAATGCTCAATCTGCAATCTTCAAATGTGTATCCATAAACATCAATTCTCATCACTCAACCCTCAACACTCAGTCCCCAATCCTCAATCTTCAATCCTCAATCCTCAATCCTCAATCCTCACTCCTCAATCCTCAATCCTCAGTCCTCAAACATCAATCCTGAATCCTCAATCCTGAATCCTCAATCTTCAGCCCTCAGTCCTCAACAATCTGGTGACAATCCTCAATCCTCAATAGAATATCCTCAATTCACAGTTTTCAATACTCAATACTTAATCTGCAATCTTCAAATCACTATCCACAAACATCAATTCTCATCACTCAACCCTCAACACTCAGTCCTCAATGTTCAATCCTCAATCCTCAATTCTCAATCTTCAATCCTCAATACTCAATCATTTAATCCTCAATTCTCAATCCTCAATCTTCGATCCTCAATCCCCAATACTCAATCCTCATCCCTCAATCCTCAATCTTCAATCATCAATCCTCAATCTTCAATACTCAATCCTCAATCCTCAACCCTCAATCCTCGTTCTTAAATCCTCAATACCCAATACTCAATCTTCAATCCTCAATCCTAAATACTCAATCCTCAATCCTCAATCCTCAATCATCAATCCTCAATCATCAATCATCAATCTTCAATACTCAATCCTCAATCCTCAATCCTCAATACTCAATCCTCAATCCTCAATCATCAATCCTCAATCTTCAATCCTCAATACTCAATCTTTAATCCTCAGTCCTCAATCCTCAATCTTCAATCTTCAATCCTCAACTCGCAATCCTCAATCCTCAATCCTCAATCCTCAGTCCTCATTCCGCAATCTTCAATCCTCAATCCTCAATCCTCAACCCTCAGTCCTCATTCTTCAATCCTCAATAACCAATCCTCAATCTTCAATCCTCATTCCTCAATCCTCAATTCTCAATCCTCAATCCTCAATCCTCAATCATCAATCCTCAATCTTCAATACTCAATCCTCAATCCTCAATCCTCAATACACAATCCTCAATGCTCAATCATCAATCCTCAATCTTCAATCCTCAATACTCAATCTTTAATCCTCGGTCCTCAATCCTCAATTTTCAATCTTCAATCCTCAACCCGCAATCCTCAATCCTCAATCCTCAATCCTCAGTCCTCAATCCGCAATCTTCAATCCTCAATACTCAATCTTCAGTCCTCAATCCTCAATCCTCAACCCCCAGTCCACATTCTTCAATCCTCAATAACCAATCCTCAATCTTCAATCCTCATTCCTCATTCCTCAATCCTCAATTCTCAATCCTCAATCCTCAATCCTCAATCATCAATCCTCAATCTTCAATACTCAATCCTCAATCCTCAATCCTCAATACTCAATCCTCAATGCTCAATCATCAATCCTCAATCTTCAATCCTCAATACTCAATCAATAATCCTCAGTCCTCAATCCTCAATCTTCAATCTTCAATCCTCAAGCCGCAATCCTCAATCCTCAATCCTCAATCCTCAGTCCTCAATCCGCAATCTTCAATCCTCAATACTCAATCTTCAATCCTCAATCCTCAATCCTCAACCCTCAGTCCTCATTCTTCAATCCTCAATAACCAATCCTCAATCTTCAATCCTCATTCCTCAATCCTCAATTCTCAATCCTCAATCCTCAATCCTCAGACCTCAAACATCAATACTCAACCCTCAGTCCTCGTCCTCAATCCGCAACCCTCAATCCTCAATCCTCAATCTTCAATCATCAATATTCAATCTTCAATACTCAATCCTCAATCCTCAATCCTCAATCCTCAATCCTCAATGTTCATTCCTCGATACCCAATCCTCAATCTTCAATCCTCAATCCTCAATCCTCAATCCTCAATCCTCAGACCTCAAACCACATTCCTGAATCCTCAATCTTCAGCCCTCTGTCCTCAACAATCAGTTGTCAATCCTCAATCCTCACTAGAATATCCTCAGTTCAGAGCTTTCCATACGCAATACTCAATCTGCAATCTTCAAATCTCTATCCATAAGCATCAATTCTCATCACTCAACCATCAACACTCAGTCCCCAATCCTCAATCTTCAATCCTCAATCCTCAATCCTCAATCCTCACTCCTCAATCCTCAATCCTCAGTCCTCAAACCTCAATCCTGAATCCTCAATCCTGAATCCTCAATCTTCAGCCCTCAGTCCTCAACAATCAGGTGACAATCCTCAATCCTCAATAGAATATCCTCAATTCACAGTTTTCAATACTCAATACTCAATCTGCAATCTTCAAATCACTATCCACAGACATCAATTCTCATCACTCAACCCTCAACACTCAGTCCTCAATGTTCAATACTCAATCCTCAATCCTCAATCTTCAATCCTCAATCCTCAATCCTCAATCCTCACTCCTCAATCCTCAATCCTCAGTCCTCAAACCTCAATCCTGAATCCTCAATCCTGAATCCTCAATCTTCAGCCCTCAGTCCTCAACAATCAGGTGACAATCCTCAATCCTCAATAGAATATCCTCAATTCACAGTTTTCAATACTCAATACTCAATCTGCAATTTTCAAATCACTATCCACAGACATCAATTCTCATCACTCAACCCTCAACACTCAGTCCTCAATGTTCAATCCTCAATCCTCAATTCTCAATCTTCAATCCTCAATACTCAATCTTTAATCCTCAATCCTCAATACTCAATCTTCAATCCTCAATCCCCAATACTCAATCCTCAACCCTCAATCCTCAATCCTCAATCATCAATCCTGAATCTTCAATACTCAATCCTCAATCCTCAATCCTCAATCCTCAATCATCAATCATCAATCTTCAATCTTCAATCCTCAACTCGCAATCCTCAATGCTCAATCCTCAATCATCAATCCTCAATCTTCAATCCTCAATACTCAATCTTTAATCCTCAGTCCTCAATCCTCAATCTTCAATCTTCAATCCTCAACTCGCAATCCTCAATGCTCAATCCTCAATCCTCAGTCCTCAATCCGCAATCTTCAATCCTCAATACTCAATCTTCAATCATCAATCATCAATCTTCAATACTCAATCCTCAATCCTCAATCCCCAATACTCAATCCTAAATCCTCAATCATCAATCCTCAATCTTCAATCCTCAATACTCAATCTTTAATCCTCAGTCCTCAATCCTCAATCTTCAATCTTCAATCCTCAACTCGCAATCCTCAATGCTCAATCCTCAATCCTCAGTCCTCAATCCGCAATCTTCAATCCTCAATACTCAATCTTCAATCCTCAATCCTCAATCCTCAACGCTCAGTCCTCATTCTTCAATCCTCAATAACCAATCCTCAATCTTCAATCCTAATTCCTCAATCCTCAATTCTCAATCCTCAATCCTCAATCCTCAATCATCAATCCTCAATCTTCAATACTCAATCCTCAATCCTCAATCCTCAATACTCAATCCTCAATGCTCAATCATCAATCCTCAATCTTCAATCCTCTATACTCAATCTTTAAACCGCAATCCTCAATCCTCAGTCCTCAAACCTCAATTCTGAATCCTCAATCCTCAATCCTCAATCCTCAATCCTCAGTCCTCAAACCACAATCCTGAATCCTCAATCCTGAATCCTCAATCTTCAGCCCTCAGTCCTCAACAATCAGTTGTCAATCCTCAATCCTCACTAGAATATCCTCAGTTCAGAACTTTCCATACGCAATACTCAATCTGCAATCTTCAAATCTCTATCCACAAACATCAATTCTCGTCACTCAACACTCAACACTCAGTCCTCAATGTTCAATCTTCAATCCTCAATTCTCAATCTTCAATCCTCAATTCTCAATCTTCAATCCTCAATTCTCAATCATAAATCCTCAATCCTCAATCCTCAATACCCAATCCTCAATCTTCAATCCTCAATCCTCAATCCTCAATTCTCAATCCTCAATCCTCAACCCTCAATCCTCAGTCCTCAATCCTCAATCCTGAATCCTCAACCCTCAATCGTCAGTCTTCAAACCTCAATATTCAATCTTCAATCCTCAATCCTCAATCCCCAATCCTCAATGCTCATCCTTCAATCCTCAATACCCAATCCTCAACCTTCAATCCTCAATCCTCAATCCTCAATCCTCAATCTTCAATCCTCAATACTCAATCTTCAATCCTCAATCCTCAATCCTCAGTCCTCAAACCTCAATTCTGAATCCTCAATCCTCAATCCTCAATCCACATTCCTCAGTCCTCAAACCACAATCCTGAATCCTCAATCCTGAATCCTCAATCTTCAGCCCTCAGTCCTCAACAATCAGTTGTCAATCCTCAATCCTCACTAGAATATCCTCAGCTCAGAGCTTTCCATACGCAATACTCAATCTGCAATCTTCAAATCTGTATCCATAAACATCAGTTCTCATCACTCAACCCTCAGCACTCAGTCCCCAATCCTCAATCTTCAATCCTCAATCCTCATCGTCAATCCTCACTCCTCAATCCTCAATCCTCAGTCATCAAACCTCAATCCTGAATCCTCAATCCTGAATCCTCAATCTTCAGCCCTCAGTCCTCAACAATCAGGTGACAATCCTCAATCCTCAATAGAATATCCTCAATTCACAGTTTTCAATACTCAATACTCAATCTGCAATCTTCAAATCACTATCCACAAACATCAATTCTCATCACTCAACCTTCAACACTCTGTCCTCAATGTTCAATCCTCAATCCTAAATTCTCAATCTTCAATCCTCAATACTCAATCTTTAATCCTTAATCCTCAATCCTTAATCTTCAATCCTCAATCCTCAATCCTAAATCCTCAGACCTCAAACTTCAATCCTCAACCCTCAGCCATCATCCTCAAACCTCAATCCTCAATCCTCAATCATCAATCCTCAATCTTCAATCCTCAATACTCAATCCTCAATCCTCAAACTTCAATTCTCAATACTCAGTCATGAATCCTCAATCCTCAATCCTCAATCCTCAATCCTCAATCCTCAATCCTCAACCCTGAATCGTCAGCCTTCAAACCTCAATACTCAATCTTAAATCCTCAATCCTCAATCCTCAATCCTCAATCTTCAATCCTCAATCCTCAATCCTCAAACCTCAATACTCAATCCTCAATCTTCAATCCTCAATACTCAATCTTCAATCCTCAATCCTCAATCCTCAACCCTCAGTCCTCATTCTTCAATCCTCAATAACCAATCCTCAATCTTCAATCCTCAATCCTCAATCCTCAATTCTCAATCCTCAATCCTAAATCCTCAGACCTCAAACTTCAATCCTCAACCCTCAGCCATCATCCTCAAACCTCAATCCTCAATCCTCAATCCTCAATCTTCAATCTTCAATACTCAATCCTCAATCCTCAATCCTCAATCCTCAGTTCTCAAACCTCAATTCTGAATCCTCAATCCTGAATCCTCAATCTTCAGCCCTGAGTCCTCAACAATCAGTCGTCAATCCCGAATCCTCAATAGAATATCCTCAATTCACAGTTTTCAATACTCAATACACAATCTGCAACCTTCAAGCCTCTATCCACAAACATCAATTCTCATCACTCAACCCTCAACACACAGTCCTCTATGTTCAATCCTCAATCCTCAATCCACAATCCTCAATCGTCAATTTTCAATCCTCAATCCACAGTCCTCAATCTTCAATCCTCAATGCTCAATCCTCAATCCTCAATCCTCAATTCTCAATCCTCAATCGTCAATCCTCAATCCCCAATCCTCAATCTTCAATCCTCAATCCTCAATCCTCAATCCTCAATCCTCAATCCTCAATCCTCAATCCTCAATCCTCAACCTTCAATCCTCAATACTCAATACCCAATCCTCAGTCTTCAATCCTCAACCATCAATCCTCAATTCTTAATCCTCAATCATCAGTCCTCAGTCCTTAAACCTCAATCCTCAACCCTCATCCTCAATCCTCAATCCTCAATCCTCAATCCTCAATCCTCAATCTTCATTCGTCAATACTCAATCTTCAATCCTCGATCCTCAATCCTCAGTCCTCAAACCTCAATTCTGAATCCTCAATCCTGTATCCTCAATCTAGAGCCCTCAGTCTTGAACAATCAGGTGACAATCCTCAATCCTCAATAGAATATCCTCAATTCACAGACTTCAATGCTCTATACTCAATCTGCAATCTTCAAATCTCTATCCACAAACATCAATACTCATCACTCAACACTCAACACTCAGTCCTCAATGTTCAATCCTCAATCCTCAATTCTCAATCATCAATCCTCTATCCTCAATCTTAAATCCTCAATCCTCAATCCTCAATCTTCAATCCTCAAAACTCAATACCCAATCCTCAGTCTTCAATCCTCAATCCTCAATCCTCAATTCTCAATCCTCAATCCTCAGTCCTCAGTCCTTAAACCTCAATCCTCAACCCTCAGCCCTCATCCTCAATCCTCAATCCTCAATCCTCAATTCTCAATCCTCAATCCTCAATCCTCAGACCTCAAACATCAATACTCAACCCTCAGTCCTCGTCCTCGATCCACAACCCTCAATCCTCAATCCTCAATCTTCAATCATCAATATTCAATCTTCAGTCCTCAATCCTCAATCCTCAATCCTCAATCCTCATTCTTCAATCCTCAATACCCAATCCTCAATCTTCAATACTCAATCCTCAATCCTCAATTCTCAATTCTCAATCCTCAATCCTCAGTCCTCAGTCCTCAAACCTCAGTCCTCAACCCTCAGCCATCATTCTCAATCCTCAATCCTCAATCCTCAATCCTCAATCTTCAATCCTCAATACTCAATCTTCAATCCTCAATCCTCAATACTCAATCCTCAACCCTCAACACTCAGTCCTCAATGTTCAATCCTCAATCCTCAATCCACAATCCCAAATCCTCAATCTTCAACCCTCAATCCTCAATCCTCAATCCTCAATCCTCAATCTTCCATCCTCAATACTCAATCCCCAATCCTCAGTCTTCAATCCTCAACCCTCAATCCTCAATTCTCAATCCTCAACCCTCAGTCCTCAGTCCTTAAACCTCAATCCTCAACCCTCAGCCCTCATCCTCAATCCTCAATCCTCAATCCTCAATCCTCAATCTCCAGCCCTCAGTCTTGAACAATCAGGTGACAATCCTCAATCCTCAATAGAATATCCTCAATTCACAGATTTCAATACTCAATACTCAATCTGCAATCTTCAGATCTCTATCCACAAACATCAATTCTCATCACTCAACCCTCAACACTCAGTCCCCAATCCTCAATCTTCAATCCTCAATCCTCAACACACTATCCTCAATCCTCAATATTCAATCCTCAATACTCAATCTTCAGTCCTCAATCCTCAATCCTCAATCCTCGATCTTCATTCCTCAATCCTCAATCCTCAATCCTCAATCCACGTTCTTCAATCCTCAATACCCAACCCTCAATCGTCAATCCTCAATCTTCAATCCTCAATACTCAATTTCTTATCCTCAATCCTCAATACTCAATCCTCAATCCCCAATCCTCAATCCTCAGTCCTCAATCCCCAATCATCAATCCTCAATCTTCAATACTCAATACTCAATCTTTAATCCTCAGTCCTCAATCCTCAATCTTCAATCCTCAATCCTCAATACCCAATCCTCAATCTTCAATCCTCAGACCTCAATCCTCAATCCTCAATCCTCAATCATCAATCATCAATCTTCAATACTCAATCCTCAATCCTCAATCCTCAAGACTCAATCCTCAGTCCTCAATCCTCAATCATCAATCCTCAATCTTCAATCCTCAATACTCAATGTTTAATCCTCAGTCCTCAATCCTCAATCTTCAATCTTCAATCCTCAACTCGCAATGCTCAATCCTCAATCCTCAATCCTCAGTCCTCATTCCGCAATCTTCAATCCTCAATCCTCAATTCTCAGCCCTCAGTCCTCATTCTTCAATCCTCAATAACCAATCCTCAATCCTCAGTCTTCAATCCTCATTCCTCAATCCTCAATTCTCAATCCTCAATCCTCAATCCTCAATCATCAATCCTCAATCTTCAATACTCAATCCTCAATCCTCAATCCGCAATACTCAATCCTCAATGCTCAATCATCAATCCTCAATCTTCAATCCTCAATACTCAATCAATAATCCTCAGTCCTCAATCCTCAATCTTCAATCTTCAATCCTCAACCCGCAATCCTCAATCCTCAATCCTCAATCCTCAGTCCTCAATCCGCAATCTTCAATCCTCAATACTCAATCTTCAATCCTCAATCCTCAATCCTCAACCCTCAGTTCTCATTCTTCAATCCTCAATAACCAATCCTCAATCTTCAATCCTCATTCCTCAATCCTCAATTCTCAATCCTCAATCCTCAATCCTCAGATCTCAAACATCAATACTCAACCCTCAGTCCTCGTCCTCAATCCGCAACCCTCAATCCTCAATCCTCAATCTTCAATCATCAATATTCAATCTTCAATACTCAATCCTCAATCCTCAATCCTCAATCCTCAATCCTCAATGTTCATTCCTCGATACCCAATCCTCAATCTTCAATCCTCAATCCTCAATCCTCAATCCTCAATCCTCAGACCTCAAACCACAATCCTGAATCCTCAATCCTGAATCCTCAATCTTCAGCCCTCAGTCCTCAACAATCAGTTGTCAATCCTCAATCCTCACTAGAATATCCTCAGTTCAGAGCTTTCCATACGCAATACTCAATCTGCAATCTTCAAATCTCTATCCATAAGCATCAATTCTCATCACTCAACCCTCAACACTCAGTCCCCAATCCTCAATCTTCAATCCTCAATCCTCAATCCTCAATCCTCACTCCTCAATCCTCAATCCTCAGTCCTCAAACCTCAATCCTGAATCCTCAATCCTGAATCCTCAATCTTCAGCCCTCAGTCCTCAACAATCAGGTGACAATCCTCAATCCTCAATAGAATATCCTCAATTCACAGTTTTCAATACTCAATACTCAATCTGCAATCTTCAAATCACTATCCACAGACATCAATTCTCATCACTCAACCCTCAACACTCAGTCCTCAATGTTCAATCCTCAATCCTCAATTCTCAATCTTCAATCCTCAATACTCAATCTTTAATCCTCAATCCTCAATACTCAATCTTCAATCCTCAATCCCCAATACTCAATCCTCAACCCTCAATCCTCAATCCTCAATCATCAATCCTGAATCTTCAATACTCAATCCTCAATCCTCAATCCTCAATCCTCATTCTTAATTCCTCAATACCCAATCCTCAATCTTCAAACCTCAATCCTCAATACTCAATCCTCAATCCTCAATCCTCAATCCTCAATCATCAACCATCAATCTTCAATACTCAATCCTCAATCCTCAATCCTCAATACTCAATCCTAAATCCTCAATCATCAATCCTCAATCTTCAATCCTCAATACTCAATCTTTAATCCTCAGTCCTCAATCCTCAATCTTCAATCTTCAATCCTCAACTCGCAATCCTCAATGCTCAATCCTCAATCCTCAGTCCTCAATCCGCAATCTTCAATCCTCAATACTCAATCTTCAATCCTCAATCCTCAATCCTCAACGCTCAGTCCTCATTCTTCAATCCTCAATAACCAATCCTCAATCTTCAATCCTAATTCCTCAATCCTCAATTCTCAATCCTCAATCCTCAATCCTCAATCATCAATCCTCAATCCTCAGTCCTCAAACCTCAATCCTGAATCCTCAATCCTGAATCCTCAATCTTCAGCCCTCAGTCCTCAACAATCAGGTGACAATCCTCAATCCTCAATAGAATATCCTCAATTCACAGTTTTCAATACTCAATACTCAATCTGCAATCTTCAAATCTCTATCCATAAGCATCAATTCTCATCACTCAACCCTCAACACTCAGTCCCCAATCCTCAATCTTCAATCCTCAATCCTCAATCCTCAATCCTCACTCCTCAATCCTCAACCCTCAGTCCTCAAACCTCAATCCTGAATCCTCAATCCTGAATCCTCAATCTTCAGCCCTCAGTCCTCAACAATCAGGTGACAATCCTCAATCCTCAATAGAATATCCTCAATTCACAGTTTTCAATACTCAATACTCAATCTGCAATCTTCAAATCACTATCCACAGACATCAATTCTCATCACTCAACCCTCAACACTCAGTCCTCAATGTTCAATCCTCAATCCTCAATTCTCAATCTTCAATCCTCAATACTCAATCTTTAATCCTCAATCCTCAATACTCAATCTTCAATCCTCAATCCCCAATACTCAATCCTCAACCCTCAATCCTCAATCCTCAATCATCAATCCTGAATCTTCAATACTCAATCCTCAATCCTCAATCCTCAATCCTCATTCTTAATTCCTCAATACCCAATCCTCAATCTTCAATCCTCAATCCTCAATACTCAATCCTCAATCCTCAATCGTCAATCCTCAATCATCAATCATCAATCTTCAATACTCAATCCTCAATCCTCAATCCTCAATACTCAATCCTAAATCCTCAATCATCAATCCTCAATCTTCAATCCTCAATACTCAATCTTTAATCCTCAGTCCTCAATCCTCAATCTTCAATCTTCAATCCTCAACTCGCAATCCTCAACGCTCAATCCTCAATCCTCAGTCCTCAATCCGCAATCTTCAATCCTCAATACTCAATCTTCAATCCTCAATCCTCAATCCTCAACGCTCAGTCCTCATTCTTCAATCCTCAATAACCAATCCTCAATCTTCAATCCTAATTCCTCAATCCTCAATTCTCAATCCTCAATCCTCAATCCTCAATCATCAATCCTCAATCTTCAATACTCAATCCTCTATCCTCAATCCTCAATACTCAATCCTCAATGCTCAGTCATCAATCCTCAATCTTCAATCCTCTATACTCAATCTTTAATCCTCAGTCCTCAATCCTCAATCTTCAATCTTCAATCCTCAACCCGCAATCCTCAATCCTCAATCCTGAATCCTCAGTCCTCAATCCGCAATCTTCAATCCTCAATACTCAATCTTCAATCCTCAATCCTCAATCCTCAACCCTCAGTCCTCATTCTTCAATCCTCAATAACCAATCCTCAATCTTCAATCCTCATTCCTCAATCCTCAATTCTCAATCCTCAATCCTCAATACTCAGACCTCAAACATCAATACTCAACCCTCAGTCCTCGTCCTCAATCCGCAACCCTCAATCCTCAATCCTCAATCTTTAATCATCAATATTCAATCTTCAATACTCAATCCTCAATCCTCAATCCTCAATCCTCAATCCTCAATGTTCAATCCTCGATACCCAATCCTCAATATTCAATCCTCAATCCTCAATCCTCAATCCTCAATCCTCAGTCTTCAAACCGCAATCCTGAATCCTCAATCCTGAATCCTCAATCTCCAGCCCTCAGTCCTCAACAATCAGTTGTCAATCCTCAATCCTCACTAGAATATCCTCAGTTCAGAGCTTTCCATACGCAATACTCAATCTCTAATCTTCAAATCTCTATCCACAAACATCAATCCTCATCACTCAACACTCAACACTCAGTCCTCAATGTTCAATCCTCAATCCTCAATTCTCAATCTTCAATCCTCAATGCTCAATCTTAAATCCTCAATCCTCAATCAGCAATACCCAATCCTCAATCTTCAATCCTCAATCCTCAATCCTCAATTCTCAATCCCCAATCCTCAACCCTCAATCCTCAATCATCAATCCTCAATCCTCAATCCTCAACCCTCAATCGTCAGTCTTCAAACCTCAATATTCAATCTTCAATCCTCATCGTCAATCCTCACTCCTCAATCCTCAATCCTCAGTCCTCAAACCTCAATCCTGAATCCTCAATCCTGAATCCTCAATCTTCAGCCCTCAGTCCTCAACAATCAGGTGACAATCCTCAATCCTCAATAGAATATCCTCAATTCACAGTTTTCAATACTCAATACTCAATCTGCAATCTTCAAATCACTATCCACAAACATCAATTCTCATCACTCAACCCTCAACACTCTGTCCTCAATGTTCAATCCTCAATCCTAAATTCTCAATCTTCAATCCTCAATACTCAATCTTTAATCCTTAATCCTCAATCCTTAATCTTCAATCCTCAATCCTCAATCCTAAATCCTCAGACCTCAAACTTCAATCCTCAACCCTCAGCCATCATCCTCAAACCTCAATCCTCAATCCTCAATCATCAATCCTCAATCTTCAATCCTCAATACTCAATCCTCAATCCTCAATCTTCAATTCTCAATACTCAGTCATGAATCCTCAATCCTCAATCCTCAATCCTCAATCCTCAATCCTCAACCCTGAATCGTCAGCCTTCAAACCTCAATACTCAATCTTAAATCCGCAATCCTCAATCCTCAATCCTCAATCTTCAATCCTCAATCCTCAATCCTCAAACCTCAATACTCAATCCTCAATCTTCAATCCTCAATACTCAATCTTCAATCCTCAATCCTCAATCCTCAACCCTCAGTCCTCATTCTTCAATCCTCAATAACCAATCCTCAATCTTCAATCCTCAATCCTCAATCCTCAATTCTCAATCCTCAATCCTAAATCCTCAGACCTCAAACTTCAATCCTCAACCCTCAGCCATCATCCTCAAACCTCAATCCTCAATCCTCAATCCTCAATCTTCAATCCTCAATACTCAATCCTCAATCCTCAATCCTCAATCCTCAGTCCTCAAACCTCAATTCTGAATCCTCAATCCTGAATCCTCAATCTTCAGCCCTGAGTCCTCAACAATCAGTCGTCAATCCCGAATCCTCAATAGAATATCCTCAATTCACAGTTTTCAATACTCAATACACAATCTGCAACCTTCAAGCCTCTATCCACAAACATCAATTCTCATCACTCAACCCTCAACACACAGTCCTCTATGTTCAATCCTCAATCCTCAATCCACAATCCTCAATCGTCAATTTTCAATCCTCAATCCACAGTCCTCAATCTTCAATCCTCAATGCTCAATCCTCAATCCTCAATCCTCAATTCTCAATCCTCAATCGTCAATCCTCAATCCCCAATCCTCAATCTTCAATCCTCAATCCTCAATCCTCAATCCTCAATCCTCAATCCTCAATCCTCAACCTTCAATCCTCAATACTCAATACCCAATCCTCAGTCTTCAATCCTCAATCCTCAATCCTCAATTCTTAATCCTCAATCCTCAGTCCTCAGTCCTTAAACCTCAATCCTCAACCCTCATCCTCAATCCTCAATCCTCAATCCTCAATCCTCAATCCTCAATCTTCATTCGTCAATACTCAATCTTCAATCCTCAATCCTCAATCCTCAGTCCTCAAACCTCAATTCTGAATCCTCAATCCTGTATCCTCAATCTAGAGCCCTCAGTCTTGAACAATCAGGTGACAATCCTCAATCCTCAATAGAATATCCTCAATTCACAGACTTCAATACTCAATACTCAACCTTAAATCCTCAATCCTCAATCCTCAATCTTCAATCCTCAATCATCAATACTCAGCCCTCAACCCTCAATCCTCAATCCTCAATCATCAATCCTCAATCTTCAATACTCAATCCTCAATCCTCAATCCTCAATCCTCAATCCTCTATCCTCAATCCTCAATCCTCAATCCTCAATCCTCAATCCTCAATCCTCAACCGTCTGTCCTCGTCCTCAATCCTCAACACTCAATCCTCAATCCTCAATCTTCAATCATCAATACTCAATCTTCAATCCTCAATCTTCAATCCTCAATCCTCAATCCTCAATCCTCAATATTCAAAACACAGCCCTCAACCACCAATCCTCAACAGTCAACCATCAATCCTCAATTTTCAATTCTCAATAGAGTATCCTGAATTCTCATGGTCCAATACTCAATCCACAATTTTCGATAATCAAATCTCAATCCTCAAACATCAATTCTCAACCCTCAATTCTCAACACTCAGTCCTCTCTCTTCAATCCACCATCCTCAACCCTCAATCCTCAAGCGTCAATCCTCAATCCTCAATCCTCAACCCTCAATCCTCAGTCCTCAAACCTCAATCCCGAATCCTCAATCCTGAATCCTCAATCTTCAGCCCTCAGTCCTCAACAATCAATTGTCAATCCTCAATCATCAATAGAATATCCTCAATTCACAGTTTACAATAATCAATCCCCATTCTTCAATCTTCAAATCTCAATCCGCAAACATCAATTCCCATCACTCAACCCTCAACACTAAGTCCTCAATAGTCAATCCTCAATCCTCAATCCTCAACCTTCAATCCTCAATACTCAACCTTCAATCCTCAATCCTCAATTCTCAATCATCAATTCTCAATCCTCAATCGTCAATCCTCAATCCCCAATCCTCAATCTTCAATCCTCTATCCTCAATCCTCAATCCTCAGTCCTCAATCCTCAATCTTCAATCCTCAAAACTCAATACCCAATCCTCAGTCTTCAATCCTCAACCCTCAATCCTCAATTCTCAATCCTCAATCCTCAGTCCTCAGTCCTTAAACCTCAATCCTCAACCCTCAGCCCTCATCCTCAATCCTCAATCCTCAATCCTCAATTCTCAATCCTCAATCCTCAATCCTCAGACCTCAAACATCAATACTCAACCCTCAGTCCTCGTCCTCAATCCACAACACTCAATCCTCAATCCTCAATCTTCAATCATCAATATTCAATCTTCAGTACTCAATCCTCAATCCTCAATCCTCAATCCTCAATCCTCAATCCTCAATCTTCAATACTCAATCCTCAATCCTCCATCCTCAATCCTCAATCCTCAATCCTCAATAATCAATCCTCAATCTTCTATCCTCAATAATCAATCTTTAATCCTCAATCCTCAGACCTCAAACATCAATACTCAACCCTCAGTCCTCGTCCTCAATCCACAACCCTCAATCCTCAATCCTCCATCTTCAATCATCAATATTCAACCTTCAATCCTCAATACTCAATCTTCAATCCTCAATCCTCAATCCTCAACCCTCAGTCCTCATTCTTCAATCCTCAATACTCAATCCTCAATCTTCAATCCTCAATCCTCAATCCTCAATTCTCAATCCTCAATCCTCAATCCTCAGACCTCAAACATCAATACTCAACCCTCAGTCCTCGTCCTCAATCCACAACCCTCAATCCTCAATCCTCCATCTTCAATCATCAATATTCAATCTTCAATCCTCAATCCTCAATCCTCAATCCTCAATCCTGAATCCTCGGACCTCAAACATGAATACTCAACCCTCAGTCCTCGTCCTCAATCCACAACCCTCAATCCTCAATCCTCAATCTTCAATCATCAATATTCAATCTTCAGTCCTCAATCCTCAATCCTCAATCCTCAATCCTCAATCATCAATCCTCAAACTTCAATACTCAATCCTCAATCCTCCATCCTCAATCCTCAATCCTCAATCCTCAAAAATCAATCCTCAATCTTCAATCCTCAATAATCAATCTTTAATCCTCAATGCTCAATCCTCAATCCTCAATCCTCAGTCCTCAATCCTCAATCCTGAATCCTCAAACCTCAATCCTCAATCCTCAATCACCAATCCTCAATCTACAATCAGCAGTATTCAATCTTTAATCCTCAATACTCAATCCTCAATCTTCAATCCTCAATCGTCAATCCTCAATCCTGTGTCCTCAATCCTCAATCCTCAAACCTCAATCCTTAATCATCAATCCCCAATTCTCAATTTTCAACCCTCAATCCTCAATCCTCAATCTTCAATCCTCAATACTCAACCTTCAATCCTCAATCCTCAATCCTCAACCATCAATACTCAGTCCTCAAACCTCAATCCTGAAACCTCAATCCTGATTCCTCAATCTTCAGACCTCAGTCCTCAACAATCAGTTGTCAATTCTCAATCCTCAATAGAATACCATCAATTCACAGCTCTCAATACTCAATACTCAATCTGCAATCTTTAAATCTCTATCCACAAACACCAATTCTCATCACTCAGCCCTCAACACTCGGTCCCCAATCTTCAATCATCAACCCTCAATCCTCAATCCTCAATCCTCAATCCTCAATCTTCAATCCTCAATACTCAAACATCAATCCTCTATCCTCAATCCTCAATCCTCAGTCCTCAACCCTCAATCGTCAGTCTTCAAACCTCAATACTCAATCTTCATTCCTCAATCCTCAATCCTCAATCCTCAATCCTCATTCTTCAATCCTCAATACCCAATCCTCAATCTTCAATACTCAATCCTCAATCCTCAATTCTCAATCCTCAATCCTCAGTCCTCAGTCCTCAAACCTCAGTCCTCAACCCTCAGCCATCATTCTCAATCCTCAATCCTCAATCCTCAATCCTCAATCCACAATCCCCAATCCTCAATCTTCAACCCTCAATCCTCAATCCTCAATCCTCAATCCTCAATCTTCCATCCTCAATACTCAATCCCCAATCCTCAGTCTCCAATCCTCAACCCTCAATCCTCAATTCTCAATCCTCAACCCTCAGTCCTCAGTCCTTAAACCTCAATCCTCAACCCTCAGCCCTCATCCTCAATCCTCAATCCTCAATCCTCAATCTCCAGCCCTCAGTCTTGAACAATCAGGTGACAATCCTCAATCCTCAATAGAATATCCTCAATTCACAGATTTCAATACTCAATACTCAATCTGCAATCTTCAGATCTCTATCCACAAACATCAATACTCATCACTCAACCCTCAACACTCAGTCCCCAATCCTCAATCTTCAATCCTCAATCCTCAACCCTCAATCCTCAATCCTCAATATTCAATCCTCAATACTCAATCTTCAGTCCTCAATCCTCAATCCTCAATCCTCGATCTTCATTCCTCAATCCTCAATCCTCAATCCTCAATCCACATTCTTCAATGCTCAATACCCAATCCTCAATCGTCAATCCTCAATCTTCAATCCTCAATACTCAATTTCTTATCCTCAATCCTCAATACTCAATCCTCAATCCCCAATCCTCAATCCTCAGTCCTCAATCCCCAATCATCAATCCTCAATCTTCAATCCTCAATACTCAATCTTTAATCCTCAGTCCTCAATCCTCAATCTTCAATCCTCAATCCTCAATACCCAATCCTCAATCTTCAATCCTCAGACCTCAATCCTCAATTCTCAATCCTCAATCTTCAATCCTCAATCCTCAATCCTCAACCCTCAGTCCTCATCCTTCAATCCTCAATAACCAATCCTCAATCTTCAATCTTCAATCCTCAATCCTCAATTCTCAACCCTCAATCCTCAATCCTCAGACCTCAAACATCAATACTCAACCCTCAGGCCTCGTCCTCAATCCATAACCCTCAATCCTCAATCCTCAATCTTCAATCATCAATATTCAATCTTCAATCCTCAATCGTCAATCCTCAATCCCCAATCCTCAATCTTCAATCCTCTATCCTGAATCCTCAATCCTCAGTCCTCAATCCTCAATCCTTAATTCTCAAACCTCAATCCTCAGTCCTCAGCCCTCAAACCTCAATCCTCAACCCTCAGCCGTCATCCTCAATCCTCAGTCCTCAATCCTCAATCCTCAATCTTCAATCCTCAATACTCAATCTTCAATCCTCAATCCTCAGTCATCAAACCTCAATCCTCAACCGTCTGTCCTCGTCCTCAATCCTCAACACTCAATCCTCAATCCTCAATCTTCAATCATCAATACTCAATCTTCAATCCTCAATCTTCAATCCTCAATCCTCAATCCCCAATCCTCAATAATCAATCCTCAATCTTCTATCCTCAATAATCAATCTTTAATCCTCAATCCTCAGACCACAAACATCAATACTCAACCCTCAGTCCTCGTCCTCAATCCACAACCCTCAATCCTCAATCCTCCATCTTCAATCATCAATATTCAACCTTCAATCCTCAATACTCAATCTTCAATCCTCAATCCTCAATCCTCAACCCTCAGGCCTCATTCTTCAATCCTCAATACTCAATCCTCAATCTTCAATCCTCAATCCTCAATCCTCAATTCTCAATCCTCAATCCTCAATCCTCAGACCTCAAACATCAATACTCAACCCTCAGTCCTCGTCCTCAATCCACAACCCTTAATCCTCAATCCTCCATCTTCAATCATCAATATTCAATCTTCAATCCTCAATCCTCAATCCTCAATCCTCAATCCTCAATCCTCGGACCTCAAACATGAATACTCAACCCTCAGTCCTCGTCCTCAATCCACAACCCTCAATCCTCAATCCTCAATCTTCAATCATCAATATTCAATCTTCAGTCCTCAATCCTCAATCCTCAATCCTCAATCCTCAATCATCAATCCTCAATCTTCAATACTCAATCCTCAATCCTCCATCCTCAATCCTCAATCCTCAATCCTCAATAATCAATCCTCAATCTTCAATCCTCAATAATCAATCTTTAATCCTCAATGCTCAATCCTCAATCCTCAATCCTCAGTCCTCAATCCTCAATCCTCAATCCTCAAACCTCAATCCTCAATCCTCAATCACCAATCCTCAATCTACAATCAGCAGTATTCAATCTTTAATCCTCAATCCTCAATCCTCAATCTTCAATCCTCAATCGTCAATCCTCAATCCTCTGTCCTCAATCCTCAATCCTCAAACCTCAATCCTCAATCATCAATCCCCAATTCTCAATTTTCAACCCTCAATCCTCAAGCCTCAATCTTCAATCCTCAATACTCAACCTTCAATCCTCAATCCTCAATCCTCAACCCTCAGTCCTCATTCTTCAACCCTCAATAACCAATCCTCAATCTTCAATCCTCAAACCTCAATCCTCAATTCTCAATCCTCAATCCTCAGTCCTCAGACCTCAAACATCAATACTCAACCCTCAGTCCTCGTTCTCAATCCACAACCCTCAATCCTCAATCCTCAATCTTCAATCATCAATATTCAATCTTCAATCCTCAATCCTCAATCCTCAATCCTGAATCCTCAATCCTCAATCCTCGGACCTCAAACATGAATACTCAACCCTCAGTCCTCGTCCTCAATCCACAACCCTCAATCCTCAATCCTCAATCTTCAATCATCAATATTCGATCTTCAGTCCTCAATCCTCAATACTCAATCCTCAATCCTGAATCCTCAATCCTCAATGTTCAATCCGCAATACCCAATCCTCAATCTGCAATCCTCAATCCTCAATCCTCAGTCCTCAAACCTCAATCCTCAATACTCAGTCCTCAAACCTCAATCCTGAAACCTCAATCCTGATTCCTCAATCTTCAGACCTCAGTCCTCAACAATCAGTTGTCAATTCTCAATCGTCAATAGAATATCATCAATTCACAGCTCTCAATACTCAATACTCAATCTGCAATCTTTAAATCTCTATCCACAAACACCAATTCCCATCACTCAGCCCTCAACACTCAGTCCCCAATCTTCAATCATCAACCCTCAATCCTCAATCCTCAATCCTCAATCCTCAACCTTCAATCCTCAATACTGAATCATCAATCCTCTATCCTCAATCCTCAATCCTCAGTCCTCAACCCTCAATCGTCAGTCTTCAAACCACAATACTCAATCTTCATTCCTCAATCCTCAATCCTCAATCCTCAATCCTCATTCTTCAATCCTCAATACCCAATCCTCAATCTTCAATACTCAATCCTCAATCCTCAATTCTCAATCCTCAATCCTCAATCCTCAGATCTCAAACATCAATAATCAACCCTCAGTCCTCGTCCTCAATCCGCAACCCTCAATCCTCAATCCTCAATCTTCAATCATCAATATTCAATCTTCAATACTCAATCCTCAATCCTCAATCCTCAATCCTCAATCCTCAATGTTCATTCCTCGATACCCAATCCTCAATCTTCAATCCTCAATCCTCAATCCTCAATCCTCAATCCTCAGACCTCAAACCACAATCCTGAATCCTCAATCCTGAATCCTCAATCTTCAGCCCTCAGTCCTCAACAATCAGTTGTCAATCCTCAATCCTCACTAGAATATCCTCAGTTCAGAGCTTTCCATACGCAATACTCAATCTGCAATCTTCAAATCTCTATCCATAAGCATCAATTCTCATCACTCAACCCTCAACACTCAGTCCCCAATCCTCAATCTTCAATCCTCAATCCTCAATCCTCAATCCTCACTCCTCAATCCTCAATCCTCAGTCCTCAAACCTCAATCCTGAATCCTCAATCCTGAATCCTCAATCTTCAGCCCTCAGTCCTCAACAATCAGGTGACAATCCTCACTCCTCAATAGAATATCCTCAATTCACAGTTTTCAATACTCAATACTCAATCTGCAATCTTCAAATCACTATCCACAGACATCAATTCTCATCACTCAACCCTCAACACTCAGTCCTCAATGTTCAATCCTCAATCCTCAATTCTCAATCTTCAATCCTCAATACTCAATCTTTAATCCTCAATCCTCAATACTCAATCTTCAATCCTCAATCCCCAATACTCAATCCTCAACCCTCAATCCTCAATCCTCAATCATCAATCCTGAATCTTCAATACTCAATCCTCAATCCTCAATCCTCAATCCTCATTCTTAATTCCACAATACCCAATCCTCAATCTTCAATCCTCAATCCTCAATACTCAATCCTCAATCCTCAATCGTCAATCCTCAATCATCAATCATCAATCTTCAATAATCAATCCTCAATCCTCAATCCTCAATACTCAATCCTAAATCCTCAATCATCAATCCTCAATCTTCAATCCTCAATACTCAATCTTTAATCCTCAGTCCTCAATCCTCAATCTTCAATCTTCAATCCTCAACTCGCAATCCTCAATGCTCAATCCTCAATCCTCAGTCCTCAATCCGCAACCTTCAATCCTCAATACTCAATCTTCAATCCTCAATCCTCAATCCTCAACGCTCAGTCCTCATTCTTCAATCCTCAATAACCAATCCTCAATCTTCAATCCTAATTCCTCAATCCTCAATTCTCAATCCTCAATCCTCAATCCTCAATCATCAATCCTCAATCTTCAATACTCAATCCTCTATCCTCAATCCTCAATACTCAATCCTCAATGCTCAATCATCAATCCTCAATCTTCAATCCTCTATACTCAATCTTTAATCCTCAGTCCTCAATCCTCAATCTTCAATCTTCAATCCTCAACCCGCAATCCTCAATCCTCAATCCTGAATCCTCAGTCCTCAATCCGCAATCTTCAATCCTCAATACTCAATCTTCAATCCTCAATCCTCAATCCTCAACCCTCAGTCCTCATTCTTCAATCCTCAATAACCAATCCTCAATCTTCAATCCTCATTCCTCAATCCTCAATTCTCAATCCTCAATCCTCAATACTCAGACCTCAAACATCAATACTCAACCCTCAGTCCTCGTCCTCAATCCGCAACCCTCAATCCTCAATCCTCAATCTTTAATCATCAATATTCAATCTTCAATACTCAATCCTCAATCCTCAATCCTCAATCCTCAATCCTCAATGTTCAATCCTCGATACGCAATCCTCAATATTCAATCCTCAATCCTCAATCCTCAATCCTCAGTCTTCAAACCGCAATCCTGAATCCTCAATCCTGAATCCTCAATCTCCAGCCCTCAGTCCTCAACAATCAGTTGTCAATCCTCAATCCTCACTAGAATATCCTCAGTTCAGAGCTTTCCATACGCAATACTCAATCTCTAATCTTCAAATCTCTATCCACAAACATCAATCCTCATCACTCAACACTCAACACTCAGTCCTCAATGTTCAATCCTCAATCCTCAATTCTCAATCTTCAATCCTCAATGCTCAATCTTAAATCCTCAATCCTCAATCAGCAATACCCAATCCTCAATCTTCAATCCTCAATCCTCAATCCTCAATTCTCAATCCCCAATCCTCAACCCTCAATCCTCAATCCTCAATCCTCAATCCTCAATCCTCAACCCTCAATCGTCAGTCTTCAAACCTCAATATTCAATCTTCAATCCTCAATCCTCAATCCTCAATCCTCAATCCTCATCCTTCAATCCTCAATACCCAATCCTCAATCTTCAATCCTCAATCCTCAATCCTCAATTCTCAATCCTCAATCCTCAGTCCTCAGTCCTTAAACCTCAATCCTCAGCCCTCAGCCCTCATCTTCAATCCTCAATCCTCCATCCTCAACCATCAATCCTCAATCTTCAATCCTCAATCCTCAATCCTCAACCATCAATCCTCAATACTCAATCTTCAATCCTCAATCCTCAATTCTCAATCCTCAATACTCAATCTTCAATCGTCAATCCTCAATCCCCAATCCTCAATCTTCAATCCTCAATCCTCAATCCTCAATCCTCAATCCACAACCCTCAATCTTCAATCCTCAATTCTCAATACCCAATCCTCAGTCTTCAATACTCAATCCTCACTCCTCAATTCTAAATCCTCAATCCTCGGGCCTCAGTCCTTAAACCTCAATCCTCAACCCTCAGCCCTCATCCTCAATCCTCAATCCTGAATCCTCAGTCCTCAAACCACAATCCTGAATCCTCAATCCTGAATCCTCAATCTTCAGCCCTCAGTCCTCAACAATCAGTTGTCAATCCTCAATCCTCACTAGAATATCCTCAGTTCAGAACTTTCCATACGCAATACTCAATCTGCAATCTTCAAATCTCTATCCACAAACATCAATTCTCGTCACTCAACACTCAACACTCAGTCCTCAATGTTCAATCTTCAATCCTCAATTCTCAATCTTCAATCCTCAATTCTCAATCTTCAATCCTCAATACTCAATCATAAATCCTCAATCCTCAATCCTCAATACCCAATCCTCAATCTTCAATCCTCAATCCTCAATCCTCAATTCTCAATCCTCAATCCTCAACCCTCAATCCTCAGTCCTCAATTCTCAATCCTCAATCCTCAGTCCTCAGTCCTTAAACCTCAATCCTCAGCCCTCAGCCCTCATCTTCAATCCTCAATCCTCCATCCTCAACCATCAATCCTCAATCTTCAATCCTCAATCCTCAATCCTCAACCATCAATCCTCAATACTCAATCTTCAATCCTCAATCCTCAATTCTCAATCCTCAATACTCAATCTTCAATCGTCAATCCTCAATCCCCAATCCTCAATCTTCAATCCTCAATCCTCAATCCTCAATCCTCAATCCACAATCCTCAATCTTCAATCCTCAATTCTCAATACCCAATCCTCAGTCTTCAATACTCAATCCTCACTCCTCAATTCTAAATCCTCAATCCTCGGGCCTCAGTCCTTAAACCTCAATCCTCAACCCTCAGCCCTCATCCTCAATCCTCAATCCTGAATCCTCAGTCCTCAAACCACAATCCTGAATCCTCAATCCTGAATCCTCAATCTTCAGCCCTCAGTCCTCAACAATCAGTTGTCAATCCTCAATCCTCACTAGAATATCCTCAGTTCAGAACTTTCCATACGCAATACTCAATCTGCAATCTTCAAATCTCTATCCACAAACATCAATTCTCGTCACTCAACACTCAACACTCAGTCCTCAATGTTCAATCTTCAATCCTCAATTCTCAATCTTCAATCCTCAATTCTCAATCTTCAATCCTCAATACTCAATCATAAATCCTCAATCCTCAATCCTCAATACCCAATCCTCAATCTTCAATCCTCAATCCTCAATCCTCAATTCTCAATCCTCAATCCTCAACCCTCAATCCTCAGTCCTCAATCCTCAATCCTGAATCCTCAACCCTCAATCGTCAGTCTTCAAACCTCAATATTCAATCTTCAATCCTCAATCCTCAATCCTCAATCCTCAATGCTCATCCTTCAATCCTCAATACCCAATCCTCAACCTTCAATCCTCAATCCTCAATCCTCAATCCTCAATCTTCAATCCTCAATACTCAATCTTCAATCCTCAATCCTCAATCCTCAGTCCTCAAACCTCAATTCTGAATCCTCAATCCTCAATCCTCAATCCTCAATCCTCAGTCCTCAAACCACAATCCTGAATCCTCAATCCTGAATCCTCAATCTTCAGCCCTCAGTCCTCAACAATCAGTTGTCAATCCTCAATCCTCACTAGAATATCCACAGCTCAGAGCTTTCCATACGCAATACTCAATCTGCAATCTTCAAATCTGTATCCATAAACATCAGTTCTCATCACTCAACCCTCAGCACTCAGTCCCCAATCCTCAATCTTCAATCCTCAATCCTCATCGTCAATCCTCACTCCTCAATCCTCAATCGTCAGTCCTCAAACCTCAATCCTGAATCCTCAATCCTGAATCCTCAATCTTCAGCCCTCAGTCCTCAACAATCAGGTGACAATCCTCAATCCTCAATAGAATATCCTCAATTCACAGTTTTCAATACTCTATACTCAATCTGCAATCTTCAAATCACTATCCACAAACATCAATTCTCATCACTCAACCCTCAACACTCTGTCCTCAATGTTCAATCCTCAATCCTAAATTCTCAATCTTCAATCCTCAATACTCAATCTTTAATCCTTAATCCTCAATCCTTAATCTTCAATCCTCAATCCTCAATCCTAAATCCTCAGACCTCAAACTTCAATCCTCAACCCTCAGCCATCATCCTCAAACCTCAATCCTCAATCCTCAATCATCAATCCTCAATCTTCAATCCTCAATACTCAATCCTCAATCCTCAATCTTCAATTCTCAATACTCAGTCATGAATCCTCAATCCTCAATCCTCAATCCTCAATCCTCAATCCTCAACCCTGAATCGTCAGCCTTCAAACCTCAATACTCAATCTTAAATCCTCAATCCTCAATCCTCAATCCTCAATCTTCAATCCTCAATCCTCAATCCTCAAACCTCAATACTCAATCCTCAATCTTCAATCCTCAATACTCAATCTTCAATCCTCAATCCTCAATCCTCAACCCTCAGTCCTCATTCTTCAATCCTCAATAACCAATCCTCAATCTTCAATCCTCAATCCTCAATCCTCAATTCTCAATCCTCAATCCTAAATCCTCAGACCTCAAACTTCAATCCTCAACCCTCAGCCATCATCCTCAAACCTCAATCCTCAATCCTCAATCCTCAATCTTCAATCCTCAATACTCAATCCTCAATCCTCAATCCTCAATCCTCAGTCCTCAAACCTCAATTCTGAATCCTCAACCCTGAATCCTCAATCTTCAGCCCTGAGTCCTCAACAATGAGTCGTCAATCCCGAATCCTCAATAGAATATCCTCAATTCACAGTTTTCAATACTCAATACACAATCTGCAACCTTCAAGCCTCTATCCACAAACATCAATTCTCATCACTCAACCCTCAACACACAGTCCTCTATGTTCAATCCTCAATCCTCAATCCACAATCCTCAATCGTCAATTTTCAATCCTCAATCCACAGTCCTCAATCTTCAATCCTCAATGCTCAATCCTCAATCCTCAATCCTCAATTCTCAATCCTCAATCGTCAATCCTCAATCCCCAATCCTCAATCTTCAATCCTCAATCCTCAATCCTCAATCCTCAATCCTCAATCCTCAATCCTCAACCTTCAATCCTCAATACTCAATACCCAATCCTCAGTCTTCACTCCTCAATCCTCAATCCTCAATTCTTAATCCTCAATCCTCAGTCCTCAGTCCTTAAACCTCAATCCTCAACCCTCATCCTCAATCCTCAATCCTCAATCCTCAATCCTCAATCCTCAATCTTCATTCGTCAATACTCAATCTTCAATCCTCAATCCTCAATCCTCAGTCCTCAAACCTCAATTCTGAATCCTCAATCCTGTATCCTCAATCTAGAGCCCTCAGTCTTGAACAATCAGGTGACAATCCTCAATCCTCAATAGAATATCCTCAATTCACAGACTTCAATACTCAATACTCAACCTTAAATCCTCAATCCTCAATCCTCAATCTTCAATCCTCAATCATCAATACTCAGCCCTCAACCCTCAATCCTCAATCCTCAATCATCAATCCTCAATCTTCAATACTCAATCCTCAATCCTCAATCCTCAATCCTCAATCCTCTATCCTCAATCCTCAATCCTCAATCCTCAATCCTCAATCCTCAATCCTCAACCGTCTGTCCTCGTCCTCAATACTCAACACTCAATCCTCAATCCTCAATCTTCAATCATCAATACTCAATCTTCAATCCTCAATCTTCAATCCTCAATCCTCAATCCTCAATCCTCAATATTCAAAACACAGCCCTCAACCACCAATCCTCAACAGTCAGCCATCAATCCTCAATTTTCAATACTCAATAGAGTATCCTGAATTCTCATGGTCCAATACTCAATCCACAATTTTCAATAATCAAATCTCAATCCTCAAACATCAATTCTCAACCCTCAATTCTCAACACTCAGTCCTCTCTCTTCAATCCACCATCCTCAACCCTCAATCCTCAAGCGTCAATCCTCAATCCTCAGTCCTCAAACCTCAATTCTGAATCCTCAATCCTGAATCCTCAATCTTCAGCCCTGAGTCCTCAACAATCAGTCGTCAATCCCGAATCCTCAATAGAATATCCTCAATTCACAGTTTTCAATACTCAATACACAATCTGCAACCTTCAAGCCTCTATCCACAAACATCAATTCTCATCACTCAACCCTCAACACACAGTCCTCTATGTTCAATCCTCAATCCTCAATCCACAATCCTCAATCGTCAATTTTCAATCCTCAATCCACAGTCCTCAATCTTCAATCCTCAATGCGCAATCCTCAATACTCAATCCTCAATTCTCAATCCTCAATCGTCAATCCTCAATCCCCAATCCTCAATCTTCAATCCTCAATCCTCAATCCTCAATCCTCAATCCTCAATCCTCAATCCTCAATCCTCAACCTTCAATCCTCAATACTCAATACCCAATCCTCAGTCTTCAATCCTCAATCCTCAATCCTCAATTCTTAATCCTCAATCCTCAGTCCTCAGTCCTTAAACCTCAATCCTCAACCCTCATCCTCAATCCTCAATCCTCAATCCTCAATCCTCAATCCTCAATCTTCATTCGTCAATACTCAATCTTCAATCCTCAATCCTCAATCCTCAGTCCTCAAACCTCAATTCTGAATCCTCAATCCTGTATCCTCAATCTAGAGCCCTCAGTCTTGAACAATCAGGTGACAATCCTCAATCCTCAATAGAATATCCTCAATTCACAGACTTCAATACTCAATACTCAAACTTAAATCCTCAATCCTCAATCCTCAATCTTCAATCCTCAATCATCAATACTCAGCCCTCAACCCTCAATCCTCAATCCTCAATCATCAATCCTCAATCTTCAATACTCAATCCTCAATCCTCAATCCTCAATCCTCAATCCTCTATCCTCAATCCTCAATCCTCAATCCTCAATCCTCAATCCTCAATCCTCAACCGTCTGTCCTCGTCCTCAATCCTCAACACTCAATCCTCAATCCTCAATCTTCAATCATCAATACTCAATCTTCAATCCTCAATCTTCAATCCTCAACCCTCAATCCTCAATCCTCAATATTCAAAACACAGCCCTCAACCACCAATCCTCAACAGTCAACCATCAATCCTCAATTTTCAATACTCAATAGAGTATCCTGAATTCTCATGGTCCAATACTCAATCCACAATTTTCAATAATCAAATCTCAATCCTCAAACATCAATTCTCAACCCTCAATTCTCAACACTCAGTCCTCTCTCTTCAATCCACCATCCTCAACCCTCAATCCTCAAGCGTCAATCCTCAATCCTCAATCCTCAACTCTCAATCCTCAGTCCTCAAACCTCAATCCGGAATCCTCAATCCTGAATCCTCAATCTTCAGCCCTCAGTCCTCAACAATCAATTGTCAATCCTCAATCATCAATAGAATATCCTCAATTCACAGTTTTCAATAATCAATCCCCATTCTTCAATCTTCAAATCTCAATCCGCAAACATCAATTCCCATCACTCAACCGTCAACACTAAGTCCTCAATAGTCAATCCTCAATCCTCAATCCTCAACCTTCAATCCTCAATACTCAACCTTCAATCCTCAATCCTCAATTCTCAATCCTCAATTCTCAATCCTCAATCGTCAATCCTCAATCCCCAATCCTCAATCTTCAATCCTCTATCCTGAATCCTCAATCCTCAGTCCTCAATCCTCAATCTTCAATCCTCAAAGCTCAATACCCAATCCTCAGTCTTCAATCCTCAATCCTCAGTCCTCAATTCTCAATCCTCAATCCTCAGTCCTCAGTCCTTAAACCTCAATCCTCAACCCTCAGCCCTCATCCTCAATCCGCAATCCTCAATCCTCAATTCTCAATCCTCAATCCTCAATCCTCAGACCTCAAACATCAATACTCAACCCTCAGTCCTCGTCCTCAATCCACAACCCTCAATCCTCAATCCTCAATCTTCAATCATCAATATTCAATCTTCAGTCCTCAATCCTCAATCCTCAATCCTCAATCCTCATTCTTCAATCCTCAATACCCAATCCTCAATCTTCAATACTCAATCCTCAATCCTCAATTCTCAATCCTCAATCCTCAGTCCTCAGTCCTCAAACCTCAGTCCTCAACCCTCAGCCATCATTCTCAATCCTCAATCCTCAATCCTCAATCCTCAATCTTCAATCCTCAATACTCAATCTTCAATCCTCAATCCTCAATACCCAATCCTCAACCCTCAACACTCAGTCCTCAATGTTCAATCCTCAATCCTCAATCCACAATCCCCAATCCTCAATCTTCAACCCTCAATCCTCAATCCTCAATCCTCAATCCTCAATCTTCCATCCTCAATACTCAATCCCCAATCCTCAGTCTTCAATCCTCAACTCTCAATCCTCAATTCTCAATCCTCAACCCTCAGTCCTCAGTCCTTAAACCTCAATCCTCAACCCTCAGCCCTCATCCTCAATCCTCAATCCTCAATCCTCAATCCTCAATCTCCAGCCCTCAGTCTTGAACAATCAGGTGACAATCCTCAATCCTCAATAGAATATCCTCAATTCACAGATTTCAATACTCAATACTCAATCTGCAATCTTCAGATCTCTATCCACAAACATCAATTCTCATCACTCAACCCTCAACACTCAGTCCCCAATCCTCAATCTTCAATCCTCAATCCTCAACCCTCAATCCTCAATCCTCAATATTCAATCCTCAATACTCAATCTTCAGTCCTCAATCCTCAATCCTCAATCCTCGATCTTCATTCCTCAATCCTCAATCCTCAATCCTCAATCCACATTCTTCAATCTTCAATACCCAATCCTCAATCGTCAATCCTCAATCTTCAATCCTCAATACTCAATTTCTTATCCTCAATCCTCAATACTCAATCCTCAATCCCCAATCCTCAATCCTCAGTCCTCAATCCCCAATCATCAATCCTCAATCTTCAATACTCAATACTCAATCTTTAATCCTCAGTCCTCAATCCTCAATCTTCAATCCTCAATCCTCAATACCCAATCCTCAATCTTCAATCCTCAGACCTCAATCCTCAATTCTCAATCCTCAATCCTCTATCCTCAATCCTCTATCCTCAATCCTCAATCCTCAATCCTCAATCATCAATCCCCAATCCTCAATCCTCTATCGTCAACCCTCAAACCTCTACCTTCAATCCTCCACCCTTAATCCTCAATCCTCGATCCTCAATCCTCAATTTTCAATCCTCAATCCTCAATCCTCAATCCTCAATCCTCAATCCTCAATACTAAGTCCTCAAGCCTCAATCCTCAATATTCAATTGTCAATCCTCAAATCTCAAACGTAATCCTCAACCCTCAGTCCTCAATCCTCAATCCTCAATCGTCAATCCTCAATCGTCAATCCTCACACCTCAACCATCAATCCTCAACCCTTAATCCTCAATCCCCAATCCTCAATTCTCAATTCTCAAGAGAAAAACCTCAATTCTCAGTTTTCAATACTCAATCTTCAATCTTCAATCTTCAAATCTTTGTTCTCAAACATCAATTCTCAACCCTCAATCCTCAACCCGCTATACTCAATCCTCAAACCTCAATCTTCAATCCTGAACCTGCAGCCATCAATCCTCCATCCTCAATCCTCAATCCTCAATCCTCAGATCTCAATTCTCAAGAGAATATCCTCAACTCTCAGTTTTCAATACTCAGCCCTGAATACTCAATCCTCAATCTTCAATCCTAAATCTTCAATCCGCAGTCTTCAATCCTCAATCCTCAATCCTCAATCCTCAAACCTCAATCCTCAACCGTCTGTCCTCGTCCTCAATCCTCAACACTCAATCCTCAATCCTCAACCTTCAATCATCAATACTCAATCTTCAATCCTCAATCTTCAATCCTCAATCCTCAATCCTCAATCCTCAATATTCAAAACACAGCCCTCAACCACCAATGCTCAACAGTCAACCATCAATCCTCAATTCTCAATACTCAATAGAGTATCCTGAATTCTCATGGTCCAATACTCAATCCACAATTTTCAATAATCAAATCTCAATCCTCAAACATCAATTCTCAACCCTCAATTCTCAACACTCAGTCCTCTCTCTTCAATCCACCATCCTCAACCCTCAATCCTCAAGCGTCAATCCTCAATCCTCAATCCTCAACCCTCAATCCTCAGTCCTCAAACCTCAATCCCGAATCCTCAATCCTGAATCCTCAATCTTCAGCCCTCAGTCCTCAACAATCAATTGTCAATCCTCAATCATCAATAGAATATCCTCAATTCACAGTTTTCAATAATCAATCCCCATTCTTCAATCTTCAAATCTCAATCCGCAAACATCAATTCCCATCACTCAACCCTCAACACTAAGTCCTCAATAGTCAATCCTCAATCCTCAATCCTCAACCTTCAATCCTCAATACTCAACCTTCAATCCTCAATCCTCAATTCTCAATCCTCAATTCTCAATCCTCAATCGTCAATCCTCAATCCCCAATCCTCAATCTTCAATCCTCTATCCTCAATCCTCAATCCTCAGTCCTCAATCCTCAATCTTCAATCCTCAAAACTCAATACCCAATCCTCAGTCTTCAATCCTCAACCCTCAATCCTCAATTCTCAATCCTCAATCCTCAGTCCTCAGTCCTTAAACCTCAATCCTCAACCCTCAGCCCTCATCCTCAATCCTCAATCCTCAATCCTCAATTCTCAATCCTCAATCCTCAATCCTCAGACCTCAAACATCAATACTCAACCCTCAGGCCTCGTCCTCAATCCACAACCCTCAATCCTCAATCCTCAATCTTCAATCATCAATATTCAATCTTCAGTACTCAATCCTCAATCCTCAATCCTCAATCCTCAATCCTCAATCCTCAATCTTCAATACTCAATCCTCAATCCTCCATCCTCAATCCTCAATCCTCAATCCTCAATAATCAATCCTCAATCTTCTATCCTCAATAATCAATCTTTATTCCTCAATCCTCAGACCTCAAACATCAATACTCAACCCTCAGTCCTCGTCCTCAATCCACAACCCTCAATCCTCAATCCTCCATCTTCAATCATCAATATTCAACCTTCAATCCTCAATACTCAATCTTCAATCCTCAATCCTCAATCCTCAACCCTCAGACCTCATTCTTCAATCCTCAATACTCAATCCTCAATCTTCAATCCTCAATCCTCAATCCTCAATTCTCAATCCTCAATCCTCAATCCTCAGACCTCAAACATCAATACTCAACCCTCAGTCCTCGTCCTCAATCCACAACCCTCAATCCTCAATCCTCCATCTTCAATCATCAATATTCAATCTTCAATCCTCAATCCTCAATCCTCAATCCTCAATCCTGAATCCTCGGACCTCAAACATGAATACTCAACCCTCAGTCCTCGTCCTCAATCCACAACCCTCAATCCTCAATCCTCAATCTTCAATCATCAATATTCAATCTTCAGTCCTCAATCCTCAATCCTCAATCCTCAATCCTCAATCATCAATCCTCAAACTTCAATACTCAATCCTCAATCCTCCATCCTCAATCCTCAATCCTCAATCCTCAATAATCAATCCTCAATCTTCAATCCTCAATAATCAATCTTTAATCCTCAATGCTCAATCCTCAATCCTCAATCCTCAGTCCTCAATCCTCAATCCTCAATCCTCAAACCTCAATCCTCAATCCTCAATCACCAATCCTCAATCTACAATCAGCAGTATTCAATCTTTAATCCTCAATACTCAATCCTCAATCTGCAATCCTCAATCCTCAATCCTCAGTCCTCAATCCTCTATCCTCAATACTCAGTCCTCAAACCTCAATCCTGAAACCTCAATCCTGATTCCTCAATCTTCAGACCTCAGTCCTCAACAATCAGTTGTCAATTCTCAATCCTCAATAGAATACCATCAATTCACAGCTCTCAATACTCAATACTCAATCTGCAATCTTTAAATCTCTATCCACAAACACCAATTCTCATCACTCAGCCCTCAACACTCGGTCCCCAGTCTTCAATCATCAACCCTCAATCCTCAATCCTCAATCCTCAATCCTCAATCTTCAATCCTCAATACTCAAACATCAATCCTCTATCCTCAATCCTCAATCCTCAGTCCTCAACCCTCAATCGTCAGTCTTCAAACCTCAATACTCAATCTTCATTCCTCAATCCTCAATCCTCAATCCTCAATCCTCATTCTTCAATCCTCAATACCCAATCCTCAATCTTCAATACTCAATCCTCAATCCTCAATTCTCAATCCTCAATCCTCAGTCCTCAGTCCTCAAACCTCAGTCCTCAACCCTCAGCCATCATTCTCAATCCTCAATCCTCAATCCTCAATCCTCAATCTTCAATCCTCAATACTCAATCTTCAATCCTCAATCCTCAATACTCAATCCTCAACCCTCAACACTCAGTCCTCAATGTTCAATCCTCAATCCTCAATCCACAATCCCCAATCCTCAATCTTCAACCCTCAATCCTCAATCCTCAATCCTCAATCCTCAATCTTCCATCCTCAATACTCAATCCCCAATCCTCAGTCTTCAATCCTCAACCCTCAATCCTCAATTCTCAATCCTCAACCCTCAGTCCTCAGTCCTTAAACCTCAATCCTCAACCCTCAGCCCTCATCCTCAATCCTCAATCCTCAATCCTCAATCCTCAATCTCCAGCCCTCAGTCTTGAACAATCAGGTGACAATCCTCAATCCTCAATAGAATATCCTCAATTCACAGATTTCAATACTCAATACTCAATCTGCAATCTTCAGATCTCTATCCACAAACATCAATTCTCATCACTCAAACCTCAACACTCAGTCCCCAATCCTCAATCTTCAATCCTCAATCCTCAACCCTCAATCCTCAATCCTCAATATTCAATCCTCAATACTCAATCTTCAGTCCTCAATCCTCAATCCTCAATCCTCGATCTTCATTCCTCAATCCTCAATCCTCAATCCTCAATCCACATTCTTCAATCCTCAATACCCAATCCTCAATCGTCAATCCTCAATCTTCAATCCTCAATACTCAATTTCTTATCCTCAATCCTCAATACTCAATCCTCAATCCCCAATCCTCAATCCTCAGTCCTCAATCCCCAATCATCAATCCTCAATCTTCAATACTCAATACTCAATCTTTAATCCTCAGTCCTCAATCCTCAATCTTCAATCCTCAATCCTCAATACCCAATCCTCAATCTTCAATCCTCAGACCTCAATCCTCAATTCTCAATCCTCAATCCTCTATCCTCAATCCTCTATCCTCAATCCTCAATCCTCAATCCTCAATCATCAATCCCCAATCCTCAATCCTCTATCGTCAACCCTCAAACCTCTACCTTCAATCCTCCACCCTTAATCCTCAATCCTCGATCCTCAATCCTCAATTTTCAATCCTCAATCCTCAATCCTCAATCCTCAATCCTCAATACTAAGTCCTCAAGCCTCAATCCTCAATATTCAATTGTCAATCCTCAAATCTCAAACGTAATCCTCAACCCTCAGTCCTCAATCCTCAATCCTCAATCGTCAATCCTCA
Organism: Calliopsis andreniformis; assembly: GCF_051401765.1. Classification (NCBI taxonomy): domain Eukaryota; kingdom Metazoa; phylum Arthropoda; class Insecta; order Hymenoptera; family Andrenidae; genus Calliopsis; species Calliopsis andreniformis. Next base: position 1,576,459 of record NW_027480499.1, read on the forward strand.
ATCGTCAATCCTCACACCTCAACCATCAATCCTCAACCCTTAATCCTCAATCCCCAATCCTCAATTCTCAATTCTCAAGAGAAAAACCTCAATTCTCAGTTTTCAATACTCAATCTTCAATCTTCAATCTTCAAATCTTTGTTCTCAAACATCAATTCTCAACCCTCAATCCTCAACCCGCTATACTCAATCCTCAAACCTCAATCTTCAATCCTGAACCTGCAGCCATCAATCCTCCATCCTCAATCCTCAATCCTCAATCCTCAGATCTCAATTCTCAAGAGAATATCCTCAACTCTCAGTTTTCAATACTCAGCCCTGAATACTCAATCCTCAATCTTCAATCCTAAATCTTCAATCCGCAGTCTTCAATCCTCAATCCTCAATCCTCAATCCTCAATCCTCAATCATCAATCCTCAATCCTCAAACATCAATCCACAATCCTCAATCCTCAATACTCAATCCTCAATCCTCAATCCTCAATCCTCAATCTTCAATCCCCAATCCTCAATCCTCAATCTTCAAACATCTATCTTCAATCCTCAATCCTCAATCCTCATTCCTCAATCCTCAATACTAAGTCCTCAATCCTCAGTCCTCAAACCTCAATTCTGTATCCTCAATCCTGAATCCTCAATCTCCAGCCCTCAGTCTTGAACAATCAGGTGACAATCCTCAATCCTCAATAGAATATCCTCAATTCACAGATTTCAATACTCAATACTCAATCTGCAATCTTCAAATCTCTATCCACAAACATCAATTCTCATCACTCAACCCTCAACACTCAGTCCCCAATCCTCAATCTTCAATCCTCAATCCTCAATCCTCAATCCTCAGTCCTCAATCCTCAATCTTCAATCCTCAATACTCAATACCCAATCCTCAGTCTTCAATCGTCAATCCTCAATCCACAATCCTCAATCGTCAATTTTCAATCCTCAATCCACAGACATCAATCTTCAATCCTCAATGCTCAATCCTCAATCCTCAATCCTCAGTCCTCAATCCACAATCCTCAAACCTCAATCCTCAACCGTTTGTACTCGTCCTCAATCCTCAACACTCAATCCTCAATCCTCAATCTTCAGTCATCAATCCTCAATCTTCAATCATCAATACTCAATCTTCAATCCTCAATCCTCAGTCCTCAATCCTCAATCCTCAATCTTCAATCCTCAATACTCAATCTTCAATCCTCAATCCTCAGTCCTCAAACCTCAATCCTCAATCCTCAACCCTGAATCCTCGGACCTCAAACATGAATACTCAACCCTCAGTCCTCGTCCTCAATCCACAACCCTCAATCCTCAATCCTCAATCTTCAATCATCAATATTCAATCTTCAGTCCTCAATCCTCAATCCTCAATCCTCAATCCTCAATCATCAATCCTCAAGCTTCAATACTCAATCCTCAATCCTCCATCCTCAATCCTCAATCCTCAATCCTCAATAATCAATCCTCAATCTTCAATCCTCAATAATCAATCTTTAATCCTCAATGCTCAATCCTCAATCCTCAATCCTCAGTCCTCAATCCTCAATCCTCAATCCTCAAACCTCAAACCTCAATCCTCAATCCTCAATCACCAATCCTCAATCTACAATCAGCAGTATTCAATCTTTAATCCTCAATACTCAATCCTCAATCTGCAATCCTCAATCCTCAATCCTCAGTCCTCAATCCTCAATCCTCAATCCTCAGTCCTCAGTCCTCAAACCTCAGTCCTCAACCCTCAGCCATCATTCTCAATCCTCAATCCTCAATCCTCAATCCTCAATCTTCAATCCTCAATACTCAATCTTCAATCCTCAATCCTCAATACTCAATCCTCAACCCTCAACACTCAGTCCTCAATGTTCAATCCTCAATCCTCAATCCACAATCCCCAATCCTCAATCTTCAACCCTCAATCCTCAATCCTCAATCCTCAATCCTCAATCTTCCATCCTCAATACTCAATCCCCAATCCTCAGTCTTCAATCCTCAACCCTCAATCCTCAATTCTCAATCCTCAACCCTCAGTCCTCAGTCCTTAAACCTCAATCCTCAACCCTCAGCCCTCATCCTCAATCCTCAATCCTCAATCCTCAATCCTCAATCTCCAGCCCTCAGTCTTGAACAATCAGGTGACAATCCTCAATCCTCAATAGAATATCCTCAATTCACAGATTTCAATACTCAATACTCAATCTGCAATCTTCAGATCTCTATCCACAAACATCAATTCTCATCACTCAACCCTCAACACTCAGTCCCCAATCCTCAATCTTCAATCCTCAATCCTCAACACTCAATCCTCAATCCTCAATATTCAATCCTCAATACTCAATCTTCAGTCCTCAATCCTCAATCCTCAACCCTCGATCTTCATTCCTCAATCCTCAATCCTCAATCCTCAATCCACATTCTTCAATGCTCAATACCCAATCCTCAATCGTCAATCCTCAATCTTCAATCCTCAATACTCAATTTCTTATCCTCAATCCTCAATACTCAATCCTCAATCCCGAATCCTCAATCCTCAGTCCTCAATCCCCAATCATCAATCCTCAATCTTCAATCCTCAATACTCAATCTTTAATCCTCAGTCCTCAATCCTCAATCTTCAATCCTCAATCCTCAATACCCAATCCTCAATCTTCAATCCTCAGGCCTCAATCCTCAATTCTCAATCCTCAATCCTCTATCCTCAATCCTCTATCCTCAATCCTCAATCCTCAATCCTCAATCATCAATCCCCAATCCTCAATCCTCTATCGTCAACCCTCAAACCTCTACCTTCAATCCTCCACCCTTAATCCTCAATCCTCGACCCTCAATCCTCAATTTTCAATCCTCAATCCTCAATCCTCAATCCTCAATCCTCAATACTAAGTCCTCAAGCCTCAATCCTCAATATTCAATTGTTAATCCTCAAATCTCAAACGTAATCCTCAACCCTCAGTCCTCAATCCTCAATCCTCAATCGTCAATCCTCAATCGTCAATCCTCACACCTCAACCATCAATCCTCAACCCTTAATCCTCAATCCCCAATCCTCAATTCTCGATTCTCAAGGGAAAAACCTCAATTCTCAGTTTTCAATACTCAATCTTCAATCTTCAATCTTCAAATCTTTGTCCTCAAACATCAATTCTCAACCCTCAATGTTCAGTCCTCAATGTTCAATCCTCAATACCCAATCCTCAATCTTCAATCCTCAATCCTCAATCCTCCATCCTCAATCCTCACTCCTCAATCCTCAATCCTCAGTCCTCAATCCTCAATCCTCTACCCTCAGCCATCATCCTCAATCCTCAGTCCTCAATCCTCAATCCTCAATCTTCAATCCTCAATACTCAATCTTCAATCCTCAATCCTCAGTCCTCAAACCTCAATTCTGAATCCTCAATCCTGAATCCTCAATCTTCAGCCCTGAGTCATCAACAATCAGTCGTCAATCCTGAATCCTCAATAGAATATCCTCAATTCACAGTATTCAATACTCAACATACAATCTGCAACCTTCAAGCCTCTATCCACAAACATCAATTCTCATCACTCAACCCTCAACACTCAGTCCTCAATGTTCAATCCTCAATCCTCAATCCACAATCCTCAATCGTCAATTTTCAATCTTCAATCCTCAATACTCAATCATGAATCCTCAATCTTCCATCCTCAATACTCAATCCCCAATCCTCAGTCTTCAATCCTCAACCCTCAATCCTCAATTCTCAATCCTCAACCCTCAGTCCTCAGTCCTTAAACCTCAATCCTCAACCCCCAGCCCTCATCCTCAATCCTCAATCCTCAATCCTCAATCCTCAATCTCCAGCCCTCAGTCTTGAACAATCAGGTGACAATCCTCAATCCTCAATAGAATATCCTCAATTCACAGATTTCAATACTCAATACTCAATCTGCAATCTTCAGATCTCTATCCACAAACATCAATTCTCATCACTCAACCCTCAACACTCAGTCCCCAATCCTCAATCTTCAATCCTCAATCCTCAACCCTCAATCCTCAATCCTCAATATTCAATCCTCAATACTCAATCTTCAGTCCTCAATCCTCAATCCTCAATCCTCGATCTTCATTCCTCAATCCTCAATCCTCAATCCTCAATCCACATTCTTCAATGCTCAATACCCAATCCTCAATCGTCAATCCTCAATCTTCAATCCTCAATACTCAATTTCTTATCCTCAATCCTCAATACTCAATCCTCAATCCCCAATCCTCAATCCTCAGTCCTCAATCCCCAATCATCAATCCTCAATCTTCAATCCTCAATACTCAATCTTTAATCCTCAGTCCTCAATCCTCAATCTTCAATCCTCAATCCTCAATACCCAATCCTCAATCTTCAATCCTCAGACCTCAATCCTCAATTCTCAATCCTCAATCTTCAATGCTCAATCCTCAATCCTCAACCCTCAGTCCTCATCCTTCAATCCTCAATAACCAATCCTCAATCTTCAATCTTCAATCCTCAATCCTCAATTCTCAACCCTCAATCCTCAATCCTCAGACCTCAAACATCAATACTCAACCCTCAGGCCTCGTCCTCAATCCATAACACTCAATCCTCAATCCTCAATCTTCAATCATCAATATTCAATCTTCAATCCTCAATCCGCAATCCTCAATCCTCAATCCTCATTCTTCAATCCTCAATACCCAATCCTCAATCTTCTATACTCAATCCTCAATCCTTAATTCTCAAACCTCAATCCTCAGTCCTCAGCCCTCAAACCTCAATCCTCAACCCTCAGCCATCATCCTCAATCCTCAGTCCTCAATCCTCAATCCTCAATCTTCAATCCTCAATACTCAATCTTCAATCCTCAATCCTCAGTCATCAAACCTCAATCCTCAACCGTCTGTCCTCGTCCTCAATCCTCAACACTCAATCCTCAATCCTCAATCTTCAATCATCAATTCTCAATCTTCAATCCTCAATCTTCAATCCTCAATCCTCAATCCTCAATCCTCAATAATCAATCCTCAATCTTCAATCCTCAATACTCAATCCTCAATCTTCAATCCTCAATCCTCAATCCTCAATTCTCAATCCTCAATCCTCAATCCTCAGACCTCAAACATCAATACTCAACCCTCAGTCCTCGTCCTCAATCCACAACCCTTAATCCTCAATCCTCCATCTTCAATCATCAATATTCAATCTTCAATCCTCAATCCTCAATCCTCAATCCTCAATCCTCAATCCTCGGACCTCAAACATGAATACTCAACCCTCAGTCCTCGTCCTCAATCCACAACCCTCAATCCTCAATCCTCAATCTTCAATCATCAATATTCAATCTTCAGTCCTCAATCCTCAATCCTCAATCCTCAATCCTCAATCATCAATCCTCAATCTTCAATACTCAATCCTCAATCCTCCATCCTCAATCCTCAATCCTCAATCCTCAATAATCAATCCTCAATCTTCAATCCTCAATAATCAATCTTTAATCCTCAATGCTCAATCCTCAATCCTCAATCCTCAGTCCTCAATCCTCAATCCTCAATCCTCAAACCTCAATCCTCAATCCTCAATCACCAATCCTCAATCTACAATCAGCAGTATTCAATCTTTAATCCTCAATCCTCAATCCTCAATCTTCAATCCTCAATCGTCAATCCTCAATCCTCTGTCCTCAATCCTCAATCCTCAAACCTCAATCCTCAATCATCAATCCCCAATTCTCAATTTTCAACCCTCAATCCTCAATCCTCAATCTCCAATCCTCAATACTCAACCTTCAATCCTCAATCCTCAATCCTCAACCCTCAGTCCTCATTCTTCAACCCTCAATAACCAATCCTCAATCTTCAATCCTCAAACCTCAATCCTCAATTCTCAATCCTCAATCCTCAGTCCTCAGTCCTCAAACATCAATACTCAACCCTCAGTCCTCGTTCTCAATCCACAACCCTCAATCCTCAATCCTCAATCTTCAATCATCAATATTCAATCTTCAATCCTCAATCCTCAATCCTCAATCCTGAATCCTCAATCCTCAATCCTCGGACCTCAAACATGAATACTCAACCCTCAGTCCTCGTCCTCAATCCACAACCCTCAATCCTCAATCCTCAATCTTCAATCATCAATATTCGATCTTCAGTCCTCAATCCTCAATACTCAATCCTCAATCCTGAATCCTCAATCCTCAATGTTCAATCCGCAATACCCAATCCTCAATCTGCAATCCTCAATCCTCAATCCTCAGTCCTCAAACCTCAATCCTCAATACTCAGTCCTCAAACCTCAATCCTGAAACCTCAATCCTGAATCCTCAATCTTCAGACCTCAGTCCTCAACAATCAGTCGTCAATTCTCAATCGTCAATAGAATATCATCAATTCATAGCTCTCAATACTCAATACTCAATCTGCAATCTTTAAATCTCTATCCACAAACACCAATTCTCATCACTCAGCCCTCAACACTCAGTCCCCAATCTTCAATCATCAACCCTCAATCCTCAATCCTCAATCCTCAATCCTCAATCCTCAACCTTCAATCCTCAATACTGAATCATCAATCCTCTATCCTCAATCCTCAATCCTCAGTCCTCAACCCTCAATCGTCAGTCTTCAAACCACAATACTCAATCTTCATTCCTCAATCCTCAATCCTCAATCCTCAATCCTCATTCTTCAATCCTCAATACCCAATCCTCAATCTTCAATACTCAATCCTCAATCCTCAATTCTCAATCCTCAATCCTCAGTCCTCAGTCCTCAAACCTCAGTCCTCAACCCTCAGCCATCATTCTCAATCCTCAATCCTCAATCCTCAATCCTCAATCTTCAATCCTCAATACTCAATCTTCAATCCTCAATCCTCAATACTCAATCCTCAACCCTCAACACTCAGTCCTCAATGTTCAATCCTCAATCCTCAATCCACAATCCCCAATCCTCAATCTTCAACCCTCAATCCTCAATCCTCAATCCTCAATCCTCAATCTTCCATCCTCAATACTCAATCCCCAATCCTCAGTCTTCAATCCTCAACCCTCAATCCTCAATTCTCAATCCTCAACCCACAGTCCTCAGTCCTTAAACCTCAATCCTCAACCCTCAGCCCTCATCCTCAATCCTCAATCCTCAATCGTCAATGCTCAATCTCCAGCCCTCAGTCTTGAACAATCAGGTGACAATCCTCAATCCTCAATAGAATATCCTCAATTCACAGATTTCAATACTCAATACTCAATCTGCAATCTTCAGATCTCTATCCACAAACATCAATTCTCATCACTCAACCCTCAACACACAGTCCCCAATCCTCAATCTTCAATCCTCAATCCTCAACACTCAATCCTCAATCCTCAATATTCAATCCTCAATACTCAATCTTCAGTACTCAATCCTCAATCCTCAACCCTCGATCTTCATTCCTCAATCCTCAATCCTCAATCCTCAATCCACATTCTTCAATGCTCAATACCCAATCCTCAATCGTCAATCCTCAATCTTCAATCCTCAATACTCAATTTCTTATCCTCAATCCTCAATACTCAACCCTCAATCCCCAATCCTCAATCCTCAGTCCTCAATCCCCAATCATCAATCCTCAATCTTCAATCCTCAATACTCAATCTTTAATCCTCAGTCCTCAATCCTCAATCTTCAATCCTCAATCCTCAATACCCAATCCTCAATCTTCAATCCTCAGGCCTCAATCCTCAATTCTCAATCCTCAATCCTCTATCCTCAATCCTCTATCCTCAATCCTCAATCCTCAATCCTCAATCATCAATCCCCAATCCTCAATCCTCTATCGTCAACCCTCAAACCTCTACCTTCAATCCTCCACCCTTAATCCTCAATCCTCGACCCTCAATCCTCAATTTTCAATCCTCAATCCTCAATCCTCAATCCTCAATCCTCAATACTAAGTCCTCAAGCCTCAATCCTCAATATTCAATTGTTAATCCTCAAATCTCAAACGTAATCCTCAACCCTCAGTCCTCAATCCTCAATCCTCAATCGTCAATCCTCAATCGTCAATCCTCACACCTCAACCATCAATCCTCAACCCTTAATCCTCAATCCCCAATCCTCAATTCTCGATTCTCAAGGGAAAAACCTCAATTCTCAGTTTTCAATACTCAATCTTCAATCTTCAATCTTCAAATCTTTGTTCTCAAACATCAATTCTCAACCCTCAATCCTCAACCCGCTATACTCAATCCTCAATCCTCAATCTTCAATCCTGAACCTGCAGCCATCAATCCTCCATCCTCAATCCTCAATCCTCAATCCTCAGATCTCAATTCTCAAGAGAATATCCTCAACTCTCAGTTTTCAATACTCAGTCCTGAATACTCAATCCTCAATCTTCAATCCTAAATCTTCAATCCGCAGTCTTCAATCCTCAATCCTCAATCCTCAATCCTCAATCATCAATCCTCAATCCTCAATCTTCAATCCTCAATACTCAATCTTCAATCCTCAATCCTCAATCCTCAGTATTCAAAACACAGCCCTCAACCACCAATCCTCATCCCTCAACCATCAATCCTCAATTCTCAATACTCATTAGAGTATCCAGAATTCTCATGGTCCAATACTCAGTCCACAATTTTCAATATTCAAATCTCAATCCTCAAACATCAATTCTCAACACTCAATCCTCAACACTCAGTCCTCTCTCTTCAATCCTCCATCCTCAACCCTCAATCCTCAAGCGTCAATCCTCAATCCTCAATCCTCAACCCTCAATCCTCAGTCCTCAAACCTCAATCCCGAATCCTCAACCCTGAATCCTCAATCTTCAGCCCTCAGTCCTCAACAATCAATTGTCAATCTTCAATCATCAATAGAATATCCTCAATTCACAGTTTTCAGTAATCAATCCCCATTCTTCAATCTTCAAATCCCAATCCACAAACATCATTTCCCATCACTCAACCCTCAACACTAAGTCCTCAATCGTCAATCCTCAATCCTCAATCCTCAACCTTCAATCCTCAATACTCAACCTTCAATCCTCAATCCTCAATCCTCAATACCCAATCCTCAATCTTCAATCCTCAATCCTCAATCCTCAATTCTCAATCCTCAATTCTCAATCCTCAATCGTCAATCCTCAATCCTCAATCCTCAATCTTCAATCCTCAATCCTCAATCCTCAATCCTCAGTCCTCAATCCTCAATCTTCAATCCTCAATACTCAATACCCAATCCTCAGTCTTCAATCGTCAATCCTCAATCCACAATCCTCAATCGTCAATTTTCAATCCTCAATCCACAGACATCAATCTTAAATCCTCAATGCTCAATCCTCAATCCTCAATCCTCAGTCCTCAATCCACAATCCTCAAACCTCAATCCTCAACCGTTTGTCCTCGTCCTCAATCCTCAACACTCAATCCTCAATCCTCAATCTTCAATCATCAATCCTCAACCTTCAATCATCAATACTCAATCTTCAATCCTCAATCTTCAATCCTCAATCCTCAAACCTCAATGTTCAGTCCTCAATGTTCAATCCTCAATACCCAATCCTCAATCTTCAATCCTCAATCCTCAATCCTCCATCCTCAATCCTCACTCCTCAATCCTCAATCCTCAGTCCTCAATCCTCAATCCTCAACCCTCAGCCATCATCCTCAATCCTCAGTCCTCAATCCTCAATCCTCAATCTTCAATCCTCAATACTCAATCTTCAATCCTCAATCCTCAGTCCTCAAACCTCAATTCTGAATCCTCAATCCTGAATCCTCAATCTTCAGCCCTGAGTCCTCAACAATCAGTCGTCAATCCTGAATCCTCAATAGAATATCCTCAATTCACAGTATTCAATACTCAATACACAATCTGCAACCTTCAAGCCTCTATCCACAAACATCAATTCTCATCACTCAACCCTCAACACTCAGTCCTCAATGTTCAATCCTCAATCCTCAATCCACAATCCTCAATCGTCAATATTCAATCTTCAATCCTCAATACTCAATCATGAATCCTCAATCCTCAATCCTCAATCCTCAATCCTCCACCCTCAATCGTCAGTCTTCAAACCTCAATACTCAATCTTCAATCCTCAATCCTCAATCCTCAATCCTCAATCCTCATCCTTCAATCCTCAATACCCAATCCTCAATCTTCAATCCTCAATCCTCAATCCTCAATTCTCAATCCTCAATCCTCAGTCCTCAGTCCTTAAACCTCAATCCTCAACCCTCAGCCCTCATTCTCAATCCTCAATCCTCAATCCTCAATCCTTAATCTTCAATCGTCAATCCTCAATCCACAATCCTCAATCGTCAATTTTCAATCCTCAATCCACAGACATCAATCTTCAATCCTCAATGCTCAATCCTCAATCCTCAATCCTCAGTCCTCAATCCACAATCCTCAAACCTCAATCCTCAACCGTTTGTCCTCGTCCTCAATCCACAACACTCAATCCTCAATCCTCAATCTTCAATCATCAATCCTCAATCTTCAATCATCAATACTCAATCTTCAATCCTCAATCTTCAATCCTCAATCCTCAATCCTCAATCCTCAGTATTCAAAACACAGTCCTCAGTCATTAAACCTCAATCCTCAACCCTCAGCCCTCATCCTCAATCCTCAATCCTCAATCCTCAATCCTCAATTCTTAATCTTCAATCCTCAATACTCAATCTTCAATCCTCAATCCTCAAACCTCAATGTTCAGTCCTCAATGTTCAATCCTCAATACCCAATCCTCAATCTTCAATCCTCAATCCTCAATCCTCCATCCTCAATCCTCACTCCTCAATCCTCAATCCTCAGTCCTCAATCCTCAATCCTCAACCCTCAGCCATCATCCTCAATCCTCAGTCCTCAATCCTCAATCCTCAACCTTCAATCCTCAATACTCAATCTTCAATCCTCAATCCTCAGTCCTCAATCCTCAATTCTGAATCCTCAATCCTGAATCCTCAATCTTCAGCCCTGAGTCCTCAACAATCAGTCGTCAATCCTGAATCCTCAATAGAATATCCTCAATTCACAGTATTCAATACTCAATACACAATCTGCAACCTTCAAGCCTCTATCCACAAACATCAATTCTCATCACTCAACCCTCAACACTCAGTCCTCAATGTTCAATCCTCAATCCTCAATCCACAATCCTCAATCGTCAATTTTCAATCTTCAATCCTCAATACTCAATCATGAATCCTCAATCCTCAATCCTCAATCCTCAATCCTCCACCCTCAATCGTCAGTCTTCAAACCTCAATACTCAATCTTCAATCCTCAATCCTCAATCCTCAATCCTCAATCCTCATCCTTCAATCCTCAATACCCAATCCTCAATCTTCAATCCTCAATCCTCAATCCTCAATTCTCAATCCTCAATCCTCAGTCCTCAGTCCTTAAACCTCAATCCTCAACCCTCAGCCCTCATTCTCAATCCTCAATCCTCAATCCTCAATCCTCATCCTTCAATCCTCAATACCCAATCCTCAATACTCAATCCTCAATCCCCAATCCTCAATCCTCAGTCCTCAATCCCCAATCATCAATCCTCAATCTTCAATCCTCAATACTCAATCTTTAATCCTCAGTCCTCAATCCTCAATCCTCAATACCCAATCCTCAATCTTCAATCCTCAGACCTCAATCCTCAATTCTCAATCCTCAATCTTCAATCCTCAATCCTCAATCCTCAACCCTCAGTCCTCATCCTTCAATCCTCAATAACCAATCCTCAATCTTCAATCTTCAATCCTCAATCCTCAATTCTCAACCCTCAATCCTCAATCCTCAGACCTCAAACATCAATACTCAACCCTCAGGCCTCGTCCTCAATCCATAACCCTCAATCCTCAATCCTCAATCTTCAATCATCAATATTCAATCTTCAATCCTCAATCCGCAATCCTCAATCCTCAATCCTCATTCTTCAATCCTCAATACCCAATCCTCAATCTTCTATACTCAATCCTCAATCCTTAATTCTCAAACCTCAATCCTCAGTCCTCAGCCCTCAAACCTCAATCCTCAACCCTCAGCCATCATCCTCAATCCTCAGTCCTCAATCCTCAATCCTCAATCTTCAATCCTCAATACTCAATCTTCAATCCTCAATCCTCAGTCATCAAACCTCAATCCTCAACCGTCTGTCCTCGTCCTCAATCCTCAACACTCAATCCTCAATCATCAATCTTCAATCATCAATACTCAATCTTCAATCCTCAATCTTCAATCCTCAATCCTCAATCCTCAATCCTCAATAATCAATCCTCAATCTTCAATCCTCAATACTCAATCCTCAATCTTCAATCCTCAATCCTCAATCCTCAATTCTCAATCCTCAATCCTCAATCCTCAGACCTCAAACATCAATACTCAACCCTCAGTCCTCGTCCTCAATCCACAACCCTTAATCCTCAATCCTCCATCTTCAATCATCAATATTCAAATTCAATCCTCAATCCTCAATCCTCAATCCTCAATCCTCAATCCTCGGACCTCAAACATGAATACTCAACCCTCAGTCCTCGTCCTCAATCCACAACCCTCAATCCTCAATCCTCAATCTTCAATCATCAATATTCAATCTTCAGTCCTCAATCCTCAATCCTCAATCCTCAATTCTCAATCATCAATCCTCAATCTTCAATACTCAATCCTCAATCCTCCATCCTCAATCCTCAATCCTCAATCCTCAATAATCAATCCTCAATCTTCAATCCTCAATAATCAATCTTTAATCCTCAATGCTCAATCCTCAATCCTCAATCCTCAGTCCTCAATCCTCAATCCTCAATCCTCAAACCTCAATCCTCAATCCTCAATCACCAATCCTCAATCTACAATCAGCAGTATTCAATCTTTAATCCTCAATCCTCAATCCTCAATCTTCAATACTCAATCGTCAATCCTCAATCCTCTGTCCTCAATCCTCAATCCTCAAACCTCAATCCTCAATCATCAATCCCCAATTCTCAATTTTCAACCCTCAATCCTCAATCCTCAATCTTCAATCCTCAATACTCAACCTTCAATCCTCAATCCTCAATCCTCAACCCTCAGTCCTCATTCTTCAACCCTCAATAACCAATCCTCAATCTTCAATCCTCAAACCTCAATCCTCAATTCTCAATCCTCAATCCTCAGTCCTCAGACCTCAAACATCAATACTCAACCCTCAGTCCTCGTTCTCAATCCACAACCCTCAATCCTCAATCCTCAATCTTCAATCATCAATATTCAATCTTCAATCCTCAATCCTCAATCCTCAATCCTCGGACCTCAAACATGAATACTCAACCCTCAGTCCTCGTCCTCAATCCACAACCCTCAATCCTCAATCCTCAATCTTCAATCATCAATATTCGATCTTCAGTCCTCAATCCTCAATACTCAATCCTCAATCCTGAATCCTCAATCCTCAATGTTCAATCCGCAATACCCAATCCTCAATCTGCAATCCTCAATCCTCAATCCTCAGTCCTCAAACCTCAATCCTCAATACTCAGTCCTCAAACCTCAATCCTGAAACCTCAATCCTGATTCCTCAATCTTCAGACCTCAGTCCTCAACAATCAGTTGTCAATTCTCAATCGTCAATAGAATATCATCAATTCACAGCTCTCAATACTCAATACTCAATCTGCAATCTTTAAATCTCTATCCACAAACACCAATTCTCATCACTCAGCCCTCAACACTCAGTCCCCAATCTTCAATCATCAACCCTCAATCCTCAATCCTCAATCCTCAATCCTCAACCTTCAATCCTCAATACTGAATCATCAATCCTCTATCCTCAATCCTCAATCCTCAGTCCTCAACACTCAATCGTCAGTCTTCAAACCACAATACTCAATCTTCATTCCTCAATCCTCAATCCTCAATCCTCAATCCTCAATCCTCAATCTTCCATCCTCAATACTCAATCCCCAATCCTCAGTCTTCAATCCTCAACCCTCAATCCTCAATTCTCAATCCTCAACCCACAGTCCTCAGTCCTTAAACCTCAATCCTCAACCCTCAGCCCTCATCCTCAATCCTCAATCCTCAATCCTCAATCCTCAATCTCCAGCCCTCAGTCTTGAACAATCAGGTGACAATCCTCAATCTTCAATAGAATATCCTCAATTCACAGATTTCAATACTTAATACTCAATCTGCAATCTTCAGATCTCTATCCACAAACATCAATTCTCATCACTCAACCCTCAACACACAGTCCCCAATCCTCAATCTTCAATCCTCAATCCTCAACACTCAATCCTCAATCCTCAATATTCAATCCTCAATACTCAATCTTCAGTCCTCAATCCTCAATCCTCAACCCTCGATCTTCATTCCTCAATCCTCAATCCTCAATCCTCAATCCACATTCTTCAATGCTCAATACCCAATCCTCAATCGTCAATCCTCAATCTTCAATCCTCAATACTCAATTTCTTATCCTCAATCCTCAATACTCAATCCTCAATCCCCAATCCTCAATCCTCAGTCCTCAATCCCCAATCATCAATCCTCAATCTTCAATCCTCAATACTCAATCTTTAATCCTCAGTCCTCAATCCTCAATCTTCAATCCTCAATCCTCAATACCCAATCCTCAATCTTCAATCCTCAGGCCTCAATCCTCAATTCTCAATCCTCAATCCTCTATCCTCAATCCTCTATCCTCAATCCTCAATCCTCAATCCTCAATCATCAATCCCCAATCCTCAATCCTCTATCGTCAACCCTCAAACCTCTACCTTCAATCCTCCACCCTTAATCCTCAATCCTCGACCCTCAATCCTCAATTTTCAATCCTCAATCCTCAATCCTCAATCCTCAATCCTCAATACTAAGTCCTCAAGCCTCAATCCTCAATATTCAATTGTTAATCCTCAAATCTCAAACGTAATCCTCAACCCTCAGTCCTCAATCCTCAATCCTCAATCGTCAATCCTCAATCGTCAATCCTCACACCTCAACCATCAATCCTCAACCCTTAATCCTCAATCCCCAATCCTCAATTCTCGATTCTCAAGGGAAAAACCTCAATTCTCAGTTTTCAATACTCAATCTTCAATCTTCAATCTTCAAATCTTTGTTCTCAAACATCAATTCTCAACCCTCAATCCTCAACCCGCTATACTCAATCCTCAATCCTCAATCTTCAATCCTGAACCTGCAGCCATCAATCCTCCATCCTCAATCCTCAATCCTCAATTCTCAGATCTCAATTCTCAAGAGAATATCCTCAACTCTCAGTTTTCAATACTCAGTCCTGAATACTCAATCCTCAATCTTCAATCCTAAATCTTCAATCCGCAGTCTTCAATCCTCAATCCTCAATCCTCAATCCTCAATCATCAATCCTCAATCCTCAATCTTCAATCCTCAATACTCAATCTTCAATCCTCAATCCTCAATCCTCAGTATTCAAAACACAGCCCTCAACCACCAATCCTCAACACTCAACCATCAATCCTCAATTCTCAATACTCATTAGAGTATCCTGAATTCTCATGGTCCAATACTCAGTCCACAATTTTCAATATTCAAATCTCAATCCTCAAACATCAATTCTCAACACTCAATCCTCAACACTCAGTCCTCTCTCTTCAATCCTCCATCCTCAACCCTCAATCCTCAAGCGTCAATCCTCAATCCTCAATCCTCAACCCTCAATCCTCAGTCCTCAAACCTCAATCCCGAATCCTCAACCCTGAATCCTCAATCTTCAGTCCTCAGTCCTCAACAATCAATTCTCAATCTTCAATCATCAATAGAATATCCTCAATTCACAGTTTTCAATAATCAATCCCCATTCTTCAATCTTCAAATCCCAATCCACAAACATCATTTCCAATCACTCAACCCTCAACACTAAGTCCTCAATCGTCAATCCTCAATCCTCAATCCTCAACCTTCAATCCTCAATACTCAACCTTCAATCCTCAATCCTCAATCCTCAATACCCAATCCTCAATCTTCAATCCTCAATCCTCAATCCTCAATTCTCAATCCTCAATTCTCAATCCTCAATCGTCAATCCTCAATCCTCAATCCTCAATCTTCAATCCTCAATCCTCAATCCTCAATCCTCAGTCCTCAATCCTCAATCTTCAATCCTCAATACTCAATACCCAATCCTCAGTCTTCAATCGTCAATCCTCAATCCACAATCCTCAATCGTCAATTTTCAATCCTCATTCCACAGACATCAATCTTCAATCCTCAATGCTCAATCCTCAATCCTCAATCCTCAGTCCTCAGTCCACAATCCTCAAACCTCAATCCTCAACCGTTTGTCCTCGTCCTCAATCCTCAACACTCAATCCTCAATCCTCAATCTTCAATCATCAATCCTCAACCTTCAATCATCAATACTCAATCTTCAATCCTCAATCTTCAATCCTCAATCCTCAATCCTCAAACCTCAATGTTCAGTCCTCAATGTTCAATCCTCAATACCCAATCCTCAATCTTCAATCCTCAATCCTCAATCCTCCATCCTCAATCCTCACTCCTCAATCCTCAATCCTCAGTCCTCAATCCTCAATCCTCAACCCTCAGCCATCATCCTCAATCCTCAGTCCTCAATCCTCAATCCTCAATCTTCAATCCTCAATACTCAATCTTCAATCCTCAATCCTCAGTCCTCAAACCTCAATTCTGAATCCTCAATCCTGAATCCTCAATCTTCAGCCCTGAGTCCTCAACAATCAGTCGTCAATCCTGAATCCTCAATAGAATATCCTCAATTCACAGTATTCAATACTCAATACACAATCTGCAACCTTCAAGCCTCTATCCACAAACATCAATTCTCATCACTCAACCCTCAACACTCAGTCCTCAATGTTCAATCCTCAATCCTCAATCCACAATCCTCAATCGTCAATATTCAATCTTCAATCCTCAATACTCAATCATGAATCCTCAATCCTCAATCCTCAATCCTCAATCCTCCACCCTCAATCGTCAGTCTTCAAACCTCAATACTCAATCTTCAATCCTCAATCCTCAATCCTCAATCCTCAATCCTCATCCTTCAATCCTCAATACCCAATCCTCAATCTTCAATCCTCAATCCTCAATCCTCAATTCTCAATCCTCAATCCTCAGTCCTCAGTCCTTAAACCTCAATCCTCAACCCTCAGCCCTCATTCTCAATCCTCAATCCTCAATCCTCAATCCTTAATCTTCAATCGTCAATCCTCAATCCACAATCCTCAATCGTCAATTTTCAATCCTCAATCCACAGACATCAATCTTCAATCCTCAATGCTCAATCCTCAATCCTCAATCCTCAGTCCTCAATCCACAATCCTCAAACCTCAATCCTCAACCGTTTGTCCTCGTCCTCAATCCACAACACTCAATCCTCAATCCTCAATCTTCAATCATCAATCCTCAATCTTCAATCATCAATACTCAATCTTCAATCCTCAATCTTCAATCCTCAATCCTCAATCCTCAATCCTCAGTATTCAAAACACAGTCCTCAGTCATTAAACCTCAATCCTCAACCCTCAGCCCTCATCCTCAATCCTCAATCCTCAATCCTCGATCCTCAATTCTTAATCTTCAATCCTCAATACTCAATCTTCAATCCTCAATCCTCAAACCTCAATGTTCAGTACTCAATGTTCAATCCTCAATACCCAATCCTCAATCATCAATCCCCAATTCTCAATTTTCAACCCTCAATCCTCAATCCTCAATCTTCAATCCTCAATACTCAACCTTCAATCCTCAATCCTCAATCCTCAACCCTCAGTCCTCATTCTTCAACCCTCAATAACCAATCCTCAATCTTCAATCCTCAAACCTCAATCCTCAATTCTCAATCCTCAATCCTCAGTCCTCAGACCTCAAACATCAATACTCAACCCTCAGTCCTCGTTCTCAATCCACAACCCTCAATCCTCAATCCTCAATCTTCAATCATCAATATTCAATCTTCAATCCTCAATCCTCAATCCTCAATCCTGAATCCTCAATCCTCAATCCTCGGACCTCAAACATGAATACTCAACCCTCAGTCCTCGTCCTCAATCCACAACCCTCAATCCTCAATCCTCAATCTTCAATCATCAATATTCGATCTTCAGTCCTCAATCCTCAATACTCAATCCTCAATCCTGAATCCTCAATCCTCAATGTTCAATCCGCAATACCCAATCCTCAATCTGCAATCCTCAATCCTCAATCCTCAGTCCTCAAACCTCAATCCTCAATACTCAGTCCTCAAACCTCAATCCTGAAACCTCAATCCTGATTCCTCAATCTTCAGACCTCAGTCCTCAACAATCAGTTGTCAATTCTCAATCGTCAATAGAATATCATCAATTCACAGCTCTCAATACTCAATACTCAATCTGCAATCTTCAATCCTCAATCCTCAATCCTCCATCCTCAATCCTCACTCCTCAATCCTCAATCCTCAGTCCTCAATCCTCAATCCTCAACCCTCAGCCATCATCTTCAATCCTCAGTCCTCAATCCTCAATCCTCAATCTTCAATCCTCAATACTCAATCTTCAATCCTCAATCCTCAGTCCTCAAACCTCAATTCTGAATCCTCAATCCTGAATCCTCAATCTTCAGCCCTGAGGCCTCAACAATCAGTCGTCAATCCTGCATCCTCAATAGAATATCCTCAATTCACAGTATTCAATACTCAATACACAATCTGCAACCTTCAAGCCTCTATCCACAAACATCAATTCTCATCACTCAACCCTCAACACTCAGTCCTCAATGTTCAATCCTCAATCCTCAATCCACAATCCTCAATCGTCAATTTTCAATCCTCAATCCACAGACATCAATCTTCAATCCTCAATGCTCAATCCTCAATCCTCAATCCTCAGTCCTCAATCCTCAATCCTCAATCCTCAGACCTCAATCCTCAACCGTCTGTCCTCGTCCTCAATCCTCAACACTCAATCCTCAATCCTCAATCTTCAATCATCAATACTCAATCTTCAATCCTCAATCTTCAATCCTCAATCCTCAATCCTCAATCCTCAATATTCAAAACACAGCCCTCAACCACCAATCCTCAACACTCAACCATCAATCCTGAATTCTCAATACTCATTAGAGTATCCTGAATTCTCATGGTCCAATACTCAATCCACAATTTTCAATATTCAAATCTCAATCCTCAAACATCAATTCTCAACACTCAATCCTCAACACTCTGTCCTCTCTCTTCAATCCTCCATCCTCAACCCTCAATCCTCAAGCGTCAATCCTCAATCCTCAATCCTCAACCCTCAATCCTCAGTCCTCAAACCTCAATCCCGAATCCTCAATCCTGAATCCTCAATCTTCAGCCCTCAGTCCTCAACAATCAATTGTCAATCCTCAATCATCAATAGAATTTCCTCAATTCACAGTTTTCAATAATCAATCCCCATTCTTCAATCTTCAAATCTCAATCCACAAACATCAATTCCCATCACTCAACCCTCAACACTAAGTCCTCAATCGTCAATCCTCAATCCTCAATCCTCAACCTTCAATCCTCAATACTCAACCTTCAATGCTCAATCCTCAATCCTCAATACCCAATCCTCAATCTTCAATCCTCAATCCTCAATCCTCAATTCTCAATCCTCAATCCTGAGTCCTCAGCCCTCAAACCTCAATCCTCAACCCTCAGCCATCATCCTCAATCCTCAGTCCTCAATCCTCAATCCTCAATCTTCAATCCTCAATACTCAATCTTCAATCCTCAATCCTCAGTCATCAAACCTCAATTCTGAATCCTCAATCCTGAATCCTCAATCTTCAGCCCTGAGTCCTCAACAATCAGTCGTCAATCCTGAATCCTCAATAGAATATCCTCAATTCACAGTATTCAATACTCAATACACAATCTGCAACATTCAAGCCTCTATCCACAAACATCAATTCTCATCACTCAACCCTCAACACTCAGTCCTCAATGTTCAATCCTCAATCCTCAATCCACAATCCTCAATCGTCAATTTTCAATCCTCAATCCACAGACATTAACCTTCAATCCTCAATGCTCAATCCTCAATCCTCAATCCTCAGTCCTCAATCCACAGACATTAATCTTCAATCCTCAATGCTCAATCCTCAATCCTCAATCCTCAGTCCTCAATCCTCAATCCTCAATCCTCAATATTCAAAACACAGCCCTCAACCACCAATCCTCAACACTCAACTATCAATCCTCAATTCTCAATACTCAATAGTGTATCCTGAATTCTCATGGTCCAATACTCAATCCACAATTTTCAATATTCAAATCTCAATCCTCAAACATCAATTCTCAACACTCAATCCTCAACACTCAGTCCTCTCTCTTCAATCCTCCATCCTCAACCCTCAATCCTCAAGCGTCAATCCTCAATCCTCAATCCTCAACCCTCAATCCTCAGTCCTCAAACCTCAATCCCGAATCCTCAATCCTGAATCCTCAATCTTCAGCCCTCAGTCCTCAACAATCAATTGTCAATCCTCAATCATCAATAGAATATCCTCAATTCACAGCTTTCAATAATCAATCCCCATTCTTCAATCTTCAAATCTCAATCCGCAAACATCAATTCCCATCACTCAACCCTCAACACTAAGTCCTCAATCGTCAATCCTCAATCCTCAATCCTCAACCTTCAATCCTCAATACTCAACCTTCAATCCTCAATCCTCAATTCTCAATCCTCAATTCTCAATCCTCAATCGTCAATGCTCAATCCCCAATCCTCAATCTTCAATCCTCTATCCTCAATCCTCAATCCTCAGTCCTCAATCCTCAATCTTCAATCCTCAAAACTCAATACCCAATCCTCAGTCTTCAATCCTCAATCCTCAATCCTCAATTCTCAATCCTCAATCCTCAGTCCTCAGTCCTTAAACCTCAATCCTCAACCCTCAGCCCTCATCCTCAATCCTCAATCCTCAATCCTCAATCCTCAATCCTCAGTCTTCAATCCTCAATCCTCTATCTTCAATCCACAATCCTCAATACTCAATCCTCAACCCTCAATCCTCAATACTCAATCCTCAATCCTCAATCCTCAATCCTCAGTCCTCACTCTTCAATCCTCAATACCCAATCCTCAATCTTCAGTCCTCAAACCTCAATCCTCAACTCTCAATCCTCAATCCTCAATGCTCAATCCTCAATCCTGAGTACTCAATCCTCAATCCTCAATCTTCAATCATCAATATTCAATCTTCAGTCCTCAATCCTCAATCCTCAATCCTCAATCCTCAATCATCAACCCTCAATCTTCAATACTCAATCCTCAATCCTCAATCCTCAATCCTCAATCCTCAATCCTCAATCATCAATCCTTAATCTTCAATCCTCAATCCTCAATCCTCAATCTTCAATCATCAATATTCAATCTTCAATCCTCAATCCTCAATCCTCAATCCTCAATCCTCAATCCTCAATCCTCGGACCTCAAACATGAATACTCAACCCTCAGTCCACGTCCTCAATCCACAGCCCTCAATCCTCAATCCTCAATCTTCAATCATCAATATTCAATCTTCAGCCCTCAATCCTCAATACTCAATCCTCAATCCTCAATCTTAAGTCATCAATATTCAATATTCAGTCCTGAATCCTCAATCCTCAATTCTTAATCTTCAATCCTCAATACTCAATCTTTAATCCTCAATCCTCAATCCTCAATCTTCAATCCTCAATCCCCAATACCCAATCCTCAATCCTCAATCCTCAATCATCAATCCTCAATCTTCAATACTCAATCCTCAATCCTCAATTCTCAATCCTCAATCCTTAATCCTCAATCATCAATCCTCAATCTTCAATCCTCAATACTCAATCTTTAATCCTCAATCCTCAATCCTCAATCCTCAATCTTCAATCTTCAATCCTCAATCCGCAATCCTCAATCCTCAATCCTCAATCCTTTATCCTCAATCCTCAATCCTCAACTTTCAATCCTCAATACTCAATCTTCAATCCTCAATCCTCAATCCTCAACCCTCAGTCCTCATTCTTCAATCCTCAATACCCAATCCTCAATCTTCAATCCTCAATCCTCAATCCTCAATTCTCAATCCTCAATCCTCAATCCTCAGACCTCAAACATCAATACTCAACCCTCAGTCCTCGTCCTCAATCCACAACCCTCAATCCTCAATCCTCCATCTTCAATCATCAATATTCAATCTTCAATCCTCAATCCTCAATCCTCAGTCCTCAATCCTCAATCCTCGGACCTCAAACAAGAATACTCAACCCTCAGTCCTCGTCCTCAATACACAACCCTCAATCCTCAATCCTCAATCTTCAATCATCAATATTCAATCTTCAGTCCTCAATCCTCAATCCTCAATCCTCAATCCTCAATCCTCAATCATCAACCCTCAATCTTCAATACTCAATCCTCAATCCTCCATCCTCAATCCTCAATCCTCAATCCTCAATCATCAATCCTCAATCTTCAATCCTCAATAATCAATCTTTAATCCTCAATCCGCAATCCTCAATCTTCAATCTTCAATCCTCAATCCGCAATCCTCAATCCTCAATCCTCAATCCTCAATCCTCAATCCTCAATCTTCAATCCTCAATACTCAATCTTCAATCCTCAATCCTCAATCCTCAATCCTCAATCCTCAATCCTCAATCCTCGGACCTCAAACGTGAATACTCAACCCTCAGTCCTCGTCCTCAATCCACAACCCTCAATCCTCAATCCTCAATCTTCAATCATCAATATTCAATCTTCAGTCCTCAATCCTCAATACTCAGTCCTCAATCCTCAATCCTCAATCCTCAATGTTCTATCCGCAATACCCAATCCTCAAACTGCAATCCTCAATCCTCAATCCTCAGTCCTCAACCCTCAATCCTCAATCCTCAGCCATCATCCTCAATCCTCAGTCCTCAATCCTCAATCCTCAATCCTCAATCGTCAATTTTCAATCCTCAATCCACAGACATTAATCTTCAATCCTCAATGCTCAATCCTCAATCCTCAATCCTCAGTCCTCAATCCACAGACATTAATCTTCAATCCTCAATGCTCAATCCTCAATCCTCAATCCTCAGTCCTCAATCCTCAATCCTCAATCCTCAATATTCAAAACACAGACCTCAACCACCAATCCTCAACACTCAACCATCAATCCCCAATTCTCAATACTCAATAGAGTATCCTGAATTCTCATGGCCCAATACTCAATCCACAATTTTCAATATTCAAATCTCAATCCTCAAACAACAATTCTCAACACTCAATCCTCAACACTCAGTCCTCTCTCTTTAATCCTCCATCCTCAACCCTCAATCCTCAAGCGTCAATCCTCAATCCTCAATCCTCAACCCTCAATCCTCAGTCCTCAAACCTCAATCCCGAATCCTCAATCCTGAATCCTCAATCTTCAGCCCTCAGTCCTCAACAATCAATTGTCAATCCTCAATCATCAATAGAATATCCTCAATTCACAGTTTTCAATAATCAATCCCCATTCTTCAATCTTCACATCTCAATCCACAAACATCATTTCCCATCACTCAACCCTCAACACTAAGTCCTCAATCGTCAATCCTCAATCCTCAATCCTCAACCTACAATCCTCAATACTCAACCTTCAATCCTCAATCCTCAATTCTCAATCCTCAATTCTCAATCGTCAATCGTCAATCCTCAATCCCCAATCCTCAATCTTCAATCCTCAATCCTCAATCCTCAATCCTCAGTCCTCAATCCTCAATCTTCAATCCTCAATACTCAATACCCAATCCTCAGTCTTCAATCGTCAATCCTCAATCCACAATCCTCAATCGTCAATTTTCAATCCTCAATCCACAGACATCAATCTTCAATCCTCAATGCTCAATCCTCAATCCTCAATCCTCAGTCCTCAAACCACAATCCTCAAACCTCAATCCTCAACCGTTTGTCCTCGTCCTCAATCCTCAACACTCAATCCTCAATCCTCAATCTTCAATCATCAATCCTCAATCTTCAATCATCAATACTCAATCTTCAATCCTCAATCTTCAATCCTCAATCCTCAATCCTCAATCCTCAGTATTCAAAACACAGTCCTCAGTCATTAAACCTCAATCCTCAACCCTCAGCCCTCATCCTCAATCCTCAATCCTCAATCCTCAATCCTTAATCTTCAATCCTCAATACTCAATCTTCAATCCTCAATCCTCAAACCTCAATGTTCAGTCCTCAATGTTCAATCCTCAATACCCAATCCTCTATCTTCAATCCTCAATCCTCAATCCTCCATCCTCAATCCTCACTCCTCAATCCTCAATACTCAGTCCTCAATCCTCAATCTTCAACCCTCAGCCATCATCCTCAATCCTCAGTCCTCAATCCTCAATCCTCAATCTTCAATCCTCAATACTCAATCTTCAATCCTCAATCCTCAGTCCTCAAACCTCAATCCCGAATCCTCAATCCTGAATCCTCAATCTTCAGCCCTCAGTCCTCAACAATCAATTGTCAATCCTCAATCATCAATAGAATATCCTCAATTCACAGCTTTCAATAATCAATCCCCATTCTTCAATCTTCAAATCTCAATCCGCAAACATCAATTCCCATCACTCAACCCTCAACACTAAGTCCTCAATCGTCAATCCTCAATCCTCAATCCTCAACCTTCAATCCTCAATACTCAACCTTCAATCCTCAATCCTCAATTCTCAATCCTCAATTCTCAATCCTCAATCGTCAATCCTCAATCCTCAATCCTCAATCTTCAATCCACAATCCTCAATACTCAATCCTCAACCCTCAATCCTCAATCCTCAATCCTCAATCCTCAATCCTCAATCCTCAGTCCTCATTCTTCAATCCTCAATACCCAATCCTCAATCTTCAGTCCTCAAACCTCAATCCTCAGCTCTCAATCCTCAATCCTCAATCCTCAATCCTCAATCCTCAATACTCAATCCTCAATCCTCAATCTTCATTCATCAATATTCAATCTTCAGTCCTCAATCCTCAATCCTCAATCCTCAATCCTCAATCATCAACCCTCAATCTTCAATACTCAATCCTCAATCCTCAATCCTCAATCCTCAATCCTCAATCCTCATCCTTCAATCCTCAATACCCAATCCTCAATCTTCAATCCTCAATCCTCAATCCTCAATTGTCAATCCTCAATCCTCAGTCCTCAGTCCTTAAACCTCAATCCTCAACCCTCAGCCCTCATTCTCAATCCTCAATCCTCAATCCTTAATCTTCAATCCTCAATACTCAATCTTCAATCCTCAATCCTCAAACCTCAATGTTCAGTCCTCAATGTTCAATCCTCAATACCCAATCCTCAATCCTCAATCCTCAATCATCAATCCTCAATCCTCAAACATCAATCCACAATCCTCAATCCTCAATACTCAATCCTCAATCCTCAATCCTCAATCCTCAATCTTCAATCCCCAATCCTCAATCCTCAATCTTCAAACATCTATCCTCAATCCTCAATATTCAATCCTCATTCCTCAATCCTCAATACTAAGTCCTCAATCCTCAGTCCTCAAACCTCAATTCTGAATCCTCAATCCTGAATCCTCAATCTCCAGCCCTCAGTCTTGAACAATCAGGTGACAATCCTCAATCCTCAATAGAATATCCTCAATTCACAGATTTCAATACTCAATACTCAATCTGCAATCTTCAAATCTCTATCCACAAACATCAATTCTCATCACTCAACCCTCAACACTCAGTCCCCAATCCTCAATCTTCAATCCTCAATCCTCAACCCTCAATCCTCAATCCTCAATATTCAATCCTCAATACTCAATCTTCAATCCTCAACACTCAATCCTCAATCATCAATCTTCATTCCTCAATCCTCAATCCTCAATCCTCAATCCTCAATCCTCAATCCTCAATCCTCAACCTTCAATCCTCAATACTCAATCTTCAATCCTCAACCCTCAATCCTCAACCCTCAGCCATCATCCTCAATCCTCAGTCCTCAATCCTCAATCCTCAATCCTCAATCTTCCATCCTCAATACTCAATCCCCAATCCTCAGTCTTCAATCCTCAACCCTCAATCCTCAATTCTCAATCCTCAACCCACAGTCCTCAGTCCTTAAACCTCAATCCTCAACCCTCAGCCCTCATCCTCAATCCTCAATCCTCAATCCTCAATCCTCAATCTCCAGCCCTCAGTCTTGAACAATCAGGTGACAATCCTCAATCTTCAATAGAATATCCTCAATTCACAGATTTCAATACTCAATACTCAATCTGCAATCTTCAGATCTCTATCCACAAACATCAATTCTCATCACTCAACCCTCAACACACAGTCCCCAATCCTCAATCTTCAATCCTCAATCCTCAACACTCAATCCTCAATCCTCAATATTCAATCCTCAATACTCAATCTTCAGTCCTCAATCCTCAATCCTCAACCCTCGATCTTCATTCCTCAATGCTCAATACTCAATCCTCAATCCACATTCTTCAATGCTCAATACCCAATCCTCAATACTCAATCCTCAATCCTCAATCTTCATTCATCAATATTCAATCTTCAGTCCTCAATCCTCAATCCTCAATCCTCAATCCTCAATCATCAACCCTCAATCTTCAATACTCAATCCTCAATCCTCAATCCTCAATCCTCAATCCTCAATCCTCATCCTTCAATCCTCAATACCCAATCCTCAATCTTCAATCCTCAATCCTCAATCCTCAATTGTCAATCCTCAATCCTCAGTCCTCAGTCCTTAAACCTCAATCCTCAACCCTCAGCCCTCATTCTCAATCCTCAATCCTCAATCCTTAATCTTCAATCCTCAATACTCAATCTTCAATCCTCAATCCTCAAACCTCAATGTTCAGTCCTCAATGTTCAATCCTCAATACCCAATCCTCAATCCTCAATCCTCAATCATCAATCCTCAATCCTCAAACATCAATCCACAATCCTCAATCCTCAATACTCAATCCTCAATCCTCAATCCTCAATCCTCAATCTTCAATCCCCAATCCTCAATCCTCAATCTTCAAACATCTATCCTCAATCCTCAATATTCAATCCTCATTCCTCAATCCTCAATACTAAGTCCTCAATCCTCAGTCCTCAAACCTCAATTCTGAATCCTCAATTCTGAATCCTCAATCTCCAGCCCTCAGTCTTGAACAATCAGGTGACAATCCTCAATCCTCAATAGAATATCCTCAATTCACAGATTTCAATACTCAATACTCAATCTGCAATCTTCAAATCTCTATCCACAAACATCAATTCTCATCACTCAACCCTCAACACTCAGTCCCCAATCCTCAATCTTCAATCCTCAATCCTCAACCCTCAATCCTCAATCCTCAATATTCAATCCTCAATACTCAATCTTCAATCCTCAACACTCAATCCTCAATCATCAATCTTCATTCCTCAATCCTCAATCCTCAATCCTCAATCCTCAATCCTCAATCCTCAATCCTCAACCTTCAATCCTCAATACTCAATCTTCAATCCTCAACCCTCAATCCTCAACCCTCAGCCATCATCCTCAATCCTCAGTCCTCAATCCTCAATCCTCAATCTTCAATCCTCAATACTCAATCTTCAATCCTCAATCCTCAGTCCTCAAACCTCAATTCTGAATCCTCAATCCTCAAACCTCAATCCTCAATCCTCCACCCTCAATCGTCAGTCTTCAAACCTCAATACTCAATCTTCAATCCTCAATCCTCAATCCTCAATCCTCAATCCTCAATCCTCATCCTTCAATCCTCAATACCCAATCCTCAATCTTCAATCCTCAATCCTCAATCCTCAATTCTCAATCCTCAATCCTCAGTCCTCAGTCCTTAAACCTCAATCCTCAACCCACAGCCCTCATTCTCAATCCTCAATCCTCAATCCTCAATCCTTAATCTTCAATCATCAATATTCAATCTTCAATCCTCAATCCTCAATCCTCAATCCTCAATCCTCAATCCTCAATCCTCAATCCTCGGACCTCAAACGTGAATACTCAACCCTCAGTCCTCGTCCTCAATCCACAACCCTCAATCCTCAATCCTCAATCTTCAATCATCAATATTCAATCTTCAGTCCTCAATCCTCAATACTCAATCCTCAACCCTCAATCCTCAATCCTCAATGTTCTATCCGCAATACCCAATCCTCAAACTGCAATCCTCAATCCTCAATCCTCAGTCCTCAATCCTCAATCCTCAATCCTCAGTCCTCAAACCTCAATCCTGAAACCTCAATCATGAATCCTCAATCTTCAGACCTCAGTCCTCAACAATCAGTTGTCAATTCTCAATCCTCAATAGAATATCATCAACTCACAGCTTTCAGTACTCAATACTCAATCTGCAATCTTTAAATCTCTATCCACAAACACCAATTCTCATCACTCAGCCCACAACACTCAGTCCCCAATCTTCAATCTTCAACCCTCAATCCTCAATCCTCAATCCTCATTCCTCAATCCTCAACCCTCAATCCTCAGTCCTCAAACCTCAATCCCGAATCCTCAATCCTGAATCCTCAATCTTCAGCCCTCAGTCCTCAACAATCAATTGTCAATCCTCAATCATCAATAGAATATCCTCAATTCACAGTTTTCAATAATCAATCCCCATTCTTCAATCTTCAAATCTCAATCCACAAACATCAATTCGCATCACTCAACCCTCAACACTAAGTCCTCAATCGTCAATCCTCAATCCTCAATCCTCAACCTTCAATCCTCAATACTCAACCTTCAATCCTCAATCGTCAATCCTCAATACCCAATCCTCAATCTTCAATCCTCAATCCTCAATCCTCAATTCTCAATCCTCAATCCTCAGTCCTCAGCCCTCAAACCTCAATCCTCAACCCTCAGCCATCATCCTCAATCCTCAGTCCTCAATCCTCAATCCTCAATCTTCAATCCTCAATACTCAATCTTCAATCCTCAATCCTCAGTCCTCAAACATCAATTCTGAATCCTCAATCCTGAATCCTCAATCTTCAGCCCTGAGTCCTCAACAATCAGTCGTCAATCCTGAATCCTCAATAGAATACCCTCAATTCACAGTATTCAATACTCAATACACAATCTGCAACATTCAAGCCTCTATCCACAAACATCAATTCTCATCACTCAACCCTCAACACTCAGTTCTCAATGTTCAATCATCAATCCTCAATCCACAATCCTCAATCGTCAATTTTCAATCCTCAATCCACAGACATTAACCTTCAATCCTCAATGCTCAATCCTCAATCCTCAATCCTCAGTCCTCAATCCACAGACATTAATCTTCAATCCTCAATGCTCAATCCTCAATCCTCAATCCTCAGTCCTCAATCCTCAATCCTCAATCCTCGGACCTCAAACGTGAATACTCAACCCTCAGTCCTCGTCCTCAATCCACAACACTCAATCCTCAATCCTCAATCTTCAATCATCAATATTCAATCTTCAATCCTCAATCCTCAATCCTCAATCCTCAATCCTCAATCCTCAATCCTCGGACCTCAAACGTGAGTACTCAACCCTCAGTCCTCGTCCTCAATCCACAACCCTCAATCCTCAATCCTCAATCTTCAATCATCAATATTCAATCTTCAGTCCTCAATCCTCAATACTCAATCCTCAATCCTCAATCCTCAATCCTCAATGTTCTATCCGCAATACCCAATCCTCAAACTGCAATCCTCAATCCTCAATCCTCAGTCCTCAATCCTCAATCCTCAATCCTCAGCCACCATCCTCAATCCTCAGTCCTCAATCCTCAATCCTCAATCTTCAATCCTCAATACTCAATCTTCAATCCTCAATCCTCAGTCATCAAACCTCAATTCTGAATCCTCAATCCTGAATCGTCAATCTTCAGCCCTGAGTCATCAACAATCAGTCGTCAATCCTGAATCCTCAATAGAATATCCTCAATTCACAGTATTCAATACTCAATACACAATCTGCAACCTTCAAGCCTCTATCCACAAACATCAATTCTCATCACTCAACCCTCAACACTCAGTCCTCAATGTTCAATCCTCAATCCTCAATCCACAATCCTCAATCGTCAATTTTCAATCCTCAATCAACAGACATCAATCTTCAATCCTCAATGCTCAATCCTCAATCCTCAATCCTCAGTCCTCAATCCTCAATCCTCAATCCTCAAACCTCAATCCTCAACCGTCTGTCCTCGTCCTCAATCCTCAACACTCAATCCGCAATCCTCAATCTTCAATCATCAATACTCAATCTTCAATCCCCAATCTTCAATCCTCAATCCTCAATCCTCAATCCTCAGTATTCAAAACACAGCCCTCAACCACCAATCCTCAACACTCAACCATCAATCCTCAATTCTCAATACTCATTAGAGTATCCTGAATTCTGATGCTCCAATACTCAATCCACAATTTTCAATATTCAAATCTCAATCCTCAAACATCAATTCTCAACACTCAATCCTCAACACTCAGTCCTCTCTCTTCAATCCTCCATCCTCAACCCTCAATCCTCAAGCGTCAATCCTCAATCCTCAACCCTCAACCCTCAATCCTCAGTCCTCAAACCTCAATCCCGAATCCTCAACCCTGAATCCTCAATCTACAGCCCTCAGTCCTCAACAATCAATTGTCAATCTTCAATCATCAATAGAATATCCTCAATTCACAGTTTTCAATAATCCATCCCCATTCTTCAATCTTCAAATCTCAATCCACAAACATCAATTCCCATCACTCAACCCTCAACACTAAGTCCTCAATCGTCAATCCTCAATCCTCAAACCTCAACCTTCAATCCTCAATACTCAACCTTCAATCCTCAATCCTCAATCCTCAATACCCAATCCTCAATCTTCAATCCTCAATCCTCAATCCTCAATTCTCAATCCTCAATCCTCAATCCTCAATCTTCAATCCTCAATCCTCAATCCTCAATCCTCAACCCTCAATCGTCAGTCTTCAAACCTCAATACTCAATGTTCAATCCTCAATCCTCAATCCTCAATCCTCAATCCTCATTCTGCAATCCTCAATACCCAATCCTCAATCTTCTATACTCAATCCTCAATCCTCAATTCTCAATCCTCAATCCTCAGTCCTCAGCCCTCAAACCTCAATCCTCAACCCTCAGCCATCATCCTCAATCCTCAGTCCTCAATCCTCAATCCTCAATCTTCAATCCTCAATACTCAATATTCAATCCTCAATCCTCAGTCCTCAAACCTCAATTCTGAATCCTCAATCCTGAATCCTCAATCTTCAGCCCTGAGTCCTCAACAATCAGTCGTCAATCCTGAATCCTCAATAGAATATCCTCAATTCACAGTATTCAATACTCAATACACAATCTGCAACATTCAAGCCTCTATCCACAAACATCAATTCTCATCACTCAACCCTCAACACTCAGTCCTCAATGTTCAATCCTCAATCCTCAATCCACAATCCTCAATCGTCAATTTTCAATCCTCAATCCACAGGCATTAATCTTCAATCCTCAATGCTCAATCCTCAATCCTCAATCCTCAGTCCTCAATCCACAGACATTAATCTTCAATCCTCAATGCTCAATCCTCAATCCTCAATCTTCAATCCTCTATCCTCAATCCTCAATCCGCAGTCCTCAATCCTCAATCATCAATCCTCAAAACTCAATACCCAATCCTCAGTCTTCAATCCTCAATCCTCAATCCTCAATTCTCAATCCTCAATCCTCAGTCCTCAGTCCTTAAACCTCAATCCTCAACCCTCAGCCCTCATCCTCAATCCTCAATCCTCAATCCTCAATCCTCAATCCTCAGTCTTCAATCCTCAATCCTCAATCTTGAATCCACAATCCTCAATACTCAATCCTCAACCCTCAATCCTCAATCCTCAATCCTCAATCCTCAATCCTCAATCCTCAGTCCTCATTCTTCAATCCTCAATACCCAATCCTCAATCTTCAGTCCTCAAACCTCAATCCTCAGCTCTCAATCCTCAATCCTCAATCCTCAATCCTCAATCTTCAATACTCAATACTCAATCCTCAATCTTCAATCATCAATATTCAATCTTCAGTCCTCAATCCTCAATCCTCAATCCTCAATCCTCAATCATCAACCCTCAATCTTCAATACTCAATCCTCAATCCTCAATCCACAATCCTCAATCCTCAATCCTCAATCATCAATCCTTAATCTTCAATCCTCAATCCTCAATCCTCAATCTTCAATCATCAATATTCAATCCTCAATCTTCAATCCTCAATACTCAATCCTCAACCCTCAGTCCTCATTCTTCAATCCTCAATAGCCAATCCTCAATCTTCAATCCTCAATCCTCAATCCTCAATTCTCAATCCTCAATCCTCAATCCTCAGACCTCAAACATCAATACTCAACCCTCAGTCCTCGTCCTCAATACACAACCCTCAATCCTCAATCCTCAATCTTCAATCATCAATATTCAATCTTCAGTCCTCAATCCTCAATCCTCAATCCTCAATCCTCAATCATCAATCCTCAATCTTCAATACTCAATCCTCAATCCTCCATCCTCAATCCTCAATCCTCAATCCTCAATCATCAATCCTCAATCTTCAATCCTCAATAATCAATCTTTAATCCTCAATCCGCAATCCTCAATCTTCAATCTTCAATCCTCAAACCGCAATCCTCAATCCTCAATCCTCAATCCTCAATCCTCAATCCTCAATCTTCAATCCTCAATACTCAATCTTCAATCCTCAATCCTCAATCCTCAATCCTCAATCCTCAATCCTCAATCCTCGGACCTCAAACGTGAATACTCAACCCTCAGTCCTCGTCCTCAATCCACAACCCTCAATCCTCAATCCTCAATCTTCAATCATCAATATTCAATCTTCAGTCCTCAATCCTCAATACTCAATCCTCAATCCTCAATCTTAAATCATCAATATTCAATATTCAGTCCTCAATCCTCAATCCTCAATTCTTAATCTTCAATCCTCAATACTCAATCTTTAATCCTCAATCCTCAATCCTCAATCTTCAATCCTCAATCCCCAATACTCAATCCTCAATCCTCAATCCTCAATCATCAATCCTCAATCTTCAATACTCAATCCTCAATCCTCAATTCTCAATCCTCAATCCTCAATCCTCAATCATCAATCCTCAATCTTCAATCCTCAATACTCAATCTTTAATCCTCAATCCTCAATCCTCAATCTTCAATCTTCAATCGTCAATCCGCAATCCTCAATCCTCAATCCTCAATCCTTAATCCTCAATCCTCAATCCTCTACTTTCAATCCTCAATACTCAATCTTCAATCCTCAATCCTCAATCCTCAACCCTCAGTCCTCATTCTTCAATGCTCAATACCCAATCCTCAATCTTCAATCCTCAGTCCTCAATCCTCAATTCTCAATCCTCAATCCTCAATCCTCAGACCTCAAACATCAATACTCAACCCTCAGTCCTCGTCCTCAATCCACAACCCTCAATCCTCAATCCTCCGTCTTCAGTCATCAATATTCAATCTTCAATCCTCAATCCTCAATCCTCAATCCTCAATCCTCAATCCTCGGACCTCAAGCATGAATACTCAACCCTCAGTCCTCGTCCTCAATACACAACCCTCAATCATCAATCCTAAATCTTCAATCATCAATATTCAATCTTCAGTCCTCAATCCTCAATCCTCAATCCTCAATCCTCAATCATCAATCCTCAATCTTCAATACTAAATCCTCAATCCTCCATCCTCAATCCTCAATCCTCAATCCTCAATCATCAATCCTCAATCTTCAATCCTCAATAATCAATCTTTAATCCTCAATCCGCAATCCTCAATCTTCAATCTTCAATCCTCAATCCGCAATCCTCAATCCTCAATCCTCAATCCTCAATCCTCAATCCTCAGTCTTCAATCCTCAATACTAAATCTTCAATCCTCAATCCTCAATCCTCAATCCTCAATCCTCAATCCTCGGACCTCAAACATGAATACTCAACCCTCAGTCCTCGTCCTCAATCCACAACCCTCAATCCTCAATCCTCAATCTTCAATCATCAATATTCAATCTTCCGTCCTCAATCCTCAATACTCAATCCTCAATCCTCAATCCTCAATCCTCAATGTTCTATCCGCAATACCCAATCCTCAAACTGCAATCCTCAATCCTCAATCCTCAGTCCTCAATCCTCAATCCTCAATCCTCAATCCCCAATCCTCAATCTTCAATCCTCTATCCTCAATCCTCAATCCTCAGTCCTCAATCCTCAATCTTCAATCCTCAAAACTCAATACCCAATCCTCAGTCTTCAATCCTCAATCCTCAATCCTCAATTCTCAATCCTCAATCCTCAGTCCTCAGTCCTTAAACCTCAATCCTCAACCCTCAGCCCTCATCCTCAGTCCTCATTCTTCAATCCTCAATCGCCAATCCTCAATCTTCAATCCTCAATCCTCAATCCTCAATTCTCAATCCTCAATCCTCAATCCTCAGACCTCAAACATCAATACTCAACCCTCAGTCCTCGTCCTCAATCCACAACCCTCAATCCTCAATCCTCCATCTTCAATCATCAATATTCAATCTTCAATCCTCAATCTTCAATCCTCAATCCTCAATCCTGAATCCTCGGACCTCAAACATGAATACTCAACCCTCAGTCCTCGTCCTCAATACACAACCCTCAATCCTCAATCCTCAATCTTCAATCATCAATATTCAATCTTCAGTCCTCAATCCTCAATCCTCAATCCTCAATCCTCAATCATCAATCCTCAATCTTCAATACTCAATCTTCAATCCTCCATCCTCAATCCTCAATCCTCAATCCTCAATCATCAATCCTCAATCTTCAATCCTCAATAATCAATCTTTAATCCTCAATCCGCAATCCTCAATCTTCAATCTTCAATCCTCAATCCGCAATCCTCAATCCTCAATCCTCAACCCTCAATCCTCAATCCTCAATCTTCAATCCTCAATCTTCAATCCTCAATACTCAATCTTCAATCCTCAATCCTCAATCCTCAATCCTCAATCCTCAATCCTCGGACCTCAAACGTGAATACTCAACCCTCAGTCCTCGTCCTCAATCCACAACCCTCAATCCTCAATCCTCAATCTTCAATCATCAATATTCAATCTTCAGTCCTCAATCCTCAATACTCAATCCTCAATCCTCAATCCTCAATCCTCAATGTTCTATCCGCAATACCCAATCCTCAAACTGCAGTCCTCAATCCTCAATCCTCAGTCCTCAATCCTCAATCCTCAATCCTCAGTCCTCAAACCTCAATCCTGAAACCTCAATCATGAATCCTCAATCTTCAGACCTCAGTCCTCAACAATCAATTGTCAATCCTCAATCATCAATAGAATATCCTCAATTCACAGTTTTCAATAATCAATCCCCATTCTTCAATCTTCAAATCTCAATCCACAAACATCAATTCGCATCACTCAACCCTCAACACTAAGTCCCCAATCGTCAATCCTCAATCCTCAATCCTCAACCTTCAATCCTCAATACTCAACCTTCAATCCTCAATCCTCAATCCTCAATACCCAATCCTCAATCTTCAATCCTCAATCCTCAATCCTCAATTCTCAATCCTCAATCCTCAGTCCTCAGCCCTCAAACCTCAATCCTCAACCCTCAGCCATCATCCTCAATCCTCAGTCCTCAATCCTCAATCCTCAATCTTCAATCCTCAATACTCAATCTTCAATCCTCAATCCTCAATACTCAATCATCAATCCTCAATCCTCAATCCTGTATCGTCAATACCCAATCCTCAATCTTCAGTCCTCAAACCTCAATCCTCAACTCTCAATCCTCAATCCTCAATCCTCAATCCTCAATCCTCAATACTCAATCCTCAATCCTCAATCTTCAATCATCAATATTCAATCTTCAGTCCTCAATCCTCAATCCTCAATCCTCAATCCTCAATCATCAACCCTCAATCTTCAATACTCAATCCTCAATCCTCAATCCTCAATCCTCAATCCTCAATCCTCAATCATCAATCCTTAATCTTCAATCCTCAATCCTCAATCCTCAATCTTCAATCATCAACATTCAATCTTCAATCCTCAATCCTCAATCCTCAATCCTCAATCCTCAATCCTCAATCCTCAATCCTCGGACCTCAAACATGAATACTCAACCCTCAGTCCACGTCCTCAATCCACAGCCCTCAATTCTCAATCCTCAATCTTCAATCATCAATATTCAATCTTCAGCCCTCAATCCTCAATACTCAATCCTCAAACCTCAATCTTAAATCATCAATATTCAATATTCAGTCCTCAATCCTCAATCCTCAATTCTTAATCTTCAATCCTCAATACTCAATCTTTAATCCTCAATCCTCAATCCTCAATCTTCAATCCTCAATCCCCAATACTCAATCCTCAATCCTCAATCCTCAATCATCAATCCTCAATCTTCAATACTCAATCCTCAATCCTCAATTCTCAACCCTCAATCCTCAATCCTCAATCATCAATCCTCAATCTTCAATCCTCAATACTCAATCTTTAATCCTCAATCCTCAATCCTCAATCTTCAATCTTCAATCCTCAATCCGCAATCCTCAATCCTCAATCCTCAATCCTTAATCCTCAATCCTCAATCCTCTACTTTCAATCCTCAATACTCAATCTTCAATCCTCAATCCTCAATCCTCAACCCTCAGTCCTCATTCTTCAATGCTCAATACCCAATCCTCAATCTTCAATCCTCAGTCCTCAATCCTCAATTCTCAATCCTCAATCCTCAATCCTCAGACCTCAAACATCAATACTCAACCCTCAGTCCTCGTCCTCAATCCACAACCCTCAATCCTCAATCCTCCGTCTTCAGTCATCAATATTCAATCTTCAATCCTCAATCCTCAATCCTCAATCCTCAATCCTCAATCCTCGGACCTCAAGCATGAATACTCAACCCTCAGTCCTCGTCCTCAATACACAACCCTCAATCATCAATCCTAAATCTTCAATCATCAATATTCAATCTTCAGTCCTCAATCCTCAATCCTCAATCCTCAATCCTCAATCATCAATCCTCAATCTTCAATACTAAATCCTCAATCCTCCATCCTCAATCCTCAATCCTCAATCCTCAATCATCAATCCTCAATCCTCAATCCTCAATCCTCAATCCTCAGTCCTCAAACCTCAATCCCGAATCCTCAATCCTGAATCCTCAATCTTCAGCCCTCAGTCCCGAACAATCAATTGTCAGTCCTCAATCATCAATAGAATATCCTCAATTCACAGTTTTTAATAATCAATCCCCATCCTTCAATCTTCAAATCTCAATCCACAAACATCAATTCCCATCACTCAACCCTCAACACTAAGTCCTCAATCTTTAATCCTCAATCCTCAATCCTCAACCTTCAATCCTCAATACTCAATCTTCAATCCTCAATCCTCAATTCTCAATCCTCAATTCTCAATCCTCAATCGTCAATCCCCAATCCCCAATCCTCAATCCTCAATCCTCAATCCTCAATACTCAATCCTCAATCCTCAATCCTCAATCCCCAATCCTCAATACTCAATATTCAGTCCTTAATTCTCAATCCTCAATTCTCAATAATCAGACCTCAAACATCAATACTGGACCCTCAGTCCTTGTCCTCAATCCACAACCCTCAATCCTCAATCCTCAATCTTAAATCCTCAATATTCAATATTCAGTCCTCAATCCTCAATCCTCAATTCTTAATCTTCAATCCTCGATACTCAATCTTTAATCCTCAATCCTCAATCCTCAATCTTCAATCCTCAATCCGCAATCCTCAATCCTCAATCCTCAATCCTCAATCCTCAATCCTCAACCTTCAATCCTCAATACTCTATCTTCAATCCTCAATCCTCAATCCTCAATCCTCAATCCTCAATCCTCAATCCTCGGACCTCAAACATGAATACTCAACCCTCAGTCCTCGTCCTCAATCCACAACCCTCAATCCTCAATCCTCAATCTTCAATCATCAATATTCAATCTTCAGTCCTCAATCCTCAATACTCAATCCTCAATCCTCAATCCTCAATCCTCAGTGTTCAATCCGCTATACCCAATCCTCAAACTGCAATCCTCAATCCTCAATCCTCAGTCCTCAATCCTCAATCCTCAATCCTCAGTCCTCAAACCTCAATCCTGAAACCTCAATCCTGAATCCTCAATCTTCAGACCTCAGTCCTCAACAATCAGTTGTCAATTCTCAATCCTCAATAGAATATCATCAACTCACAGCTTTCAATACTCAATACTCAATCTGCAATCTTTAAATCTCTATCCACAAACACCAATTCTCATCACTCAGCCCACAACACTCAGTCCCCAATCTTCAATCTTCAACCCTCAATTCTCAATCCCCAATCCTCAATCCTCAACCTTCAATCCTCAATACTCAATCATCAATCCTCAGTCCTCAATCGTCAATCGTCAACCCTCAATCGTCAGTCTGCAAACCTCAATACTCAATCTTCAATCCTCAACCCTCAATCCTGAATCCTGAATCCTCATTCTTCAATCCTCAATACCCAATCCTCAATCTTCAATACTCAATCCTCAATCCTCAATTCTCAATCCTCAATCCTCAGTCCTCAGTCCTCAAACCTCAGTCCTCAACCCTCAGCTATCATCCTCAATCCTCAATCCTCAATCCTCAATCCTCAATCTTCAATCCTCAATACTCAATCTTCAATCCTCAATCCTCAGTCCTCAAACCTCAATTCTGAATCCTCAATCTTGAATCCTCAATCTTCAGCCCTGAGTCCTCAACAATCAGTCGTCAATCCTGAATCCTCAATAGAATATCCTCAATTCACAGTTTTCAATACTCAATACACAATCTGCAACCTTCAAGCCTCTATCCACAAACATCAATACTCATCACTCAACCCTCAACACTCAGTCCTCAATGTTCAACCCTCAATCCTCAAGCCACAATCCTAAATCGTCAATTTTCAATCCTCAATCCACAGACCTCAATCTTCAATCCTCAATGCTCAATCCTCAATCCTCAATCCTCAGTCCTCAATCCTCAGACCTCAAACATCAATACTCAACCCTCAGTCCTCGTCCTCAATCCACAACCCTCAATCCTCAATCCTCAATCTTCAATCATCAATATTCAATCTTCAGTCCTCAATCCTCAATACCCAATCCTCAATCCTCAATCCTCAATCCTCAATGTTCAATCCGCAATACCCAATCCTCAATCTGCAATCCTCAATCCTCAATCCTCAGTCCTCAATCCTCAATCCTCAATACTCAGTCCTCAAACCTCAATCCTGAAACCTCAATCCTGAATCCTCAATCTTCAGACCTCAGTCCTCAACAATCAGTTGTCAATTCTCAATCCTCAATAGAATATCATCAATTCACAGCTCTCAATACTCAATACTCAATCTGCAATGTTTAAATCTCTATCCACAAACACCAATTCTCATCACTCAGCCCTCAACACTCAGTCCTCAATGTTCAATCCTCAATCCTCAATCCACAATCCCCAATCCTCAATCTTCAATCCTCAATCCTCAATCCTCAGTCCTCAATCCTCAATCTTCCATCCTCAATACTCAATCCCCAATCCTCAGTCTTCAATCCTCAATCCTCAATCCTCAATTCTCAATCCTCAACCCTCAGTCCCCAGTCCTAATCCTCAATCCTCAACCCTCAGCCCTCATCCTCAATCCTCAATCCTCAATCCTCAATCCTCAATCTTCAATCCTCAATACTCAATCTTCAATCCTCGATCCTCAATCCTCAGTCCACAAACCTCAATTCTGAATCCTCAATCCTGAATCCTCAATCTCCAGCCCTCAGTCTTGAACAATCAGGTGACAATCCTCAATCCTCAACAGAATATCCTCAATTCACAGATTTCAATACTCAATACTCAATCTGCAATCTTCAGATCTCTATCCACAAACATCAATTCTCATCACTCAACCCTCAACACTCAGTCCCCAATCCTCAATCTTCAATCCTCAATCCTCAACCCTCAATCCTCAATCTTCAATATTCAGTCCTCAATACTCAATCTTCAATCCTCAATCCTCAATCCTCAATCCTCGATCTTCATTCCTCAATCCTCAATCCTCAATCCTCAATCCACATTCTTCAATCCTCATTACCCAATCCTCAATCGTCAATCCTCAATCTTCAATCCTCAATACTCAGTTTCTTATCCTCAATCCTCAATACTCAATCCTCAATCCCCAATCCTCAATCCTCAGTCCTCAATCCACAATCATCAATCCTCAATCTTCAATCCTCAATACTCAATACCCAATCCTCAATCTTCAATCCTCAGACCTCAATCCTCAATTCTCAATCCTCAATCCTCTATCCTCAATGCTCTATCCTCAATCCTCAATCCTCAATCCTCAATCATCAATCGTCAATCCTCAATCGTCAATCCTCACACCTCAACCATCAATCCTCAACCCTTAATCCTCAATCCCCAATCCTCAATTGTCAATTCTCAAGAGAAAAACCTCAATTCTCAGTTTTCAATACTCAATCTTCAATCTTCAAATCTTTGTTCTCAAACATCAATTCTCAACCCTCAATCCTCAACCCGCTATACTCAATCCTCAATCCTCAATCTTCAATCCTCAACCTGCAGCCATCAATCCTCCATCCTCAATCCTCAATCCTCAATCCTAGGATCTCAATACTCAAGAGAATATCCTCAACTCTCAGTTTTCAATACTCAGTCCTGAATATTCAATCCTCAATCTTCAATCCTAAATCTTCAATCCGCAGTCCTCAATCCTCAATCCTCAATCCTCAATCCTCAATCCTCAATCATCAATCCTCAATCCTCAAACATCAATCCACAATCCTCAATCCTCAATACTCAATCCTCAATCCTCAATCCTCAATCCTCAATCTTCAATCCCCAATCCTCAACCCTCAATCTTCAATCATCTATCCTCAATCCTCAATCCTCAATCCTCATTCCTCAATCCTCAATACTAAGTCCTCAATCCTCAGTCCTCAAACCTCAATTCTGAATCCTCAATCCTGAATCCTCAATCTCCAGCCCTCAGTCTTGAACAATCAGGTGACAATCCTCAATCCTCAATAGAATATCCTCAATTCACAGATTTCATTACTCAATACTCAATCTGCAATCTTCAAATCTCTATCCACAAACATCAATTCTCATCACTCAACCCTCAACACTCAGTCCCCAATCCTCAATCTTCAATCCTCAATCCTCAACCCTCAATCCTCAATCCTCAATATTCAATCCTCAATAGTCAATCTTCAATCCTCAACACTCAATCCTCAATCATCAATCTTCATTCCTCAATCCTCAATCCTCAATCCTCAA
Source organism: Calliopsis andreniformis (assembly GCF_051401765.1). Lineage (NCBI taxonomy): Eukaryota > Metazoa > Arthropoda > Insecta > Hymenoptera > Andrenidae > Calliopsis > Calliopsis andreniformis. The sequence goes on from NW_027480499.1 coordinate 1,617,751, forward strand.
TCCTCGGACCTCAAACATGAATACTCAACCCTCAGTCCTCGTCCTCAATCCACAACCCTCAATCCTCAATCCTCAATACCCAATCCTCAATCTTCAATCCTCAATCCTCAATCCTCAATTCTCAATCCTCAATCCTCAGTCCTCAGTCATTAAACCTCAATCCTCAAACCTCAATGTTCAGTCCTCAATGTTCAATCCTCAATACCCAATCCTCAATCTTCAATCCTCAATCCTCAATCCTCCATCCTCAATCCTCACTCCTCAATCCTCAATCGTCAGTCCTCAATCCTCAATCCTCAACCCTCAGCCATCATCCTCAATCCTCAGTCCTCAATCCTCAATCCTCAATCTTCAATCCTCAATACTCAATCTTCAATCCTCAATCCTCAGTCCTCAAACCTCAATTCTGAATCCTCAATCTTCAGCCCTGAGTCCTCAACAATCAGTCGTCAATCCTGCATCCTCAATAGAATATCCTCAATTCACAGTATTCAATACACAATACACAATCTGCAACCTTCAAGCCTCTATCCACAAAAATCAATTCTCATCACTCAACCCTCAACTCTCAGTCCTCAATGTTCAATCCTCAATCCTCAATCCACAATCCTCAATCGTCAATTTTCAATCCTCAATCCACAGACATCAATCTTCAATGCTCAATGCTCAATCCTCAATCCTCAATCCTCAGTCCTCAATCCTCAATCCTCGATCCTCAGACCTCAATCCTCAACCGTCTGTCCTCGTCCTCAATCCTCAACACTCAATCCTCAATCCTCAATCTTCAATCATCAATACTCAATCTTCAATCCTCAATCTTCAATCCTCAATCCTCAATCCTCTATCCTCAGTCCTCAAACCTCAATCTTCAATCCTCAAAACTCAATACCCAATCCTCAGTCTTCAATCCTCAATCCTCAATCCTCAATTCTCAATCCTCAATCCTCAGTCCTCAGTCCTTAAACCTCAATCCTCAACCCTCAGCCCTCATCCTCAATCCTCAATCCTCAATCCTCAATCCTCAATCCTCAATCTTCAATCCTCAATCCTCAATCTTCAATCCCCAATCCTCAATACTCAATCCTCAACCCTCAATCCTCAATCCTCAATCCTCAGACCTCAAACATCAATACTCAACCCTCAGTCCTCGTCCTCAATCCACAACCCTCAATCCTCAATACTCAATCTTCAATCATCAATATTCAATCTTCAGTTGTCAATCCTCAAACCTCAACACTCAATCCTCAATCCTCAATGTTCAATCAGCATTACGCAATCCTCAATCTTCAATCCTCAATCCTCAAACCTCAATCCTCAATCCTCAATCCTCAATCCTCAATCCTCAATCCTCAATCCTCAGTCCTCAAACCTCAATCCTGAATCCTCAATCTTGAATCCTCAATCTTCAGACCTCAGTCCTCAACAATCAGTTATCAATTCTCAATCCTCAATAGAATATCATCAATTCACAGTTTTCAATACTCAATACTGAATCTGTAATCTTTAAATCTCTATCGACAAGCATCAATTCTCATCACTCAAACATCAACACTCGGTCCCCAATCCTCAATCTTCAATCCTCAATCCTCAATCCTCAATCCTCAATCCTCAATCTTCAATCCTCAATACTCAATCATGAATCCTCAATCCTCAATCCTCAATCCTCAATCCTCCAGCCTCAATCGTCAGTCATCAAACCTCAATACACAATCTTCAATCCTCAACCCACAATCCTCAATCCTCAATCCTCATCCTTCAATCCTCAATACCCTATCCCTCAATCTTCAATCCTCAATCATCAATCCTCAATTCTCAATCCTCAATCCTCAGTCCTCAGTCCTTAAACCTCAAACCTCAACCCTCAGCCCTCATCCTCAATCCTCAATCCTCAATCCTCAATCCTTAATCTTCAATCCTCAATACTCAATCTTCAATCCTCAATCCTCAAACCTCAATGTTCAATCCTCAATGTTCAATCCTCAATACCCAATCCTCAATCTTCAATCCTCAATCCTCAATCCTCAATCCTCAATCCTCACTCCTCAATCCTCAATCCTCAGTCCTCAGACCACAATCCTGAATCCTCAATCCTGAATCCTCAATCTTCAGCCGTCAGTCCTCAACAATCAGTTGTCAATCCACAATCCTCAATAGAATATCCTCAGTTCAGAGTTTTCCATACGCAATACTCAATCTGCAATCTTCAAATCTCTATCCAAAAACATCAATTCTCATCACTCAACCCTCAACTCTCAGTCCCCAATCCTCAATCTTCAATCCTCAATCCTTAAAACTCAATCCTCAAACCTCAATCTTCATTCCTCAATACTCAATCTTCAATCCTCAATCCTCAATCCTCAATCCTCATTCTTCATTCCTCAATCCTCAATCCTCAATCCTCAATCCTCATTCTTCAATCATCAATACCCAATCCTCAATCGTCAATCCTCAATCTTCAATCCTCAATTCTCAATTTTTAATCCTCAATCCTCAATCCTCAATCCTCAATCTTCAATACTCAATCCTCAATCCTCAATCCTCAATCCTCAATCCTCAATCCTCAATGCTCAATCCTCAATCCTCAATCCTCAATACTAAATCTTCAATCCTCAATACTCAATCTTCAATCCTCAATACTCAATCCTCAATCCTCAGTCCTCATTCTTCAACCCTCAATACCCAATCCTCAATCTTCAGTTCTCAAACCTCAATCCTCAACTCTCAATCCTCAATCCTCAATCCTCAATCCTCAATCCTCAATACTCAATCCGCAATCCTGAATCTTCAATCATCAATATTCAATCTTCAGTCCTCAATCCTCAATCCTCAATCCTCAATCCTCAATCATCAACCCTCAATCTTCAATACTCAATCCTCAATCCTCAATCCTCAATCCTCAATCCTCAATCCTCAATCCTCAATCATCAATCCTTAATCTTCAATCCTCAATCCTGAATCCTCAATCTTCAATCATCAATATTCAATCTTCAATCCTCAATCCTCAATCCTCAATCCTCAATCCTCAATCCTCAATCCTCGGACCTCAAACATGAATACTCAACCCTCAGTCCACGTCCTCAATCCACAGCCCTCAATCCTCAATCCTCAATCTTCAATCATCAATATTCAATCTTCAGCCCTCAATCCTCAATACTCAATCCTCAATCCTCAATCTTAAATCATCAATATTCAATATTCAGTCCTCAATCCTCAATCCTCAATTCTTAATCTTCAATCCTCAATACTCAATCTTTAATCCTCAATCCTCAATCCTCAATCTTCAATCCTCAATCCCCAATACTCAATCCTCAATCCTCAATCCTCAATCATCAATCCTCAATCTTCAATACTCAATCCTCAATCCTCCATCCTCAATCCTCAATCCTCAATTCTCAATCATCAATCCTCAATCTTCAATCCTCAATAATCAATCTTTAATCCTCAATCCTCAATCCTCAATCTTCAATCTTCAATCCTCAATCCGCAATCCTCAATTCTCAATCCTCAATCCTCAATCCTCAATCCTCAATCTTCAATCATCAATATTCAATCTTCAGTCCTCAATCCTCAATACTCAATCCTCAATCCTCAATACCCAATCCTCAATCTTCAATACTCAATCCTAAATCCTCAATTCTCAATCCTCAATCCTCAGTCCTCAGTCCTCAAACCTCAGTCCTCAGCCCTCAGCCATCATCCTCAATCCTCAATCCTCAATCCTCAATCCTCAATCTTCAATCCTCAATACTCAATCTTCAATCCTCAATCCACAGTCCTTAAACCTCAATTCTGAATCCTCAATCTTGAATCCTCAATCTTCAGCCCTGAGTCCTCAACAATCAGTCGTCAATCCTGAATCCTCAATAGAATATCCTCAATTCACAGTTTTCAATACTCAATACACAATCTGCAACCTTCAAGCCTCTATCCACAAACATCAATTCTCATCACTCAACCCTCAGCACTCAGTCCTCAATGTTCAACCCTCAATCCTCAAGCCACAATCCTAAATCGTCAATTTTTGAATCCTCAATCCACAGACCTCAATCTTCAATCCTCAATGCTCAATCCTCAATCCTCAATCCTCAGTCCTCAATCCTCAATCCTCAATCCTCAAACCTCAATCCTCAATACTCAATCACCAATCCTCAATCTACAATCCTCAGTATTCAATCTTTAATCCTCAATCCTCAATCCTCAATCTTCAATCCTCAATCGTCAATCCTCAATCCTCAGTCCTCCATCCTCAATCCTCAATCCTCAATCCTCAATCCTCAATCCTCAATTCTCAATTTTCAATCCTCAATCCTCAATCCTCAATCTTCAATCCTCAATACTCAATCTTCAATCCTCAATCCTCAATCCTCAACCCTCAGTCCTCATTCTTCAACCCTCAATAACCAATCCTCAATCTTCAATCCTCAATCCTCAATCCTCAATTCTCAATCCTCAATCCTCAGTCCTCAGACCTCAAACATCAATACTCAACCCTCAGTCCTCAGTCCTTAAACCTCAATCCTCAACCCTCAGCCCTCATCCTCAATCCTCAATCCTCAATCCTCAATCCTCAATCCTCAACCTTCAATCCTCAATACTCAACCTTCAATCCTCGATCCTCAATCCTCAGTCCACAAACCTCAATTCTGAATCCTCAATCCTGAATCCTCAATCTCCAGCCCTCAGTCTTGAACAATCAGGTGACAATCCTCAATCCTCAATAGAATATCCTCAATTCACAGATTTCAATACTCAATACTCAATCTGCAATCTTCAGATCTCTATCCACAAACATCAATTCTCATCACTCAACCCTCAACACTCAGTCCCCAATCCTCAATCTTCAATCCTCAATCCTCAACCCTCAATCCTCAATCTTCAATATTCAGTCCTCAATACTCAATCTTCAATCCTCAATCCTCAATCCTCAATCCTCGATCTTCATTCCTCAATCCTCAATCCTCAATCCTCAATCCTCGGACCTCAAACATGAATACTCAACCCTCAGTCCTCGTCCTCAATCCACAACCCTCAATCCTCAATCCTCAATCTTCAATCATCAATATTCAATCTTCAGTCCTCAATCCTCAATACTCAATCCTCAATCCTCAATCCTCAATCCTCAATGTTCAATCCGCAATACCCAATCCTCAATCTGCAATCCTCAATCCTCAATCCTCAGTCCTCAATCGTCAATCCTCCATACTCAGTCCTCAAACCTCAATCCTGAAACCTCAATCCTGAATCCTCAATCTTCAGACCTCAGTCCTCAACAATCAGTTGTCAATTCTCAATCCTCAATAGAATATCATCAATTCACAGCTCTCAATACTCAATACTCAATCTGCAATCTTTAAATCTCTATCCACAAACACCAATTCTCATCACTCAGCCCTCAACACTCAGTCCTCAATGTTCAATCCTCAATCCTCAATCCACAATCCCCAATCCTCAATCTTCAATCCTCAATCCTCAATCCTCAGTCCTCAATCCTCAATCTTCCATCCTCAATACTCAATCCCCTATCCTCAGTCTTCAATCCTCATTCTTCAATCATCAATACCCAATCCTCAATCGTCAATCCTCAATCTTCAATCCTGAATTCTCAATTTTTAATCCTCAATCCTCAATCCTCAATCCTCAATCTTCAATACTCAATCCTCAATCCTCAATCCTCAATCCTCAATCCTCAATCCTCAATGCTCAATCCTCAATCCTCAATCCTCAATACTAAATCTTCAATCCTCAATACTCAATCTTCAATCCTCAATACTCAATCCTCAATCCTCAGTCCTCATTCTTCAACCCTCAATACCCAATCCTCAATCTTCAGTTCTCAAACCTCAATCCTCAACTCTCAATCCTCAATCCTCAATCCTCAATCCTCAATCCTCAATACTCAATCCGCAATCCTGAATCTTCAATCATCAATATTCAATCTTCAGTCCTCAATCCTCAATCCTCAATCCTCAATCCTCAATCATCAACCCTCAATCTTCAATACTCAATCCTCAATCCTCAATCCTCAATCCTCAATCCTCAATCCTCAATCCTCAATCATCAATCCTTAATCTTCAATCCTCAATCCTGAATCCTCAATCTTCAATCATCAATATTCAATCTTCAATCCTCAATCCTCAATCCTCAATCCTCAATCCTCAATCCTCAATCCTCGGACCTCAAACATGAATACTCAACCCTCAGTCCACGTCCTCAATCCACAGCCCTCAATCCTCAATCCTCAATCTTCAATCATCAATATTCAATCTTCAGCCCTCAATCCTCAATACTCAATCCTCAATCCTCAATCTTAAATCATCAATATTCAATATTCAGTCCTCAATCCTCAATCCTCAATTCTTAATCTTCAATCCTCAATACTCAATCTTTAATCCTCAATCCTCAATCCTCAATCTTCAATCCTCAATCCCCAATACTCAATCCTCAATCCTCAATCCTCAATCATCAATCCTCAATCTTCAATACTCAATCCTCAATCCTCCATCCTCAATCCTCAATCCTCAATTCTCAATCATCAATCCTCAATCTTCAATCCTCAATAATCAATCTTTAATCCTCAATCCTCAATCCTCAATCTTCAATCTTCAATCCTCAATCCGCAATCCTCAATTCTCAATCCTCAATCCTCAATCCTCAATCCTCAATCTTCAATCATCAATATTCAATCTTCAGTCCTCAATCCTCAATACTCAATCCTCAATCCTCAATACCCAATCCTCAATCTTCAATACTCAATCCTAAATCCTCAATTCTCAATCCTCAATCCTCAGTCCTCAGTCCTCAAACCTCAGTCCTCAGCCCTCAGCCATCATCCTCAATCCTCAATCCTCAATCCTCAATCCTCAATCTTCAATCCTCAATACTCAATCTTCAATCCTCAATCCACAGTCCTTAAACCTCAATTCTGAATCCTCAATCTTGAATCCTCAATCTTCAGCCCTGAGTCCTCAACAATCAGTCGTCAATCCTGAATCCTCAATAGAATATCCTCAATTCACAGTTTTCAATACTCAATACACAATCTGCAACCTTCAAGCCTCTATCCACAAACATCAATTCTCATCACTCAACCCTCAGCACTCAGTCCTCAATGTTCAACCCTCAATCCTCAAGCCACAATCCTAAATCGTCAATTTTTGAATCCTCAATCCACAGACCTCAATCTTCAATCCTCAATGCTCAATCCTCAATCCTCAATCCTCAGTCCTCAATCCTCAATCCTCAATCCTCAAACCTCAATCCTCAATACTCAATCACCAATCCTCAATCTACAATCCTCAGTATTCAATCTTTAATCCTCAATCCTCAATCCTCAATCTTCAATCCTCAATCGTCAATCCTCAATCCTCAGTCCTCCATCCTCAATCCTCAATCCTCAATCCTCAATCCTCAATCCTCAATTCTCAATTTTCAATCCTCAATCCTCAATCCTCAATCTTCAATCCTCAATACTCAATCTTCAATCCTCAATCCTCAATCCTCAACCCTCAGTCCTCATTCTTCAACCCTCAATAACCAATCCTCAATCTTCAATCCTCAATCCTCAATCCTCAATTCTCAATCCTCAATCCTCAGTCCTCAGACCTCAAACATCAATACTCAACCCTCAGTCCTCAGTCCTTAAACCTCAATCCTCAACCCTCAGCCCTCATCCTCAATCCTCAATCCTCAATCCTCAATCCTCAATCCTCAACCTTCAATCCTCAATACTCAACCTTCAATCCTCGATCCTCAATCCTCAGTCCACAAACCTCAATTCTGAATCCTCAATCCTGAATCCTCAATCTCCAGCCCTCAGTCTTGAACAATCAGGTGACAATCCTCAATCCTCAATAGAATATCCTCAATTCACAGATTTCAATACTCAATACTCAATCTGCAATCTTCAGATCTCTATCCACAAACATCAATTCTCATCACTCAACCCTCAACACTCAGTCCCCAATCCTCAATCTTCAATCCTCAATCCTCAACCCTCAATCCTCAATCTTCAATATTCAGTCCTCAATACTCAATCTTCAATCCTCAATCCTCAATCCTCAATCCTCGATCTTCATTCCTCAATCCTCAATCCTCAATCCTCAATCCTCGGACCTCAAACATGAATACTCAACCCTCAGTCCTCGTCCTCAATCCACAACCCTCAATCCTCAATCCTCAATCTTCAATCATCAATATTCAATCTTCAGTCCTCAATCCTCAATACTCAATCCTCAATCCTCAATCCTCAATCCTCAATGTTCAATCCGCAATACCCAATCCTCAATCTGCAATCCTCAATCCTCAATCCTCAGTCCTCAATCGTCAATCCTCCATACTCAGTCCTCAAACCTCAATCCTGAAACCTCAATCCTGAATCCTCAATCTTCAGACCTCAGTCCTCAACAATCAGTTGTCAATTCTCAATCCTCAATAGAATATCATCAATTCACAGCTCTCAATACTCAATACTCAATCTGCAATCTTTAAATCTCTATCCACAAACACCAATTCTCATCACTCAGCCCTCAACACTCAGTCCTCAATGTTCAATCCTCAATCCTCAATCCACAATCCCCAATCCTCAATCTTCAATCCTCAATCCTCAATCCTCAGTCCTCAATCCTCAATCTTCCATCCTCAATACTCAATCCCCTATCCTCAGTCTTCAATCCTCAATCCTCAATCCTCAATTCTCAACCCTCAACCCTCAGTCCTCAGTCCTTAAACCTCAATCCTCAACCCTCAGCCCTCATCCTCAATCCTCAATCCTCAATCCTCAATCCTCAATCTTCAATCCTCAATACCCAATCTTCAATCCTCGATCCTCAATCCTGAGTCCACAAACCTCAATTCTGAATCCTCAATCCTGAATCCTCAATCTCCAGCCCTCAGTCTTGAACAATCAGGTGACAATCCCCAATCCTCAATAGAATATCCTCAATTCACTTGATTTCAATACTCAATACTCAATCTGCAATCTTCAAATCTCTATCCACAAACATCAATTCTCATCACTCAACCCTCAACACTCAGTCCCCAATCCTCAATCTTCAATCCTCAATCCTCAACCCTCAATCCTCAATCCTCAATATTCAATCCTCAATACTCAATCTTCAATCCTCAACACTCAATCCTCAATCATCAATCTTCATTCCTCAATCCTCAATCCTCAATCCTCAATCCACATTCTTCAATCCTTAATACCCAATCCTCAATCGTCAATCCTCAATCTTCAATCCTCAATACTCAATCTTTAATCCTCAATCCTCAATCCTCAATCTTCAATCCTCAACCCTCAATACCCAATCCTCAATCTTCAATCCTCAGACCTCAATCCTCAATTCTCAATCCTCAATCCTCAATCCTCAATCCTCAATACCCAATCCTCAATCCTCAATCCTCAATCTTCAATCCTCAATACTCAATCTTCAGTCCTCAATTCTCAATCCTCAATCCTCGATCCTCAGACCTCAAACATCAATACTGAACCCTCAGTCCTTGACCTCAATCCACAACACTCAATCCTCGATCCTCAATCTTCAATCATCAATATTCAATCTTCAGTCCTCAATCCTCAATCCTCAATCCTCAATCCTCAATCCTCAATGTTCAATCCGCAATACCCAATCCTCAATCTTCAATCCTCAATCCTCAATCCTCAATCCCCAATCCTCAATCCTCAATCCTCAGTCCTCAAACCTCAATCCTGAATCCTCAATCCTGAATCCTCTATCTTCAGACCTCAGTCCTCAACAATCAGTTGTCAATTCTCAATCCTCAATAGAATATCATCAATTCACAGTTTCCAATACTCAATACTCAATCTGCAATCTTTAAATCTCTATCCACAAACACCAATTCTCATCACTCAGCCCTCAACACTCAGTCCTCAATGTTCAATCCTCAATCCTCTATCCACAATCCCCAATCCTCAATCTTCAATCCTCAATCCTCAATCCTCAGTCCTCAATCCTCAATCTTCCATCCTCAATACTCAATCCCCTATCCTCAGTCTTCAATCCTCAATCCTCAATCCTCAATTCTCAACCCTCAACCCTCAGTCCTCAGTCCTTAAACCTCAATCCTCAACCCTCAGCCCTCATCCTCAATCCTCAATCCTCAATCCTCAATCCTCAATCTTCAATCCTCAATACCCAATCTTCAATCCTCGATCCTCAATCCTGAGTCCACAGACCTCAATTCTGAATCCTCAATCCTGAATCCTCAATCTCCAGCCCTCAGTCTTGAACAATCAGGTGACAATCCCCAATCCTCAATAGAATATCCTCAATTCACTTGATTTCAATACTCAATACTCAATCTGCAATCTTCAAATCTCTATCCACAAACATCAATTCTCATCACTCAACCCTCAACACTCAGTCCCCAATCCTCAATCTTCAATCCTCAATCCTCAACCCTCAATCCTCAATCCTCAATATTCAATCCTCAATACTCAATCTTCAATCCTCAACACTCAATCCTCAATCATCAATCTTCATTCCTCAATCCTCAATCCTCAATCCTCAATCCACATTCTTCAATCCTCAATACCCAATCCTCAATCGTCAATCCTCAATCTTCAATCCTCAATACTCAATCTTTAATCCTCAATCCTCAATCCTCAATCTTCAATCCTCAACCCTCAATACCCAATCCTCAATCTTCAATCCTCAGACCTCAATCCTCAATTCTCAATCCTCAATCCTCAATCCTCAATCCTCAATACCCAATCCTCAATCCTCAATCCTCAATCTTCAATCCTCAATACTCAATCTTCAGTCCTCAATTCTCAATCCTCAATCCTCGATCCACAGACCTCAAACATCAATACTGAACCCTCAGTCCTTGACCTCAATCCACAACACTCAATCCTCGATACTCAATCTTCAATCGTCAATATTCAATCTTCAGTCCTCAATCCTCAATCCTCAATCCTCAATCCTCAATCCTCAATGTTCAATCCGCAATACCCAATCCTCAATCTTCAATCCTCAATCCTCAATCCTCAATCCCCAATCCTCAATCCTCAATCCTCAGTCCTCAAACCTCAATCCTGAATCCTCAATCCTGAATCCTCTATCTTCAGACCTCAGTCCTCAACAATCAGTTGTCAATTCTCAATCCTCAATAGAAGATCATCAATTCACAGTTTCCAATACTCAATACTCAATCTGCAATCTTTAAATCTCTATCCACAAACACCAATTCTCATCACTCAACCCTCAACACTCAGTCCCCAATCTTCAATCTTCAATCCTCAATCCTCAATCCTCAATCCTCAATCCTCAATCCTCAATTCTCAATTCTCAATCCTCAGTCCTCAGTCCTTAATCCTAAAACCTCAACCCTCAGCCCTCATCCTCAATCCTCAATCCTCAATCCTCAATCCTTAACCTTCAATTCTCAATACTCAATCTTCAATCCTCAATCCTCAAAACTCAATGTTCAATCCTCAATGTTCAATCCTCAATACCCAATCCTCAATCTTCAATCCTCAATCCTCAATCCTCAATCCTCAATCCTCACTCCTCAATCCTCAATCCTCAGTCCTCAAACCGCAATCCTGAATCCTCAATCCTGAATCCTCAATCTTCAGCCCTCAGTCCTCAACAATCAGTTGTCAATCCTCAATCCTCACTAGAATATCCTCAGTTCAGAGTTTTCCATACGCAATACTCAATCTGCAATCTTCAAATCTCTATCCACAAACATCAATTCTCATCACTCAACCCTCAACACTCAGTACCCAATCCTTCATCTTCAATCCTCAATCCTCAAAACTCAATCCTCAACCCTCAATCTTCATTCCTCAATACTCAATCTTCAATCCTCAATACTCAATCCTCAATCCTCATTCTTCTCTCCTCAATCCTCAATCCTCAATCCTCAATCCTCATTCTTCAATCATCAATACCCAATCCTCAATCGTCAATCCTCAACCTTCAATCCTCAATACTCAATTTTTAATCCTCAATCCTGAATCCTCAATCCTCAATCTTCAATACTCAATCCTCAATCCTCAATCCTCAACGCTCAAACCTCAATCCTCAATCCTCAAACCTCAATCCTCAATCCTCAATCCTCAATCCTCAATCCTCAATCCTAAATCTTCAATCCTCAATACTCAACATTCAATCCTCAATCCTCAATCCTCAATCCTCAGTCCTCATTCTTCAATCCTGAATACCCAATCCTCAATCTTCAATCCTCAAACCTCAATCGTCAATTCTCAATCCTCAATCCTCAATCCTCAATCCTCAATCCTCAATACTCAATCCTCAATCCTCAATCTTCAATCATCAATATTCAATCTTCAGTCCTCAATCCTCAATCCTCAATCCTCAATCCTCAATCATCAACCCTCAATCTTCAATACTCAATCCTCAATCCTCAATCCTCAATCCTCAATCCTCAATCCTCAATTATCAATCCTTAATCTTCAATCCTCAATCCTCAATCCTCAATCTTCAATCATCATTATTCAATCTTCAATCCTCAATCCTCAATCCTCAATGCTCAATCCTCAATCGTCAATCCTCAATCCTCAATCCTCAATCCTCAATCCTCAATCCTCAATCCTCAATACTAAATCTTCAATCCTCAATACTCAATCTTCAATCCTCAATCCTCAATCCTCAATCCTCAGTCCTCATTCTTCAATCCTCAATCCTCAATCCTCAATCCTCAATGTTCAATCCGCAATACCCAATCCTCAATCTTCAATCCTCAATCCTCAATCCTCAATCCTCAGTCCTCAATCCTCAATCCTCAATCCTCAGTCCTCAAACTTCAATCCTGAAACCACAATCCTGAATCCTCAATCTTCAGACCTCAGTCCTCAACAATCAGTTGTCAATTCTCAATCCTCAATAGAATATCATCAACTCACAGCTTTCAATACTCAATACTCAATCTGCAATCTTTAAATCTCTATCCACAAACACCAATTCTCATCACTCAACCCTCAACACTCAGTCCCCAATCTTCAATCTTCAATCCTCAATCCTCAATCCTCAATCCACAATCCTCAACCGTCAATTTTCAATCCTCAATCCACAGACCTCAATCTTCAATCCTGAATGCTCAATCCTAATCCTCAATCGTCAGTCCTCAATCCTCAATCCTCAATCCTCAAACCTCAATCCTCAACGGTCAGTCCTCGTCTTCAATCCTCAACACTCAATCCTCAATCCTCAATCTTCTATCATCAATACTCAATCTTCAATCCTCAATCTTCAATCCTCAATCCTCAATCCTCATTCCTCAATATTCAAAGCACAACCCTCAACCACCAATCCTCAACACTCAACCATCAATCCTCAATTCTCAATACTCAATAGAGTATCCTGAACTCTCATGGTCCAATACTCAATCCACAATTTTCAATAATCAAATCTCAATCCTCAAACATCAATTCTCAACACTCAATCCTCAACACTCAGTCCTCTCTCTTCAATCCTCCATCTTCAACCCTCAATCCTCAAGCGTCAATCCTCAATCCTCAATCCTCAACCCTCAATCCTCAGTCCTCAAACCTCAATCCCGAATCCTCAATCCTGAATCCTCAATCTTCAGCCCTCAGTCCTCAACAATCAATTGTCAATCCTCAATCATCAATAGAAAATCCTCAATTCACAGTTTTCAATAATCAATCCCCATCCTTCAATCTTCAAACCTCAATCCACAAACATCAATTCCCATCACTCAACCCTCAACACTAAGTCCTCAATCTTCAATCCTCAATCCTCAATCCTCAACCTTCAATCCTCAATACTCAATCTTCAATCCTCAATCCTCAATTCTCAATCCTCAATTCTCAATCCTCAATCGTCAATCCTCAATCCCCAATCCTCAATCCTCAATCCTCAATCCTCAATCCTCAATACTCAATCCTCAATCCTCAATCCTCAATCCTCAATCCACAATACTCAATATTCAGTCCTTAATTCTCAATCCTCAATTCTCAATAATCAGACCTCAAACATCAATACTGAACCCTCAGTCCTTGTCCTCAATCCACTACCCTCAGTCCTCAATCCTCAATCCTCAATTCCCAATCTTCAATCCTCAATACTCAATCTTTAATCCTCAACCCTCAATCCTGAATCTTCAATCCTCAATCCCCAATACTCAATCCTCAATCCTCAATCCTCAATCATCAATCCTCAATCTTCAATACTCAATCCTCAATCCTCAATCCTCAATCATCAATCCTCAATCTTCAATCCTCAATACTCAATCTTTAATCCTCAATCCTCAATCATCAATATTCAATCTTCAATCCTCAATCCGCAATCCTCAATCCTCAATCCTCAATCCTCAATCCTCAATCCTCAATCTTCAATCCTCAATACTCAATCTTCAATCCTCAACCCTCAATCCTCAACCCTCAGTCCTCATTCTTCAACCCTCAATAACCAATCATCAATCTTCAATCCTCAATCCTCAATCCTCAATTCTCAATCCTCAATCCTCAGTCCTCAGACCTCAAACATCAATACTCAACACTCAGTTCTCGTCCTCAATCCACAACCCTCAACCCTCAATCCTCAATCTTCAATCATCAATATTCAATCTTCAATCCTCAATCCTCAATCCTCAATCCTGAATCCTCAATCCTCAATCCTCAATCCTCAATCCTCAATCCTCAATCTTCAATCCTCAATACTCAATCTTCAATCCTCAGCCCTCAATCCTCAACCCTCAGTCCTCATTCTTCAACCCTCAATAACCAATCATCAATCTTCAATCCTCCACCCTTAATCCTCAATCCTTGATCCTCAATCCTCAATTTTCAATCCTCAACCCTCAATCCTCAATACTAAGTCCTCAAGCCTCAATCCTCAATATTCAATTGTCAATCCTCAAATCTCAAACGTAATCCTCAACCCTCAGTCCTCAATCCTCAATCCTCAATCGTCAATCCTCAATCGTCAATCCTCACACCTCAACCATCAATCCTCAACCCTTAATCCTCAATCCCCAATCCTCAATTCTGAATTCTCAAGAGAAAAACCTCAATTCTCAGTTTTCAATACTCAATCTTCAATCTTCAATCTTCAAATCTTTGTTCTCAAACATCAATTCTCAACCCTCAATCCTCAACCCGCTATACTCAATCCTCAATCCTCAATCTTCAATCCTCAACCTGCAGCCATCAATCCTCCATCCTCAATCCTCAATCCTCAATCCTAGGATCTCAATTCTCAAGAGAATATCCTCAACCCTCAGCTTTCAATACTCAGTCCTGAATATTCAATCCTCAATCTTCAATCCTAAATCTTCAATCCGCAGTCCTCAATCCTCAATCCTCAATCCTCAATCCTCAATCATCAATCCTCAATCCTCAAACATCAATCCACAATCCTCAATCCTCAATACTCAATCCTCAATCCTCAATCCTCAATCTTCAATCCCCAATCCTCAACCCTCAATCTTCAATCATCTATCCTCAATCCTCAATCCTCAATCCTCATTCCTCAATCCTCAATACTAAGTCCTCAATCCTCAGTCCTCAAACCTCAATTCTGAATCCTCAACCCTGAATCCTCAATCTCCAGCCCTCAGTCTTGAACAATCAGGTGACAATCCTCAATCCTCAATAGAATATCCTCAATTCACAGATTTCAATACTCAATACTCAATCTGCAATCTTCAAATCTCTATCCACAAACATCAATTCTCATCACTCAACCCTCAACACTCAGTCCCCAATCCTCAATCTTCAATCCTCAATCCTCAACCCTCAATCCTCAATCCTCAATATTCAATCCTCAATACTCAATCTTCAATCCTCAACACTCAATCCTCAATCATCAATCTTCATTCCTCAATCCTCAATCCTCAATCCTCAATCCTCGGACCTCAAACATGAATACTCAACCCTCAGTCCTCGTCCTCAATCCACAACCCTCAATCCTCAATCCTCAATCTTCAATCATCAATATTCAATCTTCAGTCCTCAATCCTCAATACTCAATCCTCAATCCTCAATCCTCAATCCTCAATGTTCAATCCGCAATACCCAATCCTCAATCTGCAATCCTCAATCCTCAATCCTCAGTCCTCAATCGTCAATCCTCCATACTCAGTCCTCAAACCTCAATCCTGAAACCTCAATCCTGAATCCTCAATCTTCAGACCTCAGTCCTCAACAATCAGTTGTCAATTCTCAATCCTCAATAGAATATCATCAATTCACAGCTCTCAATACTCAATACTCAATCTGCAATCTTTAAATCTCTATCCACAAACACCAATTCTCATCACTCAGCCCTCAACACTCAGTCCTCAATGTTCAATCCTCAATCCTCAATCCACAATCCCCAATCCTCAATCTTCAATCCTCAATCCTCAATCCTCAGTCCTCAATCCTCAATCTTCCATCCTCAATACTCAATCCCCTATCCTCAGTCTTCAATCCTCAATCCTCAATCCTCAATTCTCAACCTTCAACCCTCAGTCCTCAGTCCTTAAACCTCAATCCTCAACCCTCAGCCCTCATCCTCAATCCTCAATCCTCAATCCTCAATCCTCAATCTTCAGTCCTCAATACCCAATCTTCAATCCTCGATCCTCAATCCTGAGTCCACAAACCTCAATTCTGAATCCTCAATCCTGAATCCTCAATCTCCAGCCCTCAGTCTTGAACAATCAGGTGACAATCCCCAATCCTCAATAGAATATCCTCAATTCACTTGATTTCAATACTCAATACTCAATCTGCAATCTTCAAATCTCTATCCACAAACATCAATTCTCATCACTCAACCCTCAACACTCAGTCCCCAATCCTCAATCTTGAATCCTCAATCCTCAACCCTCAATCCTCAATCCTCAATATTCAATCCTCAATACTCAATCTTCAATCCTCAACACTCAATCCTCAATCATCAATCTTCATTCCTCAATCCTCAATCCTCAATCCTCAATCCACATTCTTCAATCCTCAATACCCAATCCTCAATCGTCAATCCTCAATCTTCAATCCTCAATACTCAATCTTTAATACTCAATCCTCAATCCTCAATCTTCAATCCTCAACCCTCAATACCCAATCCTCAATCTTCAATCCTCAGACCTCAATCCTCAATTCTCAATCCTCAATCCTCAATCCTCAATCCTCAATACCCAATCCTCAATCCTCAATCCTCAATCTTCAATCCTCAATCCTCAATCCTCAATCCTCAATCCTCAATACTAAATCTTCAATCCTCAATACTCAATCTTCAATCCTCAATCCTCAATCCTCAATCCTCAGTCCTCATTATTCAATCCTCAATACCCAATCCTCAATCTTCAGTCCTCAAACCTCAATCCTCAACTCTCAATCCTCAATCCTCAATCCTCAATCCTCAATCCTCAATACTCAATCCTCAATCCTCAATCTTCAATCATCAATATTCAATCTTCAGTCCTCAATCCTCAATCCTCAATCCTCAATCCTCAATCATCAACCCTCAATCTTCAATACTCAATCCTCAATCCTCAATCCTCAATCCTCAATCCTCAATCCTCAATCATCAACTCTTAATCTTCAATCCTCAATCCTCAATCCTCAGTCTTCAATCATCAATATTCAATCTTCAATCCTCAATCCTCAATCCTCAATCCTCACTCCTCAATCCTCAATCCTCGGGCCTCAAACATGAATACTCAACCCTCAGTCCACGTCCTCAATCCACAGCCCTCAGTCCTCAATCCTCAATCTTCAATCATCAATATTCAATCTTCAGCCCTCAATCCTCAATACTCAATCCTCAATCCTCAATCTTAAATCATCAATATTCAATATTCAGTCCTCAATCCTCAATCCTCAATTCTTAATCTTCAATCCTCAATACTCAATCATTAATCCTCAATCCTCAATCCTCTATCTTCAATCCTCAATCCCCAATACTCAATCCTCAATCCTCAATCCTCAATCATCAATCCTCAATCTTCAATACTCAATCCTCAATCCTCAACTCTCAATCCTCAATCCTCAATCCTCAATCATCAATCCTCAATCTTCAATCCTCAATACTCAATCTTTAATCCTCAATCCTCAATCCTCAATCTTCAATCTTCAATCCTCAATCCGCAATCCTCAATCCTCAATCCTTAATCCTCAATCCTCAATCCTCTACCTTCAATCCTCAATACTCAATCTTCAATCCTCAATCCTCAATCCTCAACCCTCAGTCCTCATTCTTCAATCCTCAATACCCAATCCTCAGTCTTCAATCCTCAATCCTCAATTCTCAATCCTCAATCCTCAATCCTCAGACCTCAAACATCAATACTCAGCCCTCAGTCCTCGTCCTCAATCCACAACACTCAGTCCTCAATCCTCCATCTTCAATCATCAATATTCAATCTTCAATCCTCAATCCTCAATCCTCAATCCTCAATCCTCAATCCTCGGACCTCAAACATGAATACTCAACCATCAGTCCTCGTCCTCAATCCACAACGCTCAGTCATCAATCCTCAATCTTCAATCATCAATATTCAATCTTCAGTCCTCAATCCTCAATCCTCAATCCTCAATCCTCAATCATCAATCCTTAATCTTCAATACTCAATCCGCAATCCTCCATCCTCAATCCTCAATCCTCAATCCTCAATCATCAATCCTCAATCTTCAATCCTCAATAATCAATCTTTAATCCTCAATCCTCAATCCTCAATCTTCAATCTTCAATCCTCAATACGCAATCCTCAATCCTCAATCCTCAATCCTCAATCCTCAATCCTCAATCTTCAATTATCAATACTCAATCTTCAATCCTCAATCCTCAATCCTCAATCCTCAATCCTCAATCCTCAATCCTCGGACCTCAAACATGAATACTCAACCCTCAGTCCTCGTCCTCAATCCACAACCCTCAATCCTCAATCCTCAATCTTCAATCATCAATATTCAATCTTCAGTCCTCAATCCTCAATACTCAATCCTCAAACCTCAATCCTCAATCCTCAATGTTCTATCCGCAATACCCAATCCTCAAACTGCAATCCTCAATCCTCAATCCTCAGCCCTCAATCCTCAATCCTCAATCCTCAGTCCTCAAACCTCAATCCTGAAACCTCAATCCTCAATCTTCCATCCTCAATACTCAATCCCCAATCCTCAGTCTTCAATCCTCAATCCTCAATCCTCAATTCTCAATCCTCAACCCTCAGTCCTCAGTCCTTAAACCTCAATCCTCAACCCTCAGCCCTCATCCTCAATCCTCAACCCTCAATCCTCAATCCTCAATCTTCAATCCTCAATACTCAATCCCCAATCATCAATCCTCAATCCTCAGTCCTCAAACCTCAATCCTGAATCCTCAATCCTGAATCCTCTATCTTCAGACCTCAGTCCTCAACAATCAGTTGTCAATTCTCAATCCTCAATAGAATATCATCAATTCACAGTTTCCAATACTCAATACTCAATCTGCAATCTTTAAATCTCTATCCACAAACACCAATTCTCATCACTCAACCCTCAACACTCAGTCCCCAATCTTCAATCTTCAATCCTCAATCCTCAATCCTCAATCCTCAATCCTCAATTCTCAATCCTCAATCCTCAATCCTCAATCCTCAATCCTCAATACTCAATCCTCAATCCTCAATCTTCAATCATCAATATTCAATCTTCAGTCCTCAATCCTCAATCCTCAATCCTCAATCCTTAATCATCAACCCTCAATCTTCAATACTCAAACCTCAATCCTCAATCCTCAATCCTCAATCCTCAATGCTCAATCATCAATCCTTAATCTTCAATCCTCAATCCTCAATCCTCAATCTTCAATCATCAATATTCAATCTTCAATCCTCAATCCTCAATCCTCAATCCTCAATCCTCAATCGTCAATCCTCGGAACTCAAACATGAATACTCAACCATCAGTCCACGTCCTCAATCCACAACCCTCAATCCTCAATCCTTAATCTTCAATCATCAATATTCAATATTCAGCCCTCAATCCTCAATACTCAATCCTCAATCCTCAATCCTCAATCCTCAATGTTCAATCCGCAATACCCAATCCTCAATCTTCAATCCTCAATCCTCAATCCTCAATCCTCAGTCCTCAATCCTCAATCCTCAATACTCAATCCTCAATCCTCAATCCTCAGTCCTCAATCCACAATACTCAATATTCAGTCCTTAATTCTCAATCCTCAATTCTCAATAATCAGACCTCAAACATCAATACTGAACCCTCAGTCCTTGTCCTCAATCCACAACCCTCAGTCCACAATCCTCAATCTTAAATCATCAATATTCAATATTCAGTCCTCAATCCTCAATCCTCAATTCCCAATCTTCAATCCTCAATACTCAATCTTTAATCCTCAACCCTCAATCCTCAATCTTCAATCCTCAATCCCCAATACTCAATCCTCAATCCTCAAACCTCAATCATCAATCCTCAATCTTCAATACTCAATCCTCAATCCTCCATCCTCAATCCTCAATCCTCAATCCTCAATCATCAATCCTCAATCTTCAATCCTCAATACTCAATCTTTAATCCTCAATCCTCAATCCTCAATCTTCAATCTTCAATCCTCAATCCGCAATCCTCAATCCTCAATCCTCAATCCTCAATCCTCAATCCTCAATCTTCAATCCTCAATACTCAATCTTCAATCCTCAATCCTCAATCCTCAACCCTCAGTCCTCATTCTTCAACCCTCAATAACCAATCATCAATCTTGAATCCTCAATCCTCAATCCTCAATTCTCAATCCTCAATCCTCAGTCCTCAGACCTCAAACATCAATACTCAACACTCAGTCCTCGTCCTCAATCCACAACCCTCAATCCTCAATACTCAATCTTCAATCATCAATATTCAATCTTCAATCCTCAATCCTCAATCCTCAATCCTGAATCCTCAATCCTCAATCCTCGGACCTCAAACATGAATACTCAACCCTCAGTCCTCGTCCTCAATCCACAACCCTCAATCCTCAATCCTCTATCTTCAATCATCAATATTCAATCTTCAGTCCTCAGTCCTCAATACTCAATCCTCAATCCTCAATCCTCAATACTCAATGTTCAATCCGCAATACCCAATCCTCAATCTGCAATCCTCAATCCTCAATCCTCAGTCCTCAATCCTCAATCCTCAATACTCAGTCCTCAAACCTCAATCCTGAAACCTCAATCCTGAATCCTCAATCTTCAGACCTCAGTCCTCAACAATCAGTTGTCAATTCGCAATCCTCAATAGAATATCATCAATTCACAGCTTTCAATACTCAATACTCAATCTGCAATCTTTAAATCTCTATCCACAAACACCAATTCTCATCACTCAGCCCTCAACACTCAGTCCCCTATCTTCAATCTTCAAACCTCAATCCTCAATCCTCAATCCTCAATCCTCAATCTTCAATCCTCAATACTCAATCATCAATCCTCTATCCTCAATCCTCAATCCTCAGTCCTCAACCCTCAATCGTCAGTCTTCAAACCTCAATACTCAATCTTCAATCCTCAATCCTCTATCCTCAATCCTCAATCCTCATTCTTCAATCCTCAATACCCAATCCTCAATCTTCAATACTCAATCCTCAATCCTCAATTCTCAATCCTCAATCCTCAGTCCTCAGTCCTCAAACCTCAGTCCTCAACGCTCAGCCATCATTCTCAATCCTCAATCCTCAATCCTCAATCCTCAATCCTCAATCTTCAATCCTCAATACACAATCTTCAATCCTCAATCCTCAATACTCAATCCTCAACCCTTAATCCTCAATCCCCAATCCTCAATTCTCAATTCTCAAGAGAAAAACCTCAATTCTCAGTTTTCAATACTCAATCTTCAATCTTCAATCTTCAAATCTATGTTCTCAAACATCAATTCTCAACCCTCAATCCTCAACCCGCTATACTCAATCCTCAATCCTCAATCTTCAATCCTCAACCTGCAGCCATCAATCCTCCATCCTCAATCCTCAATCCTCAATCCTCAGATCCCAATTCTCAAGAGAATATCCTCAACTCTCAGTTTTCAATACTCAGTCCTTAATATTCAATCCTCAATCTTCAATCCTAAATCTTCAATTCGCAGTCCTCAATCCTCAATCCTCAATCCTCAATCCTCAATCATCAATCCACAATCCTCAAACATCAATCCACAATCCTCAATCCTCAATACTCAATCCTCAATCCTCAATCCTCAATCCTCAATCCTCAATCCTCAATACTAAGTCCTCAAGCCTCAATCCTCAATATTCAATTGTCAATCCTCAAATCTCAAACCTCAATCCTCAACCCTCAGGCCTCAATCCTCAACCCTCAATCCTCAATCCTCAACTAACAACCCTCAATCCTCAATTCTCAATCTTCAATCCTTAATCCGCAACCATCAACCCTCAAAGCTCGATACTCAATGCTCAGTCCTCAATAGAATACCCTCAATTCTAAGTTTTCAATACTCAATCCTCAATCTTCAATATTCAAATCTCAATCCTCAATGAGGGTTGAAGGGAGGGTTGATGATCGAGGGTAGAAGTTTGAGGATTGAGGATTGAGCACTGAGGATTGATCATTGGGGATTGATTCTGAGGATTGAGGCTTGAAGGTTGAGGATTGAGGTTTCAGGATTGAACACAGAGATTTGAGAATATTGCATTGAGGGTTGAGGCTTGATGATTGATGGTTGTGCATTGAGGATTGAGGGTTGAGGATTGAGGATTGAACGCTGAGATTTGAGAATAATGCATTGAGGATTGAGTATTGAGGATTGAGGATAGTGGGTTGAGGGTTGAGGATTGAGGACTGGTGTTGACGATTGAGGATTGAGGATTGAGTATTGAGGTTGAACGTTGAGGGTTGAGGTTTGAAGGTTGAGGATTTAGGTTTGAGGATTGAACACAGAGATTTGAGAATATTGCATTGAGGGTTGAGGATGCAGCATTGAGGGCTGTGGATTGAGTATTGAACACTGAGATTTGAGAATATTGCATTGAGGGTTGAGGATTGAGAATTGAGGGTTGTGTATTGAGGATTGAGTATTGAGAGTTGACGATTGAGGTTTGAACGCTGAGATTTGAGAACATTGTATTGTGGCTTGAGGATTGGGGTTAGAGGATTGAGGGTTGAGGGTTGAGGATTGAGGACAGATGTTGAAGGTTGAGGATTGAGGATTAAGTGTTGAGGATTGAACATTGAGTATTGAGGTTGGACGACTGGGGATTGAAATTTAAGAATTGACAATTGAGGATTGAGCATTGAGGATTGAGAATTGAAGGTTCACGATTGAGGACTGAAGATTGAGAATTGAAGATTCAGGATTCAGGACTGAAGATTGAGGATACAGGACTGAGGGCTGAGGGTTGAGGGTTGAACATTGAGAATTGAGGATTGAGGATTGAGGGTTGTGGATTGAGGATCGAGGATTGAGGACTGAGGCTTGTGGATTGAGGATTGAGAATTGGGGATTGGGGAGTGAGGTTTGAGACTGAGAATTGAGGATTGAGGTTCGGGATTTGAGGACTGAGGTTTGAGGATTGATGATCGACGATTGAAGACTGAGAGTTGAGGATGTTGTATAAAAGATTGTGTATGAGGATTGACGATTGAGGATACAGGAATGAGGATTGAGGATTGATCATTGAGGATTGTGGCTTGAGGATTGGTGATTGAGGATTGAGGGTTGAGGGTTAAGGATTAAGGACTGATGTTGAATGTTGAGGATCGAGGATTAATTATTGAGGATTGAACATTGAGATTTGAGGTTGGAGGACTGGGGTTTGAAAATTGAGAATTGACAATTGAGGATTGAGCATTGAGTATTGAGAATTGAAGGTTCAGGATTCAGGTCTGTGGATTGAGAATTGAAGATTCAGGATTCAGTATTGAAGATTGAGTATTCAGGACTGAGGGCTGAGGCTTGAGGAATGAACATTGAGAATTGAGGGTTGAGGATTGATGGTTGTGGATTGAGGATTGAGTATTGAGGACTGAGGATTGAGGATTGAGTATTGAGAATTGGTGATTGAGGATTGAGGTTTGAGGCTGAGAATTGAGGATTGAGGGTCGGGATTTGAGGACTGAGGGTTGAGGATTGAGGATTGACGGTTGAATACTGAGAAATGAGGATGTTGTAAAGAAGATTGTGTATTGAGGATTGAGGATTGAGGATAGAGGAGTGAGGATTGAGGATTGAATATTGAGGATTGAGTATTGAGGGTTGAGGATTGATGATTGAGGTTAGAGGATTGAGGATTGAGTATTGAGGATTGAGATTTGGGGATTGAGTATTGATGTCTGAGACTGAGAATTGAGGATTGAGGGTTGGAGGTTGAGGACTGAAGGATCAGGATTGAGGGTTGAGGATTAAAGACTGTGAATTGAGGATATTGTATAGAGGATTGAGTATTGAGAATTGAGGATTGATGATAGAGGAATGAGGATTGAGGATTGAACATTGAGGATTGAGGATTGAGGATTAAGAACTGAGGGTTTAGTATTGAGGATTGAGGATTGAGAATTAAAGATTGAGGACTGAGTGTTGAGGGTTGAGTGATGAGAAGAGATGTTTGTGGATGGAGACTTGAAGATTGTAGATTGAGGATTGAGTATTGAAAAGTGAGAATTCAGTATATTCTATTGAGTATTGAGAATTGAGGATTGATGGTTGAGTATTGCGGATTGATGGTTGAGGGTTGTGTGTTGCATATTGAGGATTGAGGATTTTAGGATTGAGGATCGAGTATTGAAGATTGAGGACTGAGGACTGAGGATTGAGTATTGAGGATTGAGGATTGAAGATTGAGGACTGAGTCTTGAGGGTTGAGTGACGAGAATTGATGTTTGTGGATGGAGACGTGAAGGTTGAAGGTTGAGGATTGAGTATTGAAAACTGGGAATTCTGGATATTGTATTGAGTATTGAGGTTGAGGATTGATGGTTGAGTATTGAGGATTGAGGATTGAGGTTTGAGGATTCAGTACTGAGTGTTGAAGGTTGAGGATTGATGATTGAGGATTGAGGATTGAGGATCGAGGATTGAGGATTGAGGATTGAAGATTGAGGATTGAGAATTGAGGATTGAGTGTTGAAGATTGAGAATTGATGATTGAGGATTGAGGGTTGGGGATTGAGGATTGAGGATAGAGGATAGAAGATTGAGGATTGGGGTTGAGGATTGAGGATTGAGGATTGAGAATCGAAGATTGAGTATTGAGGATTGAGGATTGAGGATTGAGTATTGAAGATTGAGTATTGATGATTGAAGATTGAGGATTGAGGATTGAGGGTTGAGGATTGAGGACGAGGACTGACGGTTGAGGATTGCGGTTTGAGGATTGAGGATTGTGGACTGATGACTGAGGATTGAGGATTGAGGATTGAGAATTGAGGATTGAAGATTGAGGACTGTGGATTGAGGATTGATGGTTGAGGATTAAGGATTGAGGATTGGGGATTGAGGACCTAGGATTGGATGTTGATTATTGAGGATTGAAGATTGAGTATTGAGGGTTGAAGATTGAGTATTGATGATTGAAGATTGAGGATTGAGGATTGAGGATTGAGGATTGAGTATTGAAGATTGTGGATTGATGATTGACGATTGAGGACTGAGGATTGAGGATTGATTATTGAGCTTTGGGGACTGAAGATTGTGGACTGGGGATAGAGGATTGAATATTGAGGGTTAAGGATAGAGTATTGGGGATTGAGGATCTAGGATAGGAGATTGATTATTGAGGACTGAAGATTGAGGATTGAGGATTGAGGATTGAGAATTGAGATTTGAGGATGAGGACTGAGGGTTGAGGATTGAGGTTTGAGGAATGAGGATTGAGGATTGAGGATGGAGGATTGAGGATTGAGGATTGAGTATTGAAGATTGAGGATTGAGTATTGAGGATTGAAGATTGAGGTTTGAGGATTGGGGATTGATGATGGAGGATGAGGGCTGAGGGTTGAGGATTGAGGTTTGAGTATTGAATACTGAGAATACAGGATATTCTATTGAGTATTGAGAACTGAGGATTGATGATTGAGTATCGAGGATTGAGGATTGAGTATTGAGGATTCAAGATGGAGGTTTGAGGATTGAGTATTGAGAATTGATAATGGGGACTGAGGGTTGAGGACTGAGGTTTGAGGAACGAGGATTGAGGATTGAGAATTGAGGACTGAGGACTGAGGATTGACGATGGAGTATTGAGGATTGAGGATTGAGGATTGAGGATTGGGTATTGAGGATTGAAGAATGCGGATTGACGTTTGAGGATTGAGGATTGAGGATTGAAGATTGAGTATTGAGGATTGAAGGTTGATGATTGAGGATTGAGGATTGTGGAATGAGGATTGTGGGTTGAGGACTGCGGGTTGACGATTGAGTATTGAACATTGAGGATTGATGACTGAGGATTGAGGATAGAGGATTGAAGATTGAGTATTGAGGATTGAGGATTGAGGGTTGAGGATTGAGGATGGAGGATGAGGGGCTGATGGTTGAGGATTGAGGTTTGAGTATTGAATACGGAGAATTCAGGATATTCTATTGAGTATTGGGAATTGAGGATTGATGGTTGAGTATTGAGGATTGAGGATTGAGGATTGAGGATTGAGTATTGTAGATTGAGGATTGACTATTGAGGATTGAGAATTGAGGATTGCGGATTGAGGATTGAGGATTGAAGATTGAGTATTGAGGATTGAGGATTAAGGATTGAGGATTGGGGAGTGAGGATCTAGGATTGGAGGTTGATTATTGAGAATTGAACATTGAGGATTGAGGATTGAGACTTGAGGATTGAGGTTGGAGGATGAGGGCTGAGGGCTGAGGATTGAAGTTTGAGTATTGAATCCTGAGAATTTAGTATATTCTATTGAGTATTGAGAATTGAGGATTGATGGTTGAGTATTGAGGATTGAGGTTTGAGGATTGAGGATTGAGTATTGAAGATTGAGGATTGATGATTGATGATTGAGCATTGAGGACTGAGGATTGAGGATTGAGTAATGACGATTGTGGATTGATGATTGACGATTGACGACTGAGGATTGAGGATTGATTATTGAGCTTTGGGGATTGAAGATTGTGGACTGGGGATAGAGGATTGAATATTGAGGATTAAGGATAGAGTATTGGGGATTGAGGATCTAGGATAGGAGATTGATTATTGAGTATTGAAGATTGAGGATTGATGACTGAGGCTTGAGGATTGAGGATTGATGATTGAGGATTGAGGATTGAAGATTGAGTATGGAGGATTGTAGATTGAGGGTTGAGGATTGAGGATTGAAGATTGAGGACTGAGTGTTGAGGGTTGAGTGATGAGAATTGATGTCTGTGTATTGAGATTTGAAGATTGAAGATTGGGGATAGAGTATTGATAACTGTGAATTGTGGATATTCTATTAAGGATGGAGGATTGACAAATGATTGTTGCGGACTGAGGGATGATGATTCAGCATTCAGGATTGAGGATTCGGAATTGAGATTTGAGGACTGAGGATTGAGGGTTGAGGATTGAGGATTGAGGATTGACGCTTGAGGATAGTGGATTGAGGATGGAGGATTGATGAGGGAGGACAGAGTGTTGAGGATTGAGTGTTGAGAATTGATGTTTGAGGATCGAGGTTTGATTATTGAATATTGTGGATTGAGTATTGAATCATGAGAATTCAGGATATTCTATTGAGTATTGAGAATTGAGGAATGATGGTTGAGTACTGAGAATTGATGGTTGATGGATGTGTGTTGAATATTGAGGAGTGAGGATTGAGGATTGAGGATTGAGGATTGAGGATTGAAGATTGAGCATTGATGATTGAAGATTGAGGATTGAGGATTGAGGGTTGAGGGTTGAGGACGAGGACTGACGGTTGAGGATTGAAGATTGAGGATTGAGGATTGAGGATTGAGGATTGAGGATTGAGGATTGAGGATTGAAGATTGAGTATTGAGGATTGAAGATTGAGGATTAAGGTTTGAGGACTGAGGACTGAGGATTGAGGATTGAGAATTGAGGATTGAGGATTGAGGGTTGAAGATTGAGGATTGGGTATTGAGGATTGAAGAAGGAGGATTGAGGATTGAGGATTGAGGATTGGTGATTGAAGACTGAGTATTGAGGATTGAAGATTGAGGATTGAGGATTCAAGGTTGAGGATTGAGAATGATGGCTGAGGGTTGAGGATTGAGGTTTGAGGACTGAGGACTGAGGATTGAGGATTGAGAACTGAGGATTGAGGATTGAGAGTTGAAGATTGAGGATTGGGTATTGAGGATTGAAGAATGAGGATTGAGGATTGAGTATTGAGGACTGAGGATTGCAGATTGAGTATTCAGAATTGAAAACTGACGATTGAGAATTGAGGACTGAGGATTGAGGATTGAGGATTGAGGATTGAAGATTGAGGATTGGGGATTGAGGGTTGAGAATTGAGGATTGGGTATCGAAGATTGAGTATTGAGGATTGAAGATTGAGGTTTGAGGATTGAGGATTGAGGATGGAGGATGAGGGCTGAGGGTTGAGGATTGAGGTTTGAGTATTGAATACTGAGAAATCAGGATATTCTGTTTAGTATTGAGAATTGAGGATTGATGGTTGAGTATTGAGGATTGAGGATTGAGTATTGAGGATTGAAGATTGAGGTTTGAGGACTGAGAGTTGATAATTGAGGATGAGGACTGAGGGTTGAGAATTGAGGTTTGAGGAACGCGGATTGAAGATTGAGAATTGAGGACTGAGGATTGACGATTGAGTATTGAAGATTGAGGATTGTGACTGAGGATTGTGGATTGAGGACTGAGGATTGAGGATGGAGGATTGAGGATTGAGGATTGAGGATTGGGTATTGAGGATTGATGAATGAGGATTGACGATTGAGGATTGAGTATTGAGGATTGAAGATTGAGTATGGAGGATTGAAGATTGAGGATCGAGGATTGAGGATTGAGGATTGAGGATTGAAGATTGAGGATTGGGGATTGAGGATTGAGGATTGAGAATTGAAAATCGAAGGTTGAGTATTGAGGATTGAAGATTGAGGTTTGAGGATTGGGGATTGATGATGGAGGATGAGGGCTGAGGGTTGAGGATTGAGGTTTGAGTATTGAATACTGAGAATAGAGGATATTCTATTGAGTATTGAGAACTGAGGATTGATGATTGAGTATCGAGGATTGAGGATTTAGTATTGAGGATTGAAGATTGAGGTTTGAGGATTGAGGATTGAGAATTGATAATGGGGACTGAGGGTTGAGGACTGAGGTTTGAGGAACGAGGATTGAGGATTGAGAATTGAGGACTGAGGACTGAGGATTGACGATGGAGTATTGAGGATTGAGTATTGAAGATGGAGGATTGATGACTGAGGATTGTGGATTGAGGATTGAGGATTGAGGATTGAAGATTGAGTAATGAGGATTGAAGATTGAGGATTGAGGATTGAGGATTGAGGATTGAAGATTGAGTAATGAGGATTGAAGATTGAGTAATGAGGATTGAAGATTGAGGATTGAGGATTGAGGATTAACGATTGAGGGCTGAGTGTTGAGGGTTGAGTGATGAGAATAGATGTTTGTGGATGGAGACATGAAGATTGACGATTGAGGATTGAGTATTGAAAACTGAGAATTCAGGATATTCTATTGAGTATTGAGGATTGATTATTGATGGTCGAGTATTGAGGATTGATTGTTGAGGGTTGTGTGTTGAATATTGAGGATTGAGGATTTTAGGATTGAGGGTTGAGGATTGAGGATTGAAGATTGAGTATTGATGATTGAAGATTGAGGATTGAGGATTGAGGGTTGAGGATTGAGGACGAGGACTGACGGTTGAGGATTGATGTTTGAGGATTAAGGATTGAGGACTGATGACTGAGGATTGAGGATTGAGGATTGAGCATTGAGGATTGAAGATTGAGGACTGTGGATTGAGGATTGAAGATTGAGGATTAAGGACCAAGGATTGGGGATTGAGGATCTAGGATTGGAGAATGATTATTGAGGATTGAAGATTGAGGATTGAGGATTGAGGATTGAGGATGGAGGATGAGGGCTGAGGGCTGAGGATTGGGGATTGAGTATTGAATCCTGAGAATTCACGATATTCTGTTGAGTATTGAGAATTGAGGATTGATGGTAGAGTATTGAGGACTGAGGATTGAGGATTGAGGATTGTGTATTGAAGATTGTGGATTGATGATTGAGGATAGAGGATTGAAGATTGAGGATTGAGGATTGAGGATTGAGGATTGAGGATTGAAGATTCAGGATTGGGGATAGAGGATTGACGATTGAGGATTGAGTATTGAGGATTGAGAGTTGAGGATTGAGGTTTGAAGATTGAGTATTGAGAATTGAGGGCTGGGGATTGAGGGTTGAAGATTGAGTATTGAGGATTGAAGGTTGAGGATTGAGGATTCAGGCTTGAGGATTGAGGATGAGGGCTGAGGGTTGAGGATTGAGGTTTGAGGACTGAGGACAGAGGATTGAGGATTGAGAATTGAGGATGGAGGATTGGGGATTGAGGATTGAGGATTGGGTATTGAGGATTGAAGAATGAGGATTGACGATTGAGGATTGAGTATTGAGTATCGAAGATTGAGTATTGAGGATTGAAGGTTGATGATTGAATATTGAGGATTGATGATTGAGGATTGAGGATTGAGGATTGAGGATTGAGGATTGAGGATTGAGGATTGAAGTCTGAGTATTGATGATTGAGGATTGAGGATTCAGTATTGAGGATTGAGGATTGAGGGATGAGGATTGAGGACGGGGACTGAGGGTTGAGAATTGAGGACTGAGGATCGAGGATTGAGAATTGACGATTGAGGTTTGGGTATTGAGGATGGAGGATTGAAGATTCAGGATTGAGTATTAAGGATTGATTGTTGAGGATTGAGGATTGGAGATAGAGTATTGAGGATTGAAGGTTGAGGACTGAGGTCTGAGGATTGAGGATTGAGGATTAAGGATTGAGGAATGAAGATTGAGGATTGAGGATTGTGGATTGAGGATTGAGTATTGAGGATTGACGATTGAGGATTGAGTATTGAGGATTGAGGATTGAATATTGAGTATTTAGGATTGAAGTTTGAGGGTTGAGGATTGAGGATTGAAGATTGAGGACTGTGTGTTGAGTGCTGAGTGATGAGAACTGATGTTTGTGGATTGATATTTGAAGATTGAAGATTGAGGATTGAGTATTGAAAACTGTGAATTGAGGATATTATATTGAGGATTGATGATTGACAATTGATTGCTGAGGACTGAGGGCTGAAAATTGAGATTTCAGGATTGAGGTTTCAGGATTGAGGTTTGAGGACTGAGGATTGAGGGTTGAGGATTGAGGATTGAGGTTTGGCGCTTGAGGATTGAGGACAGGAGATTGAGGATTGAAGATTGAGGACTGAGGATTGAGGATCAAGTATTGAGGACTGGGGATTGAAGATTGAGTATTGATGATTGAGGATAGCGGATTGAGGATTGGGGATTGAGGATTGAGGATTGAGGGATGATGATTGAGGACGGGGACTGAGGGTTGAGGATCGAGAATTGAGGATTGAGGATTGAGGATTGAGGATTGAAGATTGAGGATTGGGGATTGAGGATTGAAGATTCAGGATTGAGGATTGATGATTGAGGATTGAGGACTGAGGATTGAAGATTGAGTATTGAGGATTGAAGACTGAGGACTGAGGATTGAGGATTGAGGATTGACGTTAGAGGATTGAGGATTGAGGATTGAGGATTGAAGAATGAGGACAGATGTTTCAGAATTGAGTGTTGAGGATTGATGATTGAGGATTGAGATTTGATGATTGAGTATTGTGTATTGAGTATAGAATCCTGAGAATTCAGGATATTCTATAGAGTATTGAAAACTGAGGATTGATAGTTGAGTATTGAGGATTGATGTTTCAGGGTTGTGTGTAGAATATTGAGGTTTGAGGATTGAGGATTGAGGATTGAGTATTGAGGATTGGGTATTGAGGACTGAAGATTGAGGATTGAGGACTGAGGATTGAGGATTGATTATTGGGCATTAAGGATTGAAGATTGAGGACTGGGGATTGAGGATTGAGGATTGAGGATTGAAGTTTGAGTATTGAGGATTGAAGATTGAGAATTGAGGATTAAGGATTGAGGATTGAGAATCCAGAATTGAGGATTGTGGATTGAAGATTGAGTATTGAGGATTGCTGTTTGAGGATTGAGGATTGAGGATTGAAGATTGGGGACTGAGTGTTGAGGGTAGAGCGATGAGAGCTGATGTCTGTGGATTGAGATATGAAGATTGAAGATTGGGGATTGAGTATTGAAAACTGTGAATTGATGATACTCTATTGAGCATTGAGGATTGGCAACTGCTTGTTGCGGACTGACGGATGAAGATTGAGCATTGAGGATTGAGGATTCGGAATTTAGGTTTGAGGTCTGAGGATTGAGGGATGAGGATTGACGATTGAGGATTGACGCTAGAGGATAGAGGATTGAGGATGGAGGATTGAAGAGAGAGGACTGAGTGTTGAGGATTGAGTGTTGAGAATTGATGTTTGAGGATTGAGATTTGATTATTGAATTTTGTGGATTGAGTATTGAAACATGAGAATTCAGGATATTCCATTGAGTATTGAGAATTGAGGATTGATGGTTGAGTATTGAGAATTGATGGTTGAGGTGTGTGTGTTGAATATTGAGGATTAAGGATTGAGAATTGAGGATTGAGGATTGAAGATTGAGGATTAACGATTGAGGATTGGGGATTGAGGATCTAGGATTGGAGATTGATTATTGAGGATTGAAGATTGAGTATTGATGATTGAAGATTGAGGATTGATGATTGACGATTGAGGATTGAGGATTGAAGATTGAGTATTGATGATTGAAACTTGAGGTTTGAGGATTGAGGGTTGAGGGTTGAGGACGAGACTGAGGGTTGAGGATTTGGGACTGAGGGTTGAGAATTGAGGACTGAGGATCGAGGATTGAGGATTGAAGATTGAGGTTTGGGTATTGAGAATGGAGGATTGAAGATTCAGGATTGAGGATTAAGGATTGATTGTTGAGGATTGAGGACTGGAGATTGAGTATTGAGGATTGAGGACTGGGGATTGAGGATCAAGGATTGAGGATTGAGGATTGAAGATTGATTTATGATCATTCAGGATTGAGGACTGAGGATTGAGGATTGAGGGATGAGGATTCAGGACGGGGACTGAGGTTTGAGGATTGAGAATTGAGGATTGAGGATTGAGGATTGAGGATTGAAGATTGAGGATTGGGGATTGAGGATTGAAGATTCAGGATTGAGGATTGAGGACTGAGGATTGGGGATTGAGGATTGAGCATTGAGGATTGAAGATTGAGGACTGGGGATTGAGGATTGAAGATTGAGGATTAAGGATTGAGGATTGGCGATTGAGGATCTAGGATTGGAGATTGATTACTGTGGATTGATGATTGAGAATGGAGGATTGAGGATTGAGTATTGAGAATTGAGGATGAGGACTGAGGGTTGAGGATTGAGGTTTGAGGAATGAGGATTGAGAATTGAGGATTGAGGATTGAGGATTGAGGATTGTAGATTGGGGATTGAGTATTGAAAACTGTGAGTTGATGATATTCTATTGGGCATTGAGGATTGGCAACTGATTGTTGCGGTCTGGCGGATGAAGATTGAGCATTCAGGATTGAGGATTCGGAATTGAGGTTTGAGGTCTGAGGATTGAGGGATGAGGATTGAGGATTGAGGATTGTCGCTTGAGGATAGAGGATTGAGGATGGAGGACTGAAGAGAGAGGACCGAGTGTTGAGGATTGAGTGTTGAGAATTGATGTTTGAGGGTTGAGATTTGATTTTTGAATATTGTGGATTGAGTATTGAACCATGAGAATTCCGGATATTCTATTGATTATTGAGATTTGAGGATTGATGGTTGAGTATTGAGAATTGATGGTTGAGGGTTGTGTGTTGAATATTGAGGATTGAAGATTGAGAATTGAGGTTTGAGGATAGAGAATTGAGAATTGAGGATAAGGACTGAGGGTTGAGGATTGAGGATTGAGTATTGAAGATTGAGTATTCATGCCTGAGGATTGAGGATTGAGGATTGAGGATTGAGGATTGAAGATTCAGGACTGAGTGTCGAGGGTTGAGTGATGAGAATTGATGTTTATGGATGGAGACTTGAAGATTGAAGATTGAGGATTGAGTGTTGAAAACTGAGAATTCAGGATATTCTATTGAGTACTGAGAATTGAGGATTGATCGGTGAGTAATGAGGATTGATGGTTGAGGGTTGTTTGTTGAATATTGAGGATTGAGGATTGAGGATTGAGGATTGAGGATTGAGGATTGAAGATTGAGTATTGATGATTGAAGATTGAGGGTTGAGGATTGTGGGTTGAGGATTGAGGACGAGGACTGACGTTTGAGGGTTGAAGATTGAGGATTGAGGATTGAGGATTGAGGATTGAGGATTGATGATTGAGGACTGAGGATTGAAGATTGAGTATTGAGGATTGAAGATTGAGGATTGAGTATTGAGGATTGAGGATTGAAGATTGAGTATTTAGGATTGAAGTTTGAGGATTGAGCATTGAGGATTGAAGATTGAGGACTGAGGATTGAAGATTAAGATTGAGGATTGAAGATTGAGGACTGAGGATGGAGGATTGAGGATTGAAGGTTCAGTATTGAGGATTGAAGATTGGGTATTGAGGATTGAGGATTGAACATTGAGGACTGAGTGTTGAGGGTTGAGTGATGAGAATTGATGTTTGTGGATAGAGATTTGAAGATTGCAGATTGTGTATTGAGTATTGAAAACTGTGAATTGATGATATTCTATTGAGGTTTGAGGATTGATAACTGATTGTTGAGGACTGAGGGCTGAAGGTTGAGGATTCAGGATTGAGGATTCAGGATTGAGGTTTGAGGAGAGAGGACTGAGGTTTGAGGATTGAGGATTGAGAATTGAGGATTGAGGATTGAGGATTGAAGATTGAGGATTGGCTGTTGAGCATGGAACATTGAGGATTGAGGAGTGAGGATTGAGGATTGAGGATTGAAAATTGAATATTGATGATTGAAGATTGAGGATTGAGGATTGAGGGTTGTGGATTGAGAACGAGGACTGGGGGTTGAGTGCTGATGCCTGAGGTCTGAGGGTTGAGGATTGAGGATTGCGAACTGAGGATTGAGGATTGAGGATTGAGGATTGAGGATTGAGGATTGAGGATTGAAGATTGAGGATTGAGGATTGAGGATTGAGGATTGAGGGTTGTGGATTGAGGACGAGGACTGAGGGTTGAATATTTATGATTGAGGTCTGAGGATTGAGGATTGAGGATTGAGAATTGAGGATTGAGGATTGAGGATTGAAGATTGAGGATTGGGTATTGAGGATTGAGGATTGAGGATTGAAGATTGAGGATAGGGTATTGAGGATTGAAGAATGATGATTGAGTATTGAAGAATGATGATTGAGGATTATGGATTGAGAATTGAGGATTGAATATTGAGTATTGAGGATTGAAGATCGACTATTGAGGATTGCGGATTGAGGATTGAGTGCTGGGGATTGAGGATTGAAGATTGAGTATTGAGGATTGAAGGTTGAGGATTGTGGATTGAGGATTGAGGCTTGAATATTGAGGATTGGAGACTGAGTGTTGAGGGTTGAGTGATGAGGATTGATGTATGTGGATAGAAATTTGAAGATTGCAGGTTGAGTATTGAGTATTGAAAACTGTGAAATCATGATATTCTATTGAGGATTGAGGATGGACCACTGATTGTTGAGGACTGAGGGCTGAAGCTTGAGGATTCAGGATTGAGGATTCAGGATTGAGGTTTGAGAAGAGAGGACTGAGGATTGAGGATTGAGGATTGAGAATTGAGGATTGAGGGTTGAGGATTGAAGATTGAGGATTGGCTGTTGAGTATTGAACATTGAGGATTGAGGATTGAGTATCGAGGATTGAGGATTGAAAGTTGAATATTGATGAATGAAGATTGAGGAATGAGGATTGAGGGTTGTGGATTGAGAACGAGGACTGAGGGTTGAGTGTTGATGCCTGAGGTCTGAGGATTGAGGATTGAGGATTGCGAACTGAGGATTGAGGATTGAGGATTGAAGGTTGAGGATTGGGTATTGAGGATTAAAGAATGAGGATTGAAGAATGAGGTTTGGGGATTGAGTATTGAGTATTGAGGATTGAATATTGAGTATTGAGGATTGAATATTGATGATTGAGGATTGAGGATTGAGGATTGAGGATTGAAGATTGAGTATTGAGGATTGAGGATTGAGGATTGAGGATTGAGGATTGAGGATTGAGGATTGAGAATTGAAGATTGAGGATTGAGGATTGAGGATTGAGGATTGATGGTTGTGGATTGAGGACGAGGACTGAGGGTTGAATATTTATGTTTGAGGTCTGAGGATTGAGGATTGAGGATTGAGAATTGAAGATTGAGGATTGAGGATTGAAGATTGAGGATTGGGTATTGAGGATTGAGGATTGAGGATTGAAGATTGAGGATAGGGTATTGAGGATTGAAGAATCATGATTGAGGATTGAGGATTGAGGATTGAGGATTCAATATTGAGTATTGAGGATTGAAGATCGACTATTGAGGATTGCGAGTTGAGGATTGAGGGTTGGGGATTAAGGATTGAAGATTGAGTATTGAGGATTGAAGGTTGAGGATTGTGGATTGAGGATTGAGGATTGAGGATGGAGGATCGAGGATTGAGGATTGAAGATTGAGTATTGAGGATTGAAGATTGAGGATTGAGGATTGAAGATTGAGGATTGAAGATAAACATTGAGGATTGAGGATTGAGGATTGAGGATTGAGGATTGAGGATTGAGGATTGAAGATTGAGTATTGAGGATAGAAGATTGAGGATTGAGGATTGAGGATTGAGGATTGAGGATTGAAGATTGAGTACTGAGGATTGAAGATTCAGATTGAGGATTGAGGATTGAGGACTGAGGATGGAGGATTGAGGATTGAAGGTTCAGTATTGAGGATTGAAGATTGAGTATTGAGGATTGAGGATTGAACATTGAGGACTGAGTGTTGAGGGTTGAGTGATGAGAATTGATGTTTGTGGATAGAGATTTGAAGATTGCAGATTGAGTATTGAGTATTGAAAACTGTGAATTGAGTATATTCTATTGAGGATTGAGGATTGACAACTGATTGTTGAGGACTGAGGGCTGAAGGTTGATGATTCAGGATTGAGGATTCAGGATTGAGGTTTGAGAAGAGAGGACTGAGGATTGAGGATTGAGGATTGAGAATTGAGGATTGAGGATTCAGGATTGAAGATTGAGGATTGGCTGTTGAGTATTGAACATTGAGGATTGAGGATTGAGTATTGAGGATTGAGGATTGAAGGTTGAATATTGATGAATGAAGATTGAGGAATGAGGATTGAGGGTTGTGGATTGAGAACGAGGACTGAGGGCTGAGTGTTGATGCCTGAGGTCTGAGGATTGAGGATTGAGGATTGCCAACTGAGGATTGAGGATTGCCAACTGAGGATTGAGGATTGAGGATTGAAGGTTGAGGATTGGGTATTGAGGATTAAAGAATGAGGATTGAAGAATGAGGTTTGGGGATTGAGTATTGAGTATTGAGGATTGAATATTGAGTATTGAGGATTGAATATTGATGATTGAGGATTGAGGATTGAGGATTGAGGATTGAAGATTGAGTATTGAGGATTGAGGATTGAGGATTGAGGATTGAGGATTGAGGATTGAGGATTGAAGGTTGAGGATTGGGTATTGAGGATTGAGGATTGAGGATTGAAGATTGAGGATAGGGTATTGAGGATTGAAGAACCATGATTGAGGATTGAGGATTGAGGATTGAGGATTCAATATTGAGTATTGAGGATTGAAGATCGACTATTGAGGATTGCGTGTTGAGGATTGAGGGTTGGGGATTAAGGATTGAAGATTGAGTATTGAGGATTGAAGGTTGAGGATTGTGGATTGAGGATTGAGGATTGAGGCTTGAATATTGAGGATTGGGGACTGAGTGTTGAGGGTTGAGTGATGAGAATTGATGTTTGTGGATAGAGATCTGAAGATTGCAGGTTGAGTATTGAGTATTGAAAACTGTGAAGTCATGATATTCTATTGAGGATTGAGGATGGACCACTGATTGTTGAGGACTGAGGGCTGAAGATTGAGGATTCAGGATTGAGGATTCAGGATTGAGGTTTGAGGACTGAGGATTGAGGATTGAGGATTGAGGATTGAGGATTGAGGATTGAGAATTGAGGATTGAGGATTGAGGATTGAAGATTGAGGATTGGCTGTTGAGGATTGAACATTGAGGATTGAGGATTGAGGATTGAGGATTGAATATTGATGAATGAAGATTGAGGATTGAGGATTGAAGGTCGTGGATTGAGGACGAGGACTGAGGGTTGAGTATTGATACTTGAGGCCTGAGGATTGAGGATTGAGGATTGCGAATTGAGGATTGAGGATTGAAGATTGAGTATTGAGGATTGAAGGTTGAGGATTGTGGATTGCGGATTGAGGATTGAGGATTGAAAATTGAGGATTGGGGACTGAATGTTGAGGGTTGAATGATGAGAATTGATGTTTGTGGATAGAGATTTGAAGATTGCAGATTGAGTATTGAGTATTGAAAACTGTGAATTGGTGATATTCTATTGAGGATTGAGGATTGACAACTGAATGTTGAGGACTGAGGGCTGAAGATCGAGGATTCAGGATTGAGGGTTCAGAATTGAGGTTTGAGGACTGAGGATTGAGGATTGAAGATTGAGTATTGAGGATTGAAGATTGAGGATTGAGGATTGAGGATTGAGGATTGAGGATGAGGGCTGAGGGTTGAGGATTGAGGTTTGAGGACTAAGGACAGAGGATTGAGGATTGATAATTGAGGATTGAGGATTGAAGATTGAGTATTGAGGATTGAAGATTAAGATTGAGGATTGAGGATTGAGGGTTGAGGGTTGAAGATTGAGTTTTGAGGATTGAAGATTGAGGATTGAGGATTGAGGATTGAGGATTGAGGATTGAAGATTGAGTATTGAGGATTGAAGCCTGACGATTGAGGATTGAGGATTGACGATTGAGAATAGAGGATTGAGGATTGAGGATTGAAGATTGAGGATTGGGTATTGAGGATTGAAGAATGAGGATTGAGGATTGAGGATTGAGGATTGAGGATTGAAGACTGAGTGTTGAGGGTTGAGTGATGAGAATTGATGTTTGTGGATAGAGATTTGAAGAATGCAGATTGAGTATTGAGTATTGAAAACTGTGAATTGATGATATTCTATTGAGGATTGAGGATTGACAACTGATTGTTGAGGACTGAGGGCTGAAGATTGAGGATTCAGGATTGAGGATTCAGGATTGAGGGTTGAGGAGTGAGGATTGAGGATTGAGTATTGAGGATTGAGGATCGAGAATTGAAGATTGAGGATTGAGGATTGAGGGTTGTGGATTGAGGATGAATACTGAGGGTTGGGTATTGATGTTTGACGTCAGAGGATTGAGGATTGAGGATTCAGGATTGAGGATTGAGGATTGAGGATTGAAGATTGAATATTGATGATTGAAGATTGAGGATTGAGGATTGAGGGTTGTGGATTGAGGACGAGGACTGAGGGTTGAGTATTGATGTTTGAGGTCTGAGGACTGAGGATTGAAGATTGAGTATTGGGTATTAAGGAATGAAGAAAGAGGATTGAGGACTGAGGATTAACGATTGAGGATTGAAGATGGAGTATTGAGGATTGAAGATTGACGATTGAGGATTGAGGATTGAGGATCGAGGATTGAGGATTGAGGATTGAGGATTGAAGATTGAGTATTGAGGATTGAAGATTGAGGATTGAGGATTGAGGATTGAGGATTGAGGATTGAAGATTGAGTATTGAGGATTGAAGATTAAGATTGAGGATTGAGGGTTGAGGATTTAGGGTTGATGATTGAGGATTGGGGACTGAGTATTGAGGGTTGAGTGGTGAGAATTGATGTTTGGGGATAGAGATCTGTAGATTGCAGATTGAGTATTGAGTATTGAAAACTGTGAATTGAGGATATTGTATTGAGGATTCAGGATTGGCAACTGATTGTTGAGGACTCAGGGCTGAAGATTGAGGATTCAGGATTGAGGATTCAGGATTGAGGTTTGAGGCCTGAGGATTGAGGATTGAGGATTGAGGATTGAGGATTGAGGATTGAAGACTGAGGATCGGGTATTGAGGATTGAACATTGAGGATTGAAGATTGAGTATTGAGGATTGAAGATGGAGAATTGAGGATTGAGGATTGAGGATTGATGGTGAGGGCTGAGGTTTGAGGATTGAGGTTTGATGGCTGTGGACTGAGGATTGAGGGTTGAGAATTGAGGATTGAGGATTAAGGATTGAAGATTGAGGATTGGGTATTGAGGATTGAAGAATGAGGATTGAGGATTGAGGATTGAGGATTGAGGATTGAGGATTGAGGATAGAGGATTGAGGATTGAGGATTGAAGATTGAGTATTGAGGATTGAAGATTGAGGATTGAGGATTGAGGATTCAGGATTGAGGATTGAAGATTGAGTACTGAAGATTGAAGATTGAGGATTGAGGATTGAGGATTGAGGATTGAAGATTGAGTATTGAGGATTGAAGATTGAGGATTGAGGATTGAGGATTGAGGATTGAGGATTGAAGATTGAGTACTGAGGATTGAAGATTAAGATTGAGGATTGAGGATTGAGGACTGAGGATTGAGGATTGAGGATTGAAGGTTCAGTATTGAGGATTGAAGATTGAGAATTGAGGATTGAGCATTGAACATTGAGGACTGAGTGTTGAGGGTTGAGTGATGAGAATTGATGTTTGTGGATAGAGATTTGAAGATTGCAGATTGAGTATTCAGTATTGAAAACTGTGACTTGAGTATATCCTATTGAGGATTGAGGATTGACAACTGATTGTTGAGGACTGAGGGCTGAAGATTGAGGGTTCCGGATTGAGGATTCAGAATTGAAATTTGAGGACTGAGCATTGAGGATTGAAGATTGAGTATTGAGGATTGAAGATTGAGAATTGAGGATTGAGGATTGAGGATTGAGGATTGAGGATGAGGGCTGAGGGTTGAGGATTGAGGTTTGAGGACCGAGGACTGAGGATTGAGTATTGAGAATTGAGGATTGAGGATTGAGGGTTGAAGACTGAGGATTGGGTATTGAGGATTGAAGAATGAGGATTGAGGATTGAGGATTGAGGATTGAGGATTGAAGATTGAGTATTGAGGATTGAAGATTGACGATCGAGGATTGAGAATTGAGGATTGAGTATTGAGGATTGAGGATTGAAGATTGAGTATTGAGGATTGAAGGTTGAGGATTGTGGATTGAGGATTGAGGACTGAAGATTGAATATTGATGATTGAAGATTGAGGATTGAGGATTGATGGTTGTGGATTGAGGACGTGGACTGAGGGTTGAGTATTGCTGTTTGAAGTCTGAGGATTGAGGATTGAGTATTGAGAATTGAGGATTGAGGATTGAGGATTGAAGATTGAGGATTGGGTATTGAGGATTGAAGATTAAGATTGAGGATTGAGGGTTGAGGATTTAGGGTTGATGATTGAGGATTGGGGACTGAGTATTGAGGGTTGAGTGATGAGAATTGATGTTTGTGGATAGAGATCTGTAGATTGCAGATTGAGTATTGAGTATTGAAAACTGTGAATTGAGGATATTGCATTGAGGATTCAGGATTGGCAACTGATTGTTGAGGACTCAGGGCTGAAGATTGAGGATTCAGGATTGAGGATTCAGGATTGAGGTTTGAGGTCTGAGGATTGAGGATTGAGGATTGAGGATTGAGGATTGAGGATTGAAGACTGAGGATTGGGTATTGAGGATTGAACATTGAGGATTGAAGATTGAGTATTGAGGATTGAAGATTGAGAATTGAGGATTGAGGATTGAGGATTAATGTTGAGGGCTGAGGTTTGAGGATTGAGGTTTGATGGCTGTGGACTGAGGATTGAGGGTTGAGAATTGAGGATTGAGGATTAAGGATTGAAGATTGAGGATTGGGTATTGAGGATTGAAGAATGAGGATTGAGGATTGAATATTGAGTATTGAGGATTGAAGATTAAGGATTGAGGATTGAGGATTGAGGATTGATGATGAGGGCTGAGGTTTGAGGATTGAGGTTTGATGACTGTGGACTGAGGATTGAGGGTTGAGAATTGAGGATTGAGGATTAAGGATTGAAGATTGAGGATTGGGTATTGAGGATCGAAGAATGAGGATTGAGGATTGAGGATTGAGGATTGAGGATTGAGGATTGAGGATAGAGGATTGAGGATTGAGGATTGAAGATTGAGTATTGAGGATTGAAGATTGAGGATTGATGATTGAGGATTCAGGATTGAGGATTGAAGATTGAGTACTGAAGATTGAAGATTGAGGATTGAGGATTGAGGATTGAGGATTGAGGATTGAGGATTGAGGATTGAAGATTGAGTATTGAGGATTGAAGATTGAGGATTGAGGATTGAGGATTGAGGATTGAGGATTGAAGATTGAGTACTGAGGATTGAAGATTAAGATTGAGGATTGAGGATTGAGGACTGAGGATTGAGGATTGAGGATTGAAGGTTCAGTATTGAGGATTGAAGATTGAGAATTGAGGATTGAGTATTGGACATTGAGGACTGAGTGTTGAGGGTTGAGTGATGAGAATTGATGTTTGTGGATAGAGATTTGAAGATTGCAGATTGAGTATTCAGTATTGAAAACTGTGAATTGAGTATATTCTATTGAGGATTGAGGATTGACAACTGATTGTTGAGGACTGAGGGCTGAAGATTGAGGGTTCCGGATTGAGGATTCAGAATTGAAATTTGAGGACTGAGCATTGAGGATTGAAGATTGAGTATTGAGGATTGAATATTGAGAATTGAGGATTGAGGATTGAGGATTGAGGATTGAGGATGAGGGCTGAGGGTTGAGGATAGAGGTTTGAGGGCCGAGGACTGAGGATTGAGGATTGAGAATTGAGGATTGAGGATTGAGGGTTGAAGACTGAGGATTGGGTATTGAGGATTGAGGATTGAGGATTGAAGATTGAGTATTGAGGATTGAAGATTGACGATCGAGGATTGAGAATTGAGGATTGAGTATTGAGGATTGAGGATTGAAGATTGAGTATTGAGGATTGAAGGTTGAGGATTGTGGATTGAGGATTGAGGATTGAGGATTGAAAATTGAGGATTGGGGACTGAATGTTGAGGGTTGAATAATGAGAATTAATGTTTGTGGATAGAGATTTGAAGATGGCAGGTTGAGTATTGAGTATTGAAAACTGTGAAATCATGGTATTCTATTGAGGATTGAGGATGGACCACTGACTGTTGAGGACTGAGGGCTGAAGATTGAGGATTCAGGATTGAGGATTCAGGATTGAGGTTTGAGGACTGAGGATTGAGGATTGAGGATTGAGGATTGAGGATTGAGGATTGAGGATTGAAGACTGAGGATCGGGTATTGAGGATTGAACATTGAGGATTGAGGATTGAGGATTGAGGATTGACGATTGAGGATTGAGGATTGAGGATTGAGGATTGAGGATTGAGGATTGAGGATTGAAGATTGAGTATTCAGGATTGAAGATTGAGGATTGAGGATTGAGGATTGAGGATTGAAGATTGAGTACTGAGGACTGAAGATTAAGATTGAGGATTGAGGATTGAGGATTGAGGATTGAGGATTGAGGATTGAAGATTGAGTATTGAGGATTGAAGATCGAGGATTGAGAATTGAGGATTGAGTATTGAGGATTGAGGATTGAAGGTTGAGGATTGTGGATTGAGGATTGAGGATTGAGCATTGAATATTGAGGATTGGCGACTGAGTGTTGAGGGTTGAATGATGAGAATTGATGTTTGTGGATAGAGATTTGAAGGTTGCAGATTGAGTATTGAGTATTGAAAACTGTGAATTGATGATATTCTATTGAGGATTGAGGATTGACAACTGATTGTTGAGGACTGAGGGCTGAAGCTTG
Source organism: Calliopsis andreniformis (assembly GCF_051401765.1). Lineage (NCBI taxonomy): Eukaryota > Metazoa > Arthropoda > Insecta > Hymenoptera > Andrenidae > Calliopsis > Calliopsis andreniformis. The sequence continues at coordinate 1,661,814 of NW_027480499.1, forward strand.
AGGACTCAGGATTGAGGATTCAGGATTGAGGTTTGAGGAGAGAGGACTGAGGATTGAGGATTGAGGATTGAGAATTGAGGATTGAGGATTGAGGATTGAAGATTGAGGATTGGCTGTTGAGTATTGAACATTGAGGATTGAGGATTGAGTATTGAGGATTGAGGATTGAAGGTTGAATATTGATGAATGAAGATTGAGGAATGAGGATTGAGGGTTGTGGATTGAGAACGAGGACTGAGGGTTGAGTGTTGATGCCTGAGGTCTGAGGATTGAGGATTGAGGATTGCGAACTGAGGATTGAGGATTGAGGATTGAAGGTTGAGGATTGGGTATTGAGGATTGAAGAATGAGGATTGAAGAATGAGGTTTGGGGATTGAGTATTGAGTATTGAGGATTGAATATTGATAATTGAGGATTGATGATTGAGGATTGAGGATTGGGGACTGAGGACTGAGGATTGACGATTGAGAATTGAGGATTGAGGATTGCGGATTGAAGATTGAGGATTGGGTATTGAGGATTGTAGGATGAGGTTTGAAGATTGAGTACTGAGGATTGAAGATTAAGATTCAGGATTGAGGTTTCAGGAGAGAGGACTGAGGATTGGGGATTGATGATTGAGGATTGAGGATTGAAGGTTGAGGATTGGGTATTGAGGATTGAACATTGAGGATTGAGGATTGAGTACTGAAGATTGAGGATTGAGGATTGAGGGTTGTGGATTGAGGACGAGGACTGAGGGTTGAATATTTATGATTGAGGTCTGAGGATTGAAGATTGAGGATTGAGAATTGAGGATTGAGGATTGAGGATTGAAGATTGAGGATTGGGTATTGAGGATTGAGGATTGAGGATTGAAGATTGAGGATAGGGTATTGAGGATTGAAGAATGATGATTGAGTATTGAAGAATGATGATTGAGGATTATGGATTGAGAATTGAGGATTGAATATTGAGTATTGAGGATTGAAGATCGACTATTGAGGATTGCGGATTGAGGATTGAGGGCTGGGGATTGAGGATTGAAGATTGAGTATTGAGGATTGAAGGTTGAGGATTGTGGATTGAGGATTGAGGCTTGAATATTGAGGATTGGGGACTGAGTGTTGAGGGTTGAGTGATGAGGATTGATGTATGTGGATAGAAATTTGAAGATTGCAGGTTGAGTATTGAGTATTGAATACTGTGAAATCATGATATTCTATTGAGGATTGAGGATGGACCACTGATTGTTGAGGACTGAGGGCTGAAGCTTGAGGATTCAGGATTGAGGATTCAGGATTGAGGTTTGAGAAGAGAGGACTGAGGATTGAGGATTGAGGATTGAGAATTGAGGATTGAGGGTTGAGGATTGAAGATTGAGGATTGGCTGTTGAGTATTGAACATTGAGGATTGAGGATTGAGTATCGAGGATTGAGGATTGAAAGTTGAATATTGATGAATGAAGATTGAGGAATGAGGATTGAGGGTTGTGGATTGAGAACGAGGACTGAGGGTTGAGTGTTGATGCCTGAGGTCTGAGGATTGAGGATTGAGGATTGCGAACTGAGGATTGAGGATTGAGGATTGAAGGTTGAGGATTGGGTATTGAGGATTAAAGAATGAGGATTGAAGAATGAGGTTTGGGGATTGAGTATTGAGTATTGAGGATTGAATATTGAGTATTGAGGATTGAATATTGATGATTGAGGATTGAGGATTGAGGATTGAGGATTGAAGATTGAGTATTGAGGATTGAGGATTGAGGATTGAGGATTGAGGATTGAGGATTGAGGATTGAGGATTGAAGATTGAGGATTGAGGATTGAGGATTGAGGATTGAGGACTGAGGATTGAGGATTGAGGATTGAAGGTTCAGTATTGAGGATTGAAGATTGAGAATTGAGGATTGAGCATTGAACATTGAGGACTGAGTGTTGAGGGTTGAGTGATGAGAATTGATGTTTGTGGATAGAGATTTGAAGATTGCAGATTGAGTATTCAGTATTGAAAACTGTGACTTGAGTATATTCTATTGAGGATTGAGGATTGACAACTGATTGTTGAGGACTGAGGGCTGAAGATTGAGGGTTCCGGATTGAGGATTCAGAATTGAAATTTGAGGACTGAGCATTGAGGATTGAAGATTGAGTATTGAGGATTGAAGATTGAGAATTGAGGATTGAGGATTGAGGATTGAGGATTGAGGATGAGGGCTGAGGGTTGAGGATTGAGGTTTGAGGACCGAGGACTGAGGATTGAGGATTGAGAATTGAGGATTGAGGATTGAGGGTTGAAGACTGAGGATTGGGTATTGAGGATTGAAGAATGAGGATTGAGGATTGAGGATTGAGGATTGAGGATTGAAGATTGAGTATTGAGGATTGAAGATTGACGATCGAGGATTGAGAATTGAGGATTGAGTATTGAGGATTGAGGATTGAAGATTGAGTATTGAGGATTGAAGGTTGAGGATTGTGGATTGAGGATTGAGGACTGAAGATTGAATATTGATGATTGAAGATTGAGGATTGAGGATTGATGGTTGTGGATTGAGGACGTGGACTGAGGGTTGAGTATTGCTGTTTGAAGTCTGAGGATTGAGGATTGAGGATTGAGAATTGAGGATTGAGGATTGAGGATTGAAGATTGAGGATTGGGTATTGAGGATTGAAGATTAAGATTGAGGATTGAGGGTTGAGGATTTAGGGTTGATGATTGAGGATTGGGGACTGAGTATTGAGGGTTGAGTGATGAGAATTGATGTTTGTGGATAGAGATCTGTAGATTGCAGATTGAGTATTGAGTATTGAAAACTGTGAATTGAGGATATTGCATTGAGGATTCAGGATTGGCAACTGATTGTTGAGGACTCAGGGCTGAAGATTGAGGATTCAGGATTGAGGATTCAGGATTGAGGTTTGAGGTCTGAGGATTGAGGATTGAGGATTGAGGATTGAGGATTGAGGATTGAAGACTGAGGATTGGGTATTGAGGATTGAACATTGAGGATTGAAGATTGAGTATTGAGGATTGAAGATTGAGAATTGAGGATTGAGGATTGAGGATTAATGTTGAGGGCTGAGGTTTGAGGATTGAGGTTTGATGGCTGTGGACTGAGGATTGAGGGTTGAGAATTGAGGATTGAGGATTAAGGATTGAAGATTGAGGATTGGGTATTGAGGATTGAAGAATGAGGATTGAGGATTGAATATTGAGTATTGAGGATTGAAGATTAAGGATTGAGGATTGAGGATTGAGGATTGATGATGAGGGCTGAGGTTTGAGGATTGAGGTTTGATGACTGTGGACTGAGGATTGAGGGTTGAGAATTGAGGATTGAGGATTAAGGATTGAAGATTGAGGATTGGGTATTGAGGATTGAAGAATGAGGATTGAGGATTGAGGATTGAGGATTGAGGATTGAGGATTGAGGATAGAGGATTGAGGGTTGAAGATTGAATATTGATGATTAAAGATTGAGGGTTGAGGATTGAGGGTTGTGGATTGAGGACGAGGACTGAGTGTTGAATATTGATGTCTGAGGTCTGAGGATTGAGGATTGAGAATTGAGAATTGAGGATTGAGGATTGAAGATTGAGGATTGGGTATTGAGGATTGACGAATGAGGATTGAGGATTGCGGATTGAGGATTGAAGATTGAGTATTGAGGATTGAAGATTGAGGATTGAGGATTGAGGATTGAGGATTGGGGATTGAGGATTGCGAATTGAAGATTCAGTATTGAGGATTGAATGTTCAGAATTGAGGATGAGGATTGAACATTGAGTACTGAGTGTTGAGGGTTGAGTGATGAGAATTTATGTTTCTGGATAGAGATTTGAAGATTGCAGATTGAGTATTGAGTATTGAAAACTGTGAATTGAGGATATTCTATTGAGGATTGAGGATTGACAACTGAATGTTGAGGACTGAGGGCTGAACATTGAGGATTCAGGATTGAGGATTCAGAATTGAGGTTTGAGGTCTGAGGATTGAGGATAGAAGATTGTGTATTGAGGATTGAAGATTGAGGATTGAGGATTGAGGATTGAGGATTGAGGATGAGGGCTGAGGGTTGAGTATTGATACTTGAGGCCTGAGGATTGAGGATTGAGGATTGCGAATTGAGGATTGAGGATTGAGGATTGGGGATTGAAGATTGAGTACTGAGGACTGAAGATTAAGATTGAGGACAGAGGATTGAGGATTGAGGATTGAGGATTGAGGGTTGAAGATTGAGGATTGGGTATTGAGGATTGAAGAATGAGGATTGAGGATTGAGGATTGAGGGTTGAAGATTGAGGATTGGGTATTGAGGATTGAAGAATGAGGATTGAGTATTGAGAATTGAGGATTGAGGATTGAAGATTGAGTGTTGAGGATTGAAGATTGACGATCAAGGATTGAGGATTGAGGATTGAGGATTGAAGATTGAGTACTGAGTATTGAAGATTAAGATTGAGGATTGAGGATTGAAGACTGAGGATTGAGGATTGAGGATTGAACGTTCAGTATTGAGGATTGAAGATTGAGAATTGAGGATTGAGGATTGAACACTGAGGACTGAGTGTTGAGGGTTGAGTGATGAGAATTGATGTGTGTGGATAGAGATTTGAAGATTGCTGATTGAGTATTGAGTATTGAAAACTGTGAATTGAGTATATTCTATTGAGGATTGAGGATTGACAACCGATTGTTGAGGACTGAGGGCTGAAGACTGAGGGTTCCGGATTGAGGATTCAGAATTGAAATTTGAGGACTGAGCTTTGAGGATTGAAGATTGAGTATTGAGGATTGAAGATTGAGAATTGAGGATTGAGGATTGAGGATTGAGGATTGAGGATTGAAGGTTGAATATTGATGAATGAAGATTGAGGATTGAGGATTGAGGGTTGTGGATTGAGAACGAGGACTGAGGGTTGAGCGTTGATGCCTGAGGTCTGAGGATTGAGGATTGAGGATTGCGAACTGAGCATTGAGGATTGAGGCTTGAAGATTGAGGATTGGGTATTGAGGATTGAAGAATGAGGATTGAAGAATGAGGATTGGGGATTGAGAATTGAGGATTGAGGACTGAATATTGAGTATTGGGGATTGAATATTGAGGATTGAGGATTGAGGATTGAGGATTGAGGATTGAGGATTGAGGATTGAAGATTGAGTAGTGAGGATTGAAGATTGAGGACTGAGGATTGAGGATTGAGGATTGAGGATTGAGGATTGAGGATTGAAGATTGAGGATTTAGGATTGAGGATTGAGGATTGAGGGTTGTGGATTGAGGACGAGGACTGAGGGTTGAATATTTATGATTGAGGTCTGAGGATTGAGGATTGAGGATTGAGAATTGAGGACTGAGGATTGAGGATTGAAGATTGAGGATTGGGTATTGAGGATTGAGCATTGAGGATTGAAGATTGAGGATAGGGTATTGAGGATTGAAGAATGATGATTGAGGATTGAGGATTGAGGATTGAGTATTGAATATTGAGTATTGAGGATTGAAGATCGACTATTGAGGATTGCGAATTGAGGATTGAGGGTTGGGGATTGAGGATTGAGGATTCGGAATTGAGGGTTTGAGGACTGAGGTTTGAGGATTGAAGATTGAGTATTGAGGATTGAAGTTTGAGGATTGAGGATTGAGGATTGAGGATTGAGGATGAGGGCTGAGGGTTGGGGATTGAGGATTGAGGATTCGGAATTGAGGTTTGAGGACTGAGGTTTGAGGATTGAAGATTGAGGATTGTGGATTGAGGATTGAGGATTGAGGCTTGAATATTGAGGATTGGGGACTGAGTGTTGGGGATTGAGTGATGAGGATTGATGTTTGTGGATAGAGATATGAAGATTGCAGGTTGAGTATTGAGTATTGAAAACTGTGAAATCATGATATTCTATTGAGGATTGAGGATGGACCACTGATTGTTGAAGACTGAGGGCTGAAGATTGAGGATTCAGGGTTGAGGATTCAGGATTGAGGTTTGAGGACTGAGGATTGAGGATTGAGGGTTGAGGATTGAGGATTGAGGATTGAGGATTGAAGACTGAGGATTGGGTATTGAGGTTTGAACATTGAGGATTGAGGATTGAGGTTTGAGGAGTGAAGATTGAGGATTCAGGATTGAGGATTGAGGATCGAGGATTGAGGGTTGAAGATTGAATATTGATGATAAAAGATTGAGGGTTGAGGATTGAGGGTTGTGGATTGAGGACGAGGACTAAGTGTTGAATATTGATGTCTGAGGTCTGAGGATTGAGGATTGAGAACTGAGAATTGAGGATTGAGGATTGAAGATTGATGATTGGGTATTGAGGATTGACGAATGAGGATTGAGGATTGCGGATTGAGGATTGAAGATTGAGTATTGAGGATTGAAGATTGAGGATTGAGGATTGAGGATTGAGGATTGGGGATTGAGGATTGCGAATTGAAGATTCAGTATTGAGGATTGAAGATTCAGAATTGAGAATGAGGATTGAAAATTGAATACTGAGTGTTGAGGGTTGAGTGATGAGAATTTATGTTTCTGGATAGAGATTTGAAGATTGCAGATTGAGTATTGAGTATTGAAAACTGTGAATTGAGGATATTCTATTGAGGATTGAGGATTGACAACTGAATGTTGAGGACTGAGGGCTGAAGATTGAGGATTCAGGATTGAGGATTCGGAATTGAGGTTTGAGGACTGAGTTTGAGGATTGAAGATTGAGTATTGAGGATTGAAGTTTGAGGATTGAGGATTGAGGATTGAGGATTGAGGATGAGGGCTGAGGGTTGAGGATTGAGGTTTGAGGACTAAGGACAGAGGATTCAGGATTGAGAATTGAGGATTGAGGATTGAGGATTGAAGATTGAGGATTGGGTATTGAGGATCGAAGTATGAGGATTGAGGATTGAAAACTGTGAATTGATGATAGTCTATTGAGGATTGAGGATTGACAACTGATTGTTGAGGACTGAGTGCTGAATATTGAGGGTTCCGGATTGAGGATTCAGAATTGAAATTTGAGGACTGAGCATTGAGGATTGAAGATTGAGTATTGCGGATTGAAGATTGAGAATTGAGGATTGAGGATTGAGGATTGAGGATTCGGAATTGAGGTTTGAGGACTGAGGTTTGAGGATTGAAGATTGAGTATTGAGGATTGAAGTTTGAGGATTGAGGATTGAGGATTGAGGATTGAGGATGAGGGCTGAGGGTTGAGGATTGAGGTTTGAGGACTAAGGACAGAGGATTCAGGATTGAGAATTGAGGATTGAGGATTGAGGATTGAAGATTGAGGATTGGGTATTGAGGATCGAAGTATGAGGATTGAGGATTGAGGATTGAGGATTGAGGATTGAATATTGAGTATTGAGGATTGAAGATTGACTATTGAGGATTGCGAACTGAGGATTGAGGATTGAGGATTGGGGATTGAAGATTGAGTATTGAGGATTGAAGGTTGAGGATTGTGGATTGAGAATTGAGGATTGAGGCTTGAATATTGAGGATTGGGGCTGAGTGTTGAGGGTTGAGTTGTGAGAATTGATGTTTGTGGATAGAGATTTGAAGATTGCAGGTTGAGTATTGAGTATTGAAAACTGTGAATTCATGATATTCTATTGAGGATTGAGGATTGACCACTGATTGTTGAGGACTGAGGGCTGAAGATTGAGGATTCAGGATTGAGGATTCAGGATTGAGGTTTGAGGACTGATGATTGAGGATTGAGGATTGAGGATTGAGGATTGAGGATTGAGGATTGAAGACTGAGGATCGGGTATTGAGGATTGAACATTGAGGATTGAGGATTGAGGATTGAGGATTGACGATTGAGGATTGAGGATTGAGGATTGAGGATTGAGGATTGAGGATTGAGGATTGAAGATTGAGTATTCAGGATTGAAGATTGAGGATTGAGGATTGAGGATTGAGGATTGAAGATTGAGTACTGAGGACTGAAGATTAAGATTGAGGATTGAGGATTGAGGATTGAGGATTGAGGATTGAGGATTGAAGATTGAGTATTGAGGGAGAATTGAGGATTGAGTATTGAGGATTGAGGATTGAAGGTTGAGGATTGTGGATTGAGGATTGAGGATTGAGCATTGATATTGAGGATTGGCGACTGAGTGTTGAGGGTTGAATGATGAGAATTGATGTTTGTGGATAGAGATTTGAAGGTTGCAGATTGAGTATTGATTATTGAAAACTGTGAATTGATGATGTTCTATTGAGGATTGAGGATTGACAACTGATTGTTGAGGACTGAGGGGCTGAAGCTTGAGGACTCAGGATTGAGGATTCAGGATTGAGGTTTGAGGAGAGAGGACTGAGGATTGAGGATTGAGGATTGAGAATTGAGGATTGAGGGATTGAGGATTGAAGATTGAGGATTGGCTGTTGAGTATTGAACAGTTGAGGATTGAGGATTGAGTATTGAGGATTGAGGATTGAAGGTTGAATTATTGATGAATGAAGATTGAGGAATGAGGATTGAGGGTTGTGGATTGAGAACGAGGACTGAGGGGTTGAGTGTTGATGCTTGAGGTCTGAGGATTGAGGATTGAGGATTGCGAACTGAGGATTGAGGATTGAGGATTGAAGGTTGAGGATTGGGTATTGAGGATTGAAGATGAGGATTGAAGAATGAGGTTTGGGGATTGAGTATTGAGTATTGAGGATTGAAGTTTGAGGATTGAGGATTGAGGATTGAGGATTGAGGATGAGGGCTGAGGGTTGGGGATTGAGGATTGAGGGATTCGGAATTGAGGTTTGAGGACTGAGGTTTGAGGATTGAAGATTGAGGATTGTGGATTGAGGATTGAGGATTGAGGCTTGAATATTGAGGATTGGGGACTGAGTGTTGGGGATTGAGGTGATGAGGATTGATGTTTGTGGATAGAGATATGAAGATTGTCAGGTTGAGTATTGAGTATTGAAAACTGTGAAATCATGATATTCTATTGAGGATTGAGGATGGACCACTGATTGTTGAAGACTGAGGCTGAAGATTGAGGGATTCAGGGTTGAGGATTCAGGATTGAGGTTTGAGGACTGAGGATTGAGGACTTGAGGGTTGAGGATTGAGGATTGAGATTGAGGATTGAAGACTGAGGATTGGTAATTGAGGTGTTGAACATTGAGGATTGAGGATTGAGGTTTGAGGACGTGAAGATTGAGGATTCAGGATTGAGGATTGAGGATCGAGGATTGAGGGTTGAAGATTGAATATTGATGATAAAAGATTGAGGGTTGAGAGATTGAGGGTTGTGGATTGAGGACGAGGACTAAGTGTTGAATATTGATGTCTGAGGTCTGAGGATTGAGGATTGAGAACTGAGAATTGAGGATTGAGGATTGAAGATTGATGATTGGGTATTGAGGATTGACGAATGAGGATTGAGGATTGCGGATTTGAGGATTGAAGATTGAGTATTGAGGATTGAAGATTGCAGGATTGAGGATAGCAGGATTGAGGATTGAGGATTGGAGGATTGCGCGAATTGAAGATTCAGTATTGAGGATTGAAGATTCAGAATTGAGAAATGAGGATTGAAAATTGAATACTGAGTGTTGAGGGTTGAAGTGATGAGAATTTATGTTTCTGGATAGAGATTTGAAGATTGCAGATTGAGTATTGAGTATTGAAAACTGTGAATTGAGGATATTCTACTGAGGATTGAGGATTGACAACTGAATGTTGAGGACTGAGGGCTGAAGATTGAGGATTCAGGATTGAGGATTTCGGAATTGAGGTTTGAGGACTGAGGTTTGAGGATTGAAGATTGAGTATGAGGATTGAAGTTTGAGGATTGAGGATTGAGGATTGAGGATTGAGGATGAGGGCTGAGGGTTGAGGATTGAGGTTTGAGGACTAAGGACAGAGGATTCAGGATTGAGAATTGAGGATTGAGGATTGAGGATTGAAGATTGAGGATTGGGTATTGAGGATCGAAGTATGAGGATTGAGGATTGAAAACTGTGAATTGATGATAGTCTATTGAGGATTGAGGATTGACAACTGATTGTTGAGGACTGAGTGCTGAATATTGAGGGTTCCGGATTGAGGATTCAGAATTGAAATTTGAGGATCTGAGTCATTGAGGATTGAAGATTGAGTATTGCGGATTGAAGATTGAGAATTGAGGATTGAGGATTGGGAATTGAGGATTCGGATTGAGTTTGGGTTGAGGTGATCGAGGTTGAGGATTGAGTTGAGTATGAGGATTGAAGTTGAGGATTGAGGATTGAGGATTGAGGGATGGGTTGAGGGTGAGGGTTGAGGGTTGTGGATTTTGAGGACTAAGGACAGAGGATTCAGGATTGAGAATTGAGGATTGAGGATTGAGGATTGAAGATTGAGGATTGGGTATTGAGGATCGAAGTATGAGGATTGAGGATTGAGGATTGAGGACTTGAATATTGAGTATTGAGGATTGAAGATTGGACTATTGAGGATTGCGAACTGAGGATTGAGGATTGAGGATTGGGGATTGAAGATTGAGTATTGAGGATTGAAGGTTGAGGATTGTGGATTGAGAATTGAGGATTGAGGCTTGAACTATTGAGGATTGGGGCTGAGTGTTGAGGGTTGAGTTGTGAGAATTGATGTTTGTGGATAGAGATTTGAAGATTGCAGGTTGAGTATTGAGTATTGAAAACTGTGAATTCATGATATTCTATTGAGGATTGAGGATTGACCACTGACTGTGAGGACTGAGGGCTGAAGATTGAGGATTCAGGATTGAGTATTCAGGATTGAGGTTTGAGGACTGATGATTGAGATTGAGGATTGAGGATTGAGGATGAGGATTGAGGATTGAAGACTGAGGATCGGGTATTGAGGATTGAACATTGAGGATTGAGGATTGAGGATTGAGGATTGACGATTGAGGATTGAGGATTGAGGATTGAGGATGAGGATTGAGATTGAGGACTTGAAGATTGAGTATTCAGGATTGAAGATTGAGGATTGAGGATTGAGGATTGAGGATTGAAGATTGAGTACTGAGGACTGAAGATTAAGATTGAGGATTGAGGATTGAGGATTGAGGATTGAGGATTGAGGATTGAAGATTGAGTATTGAGGATTGAAGATCGAGGATTGAGAATTGAGGATTGAGTATTGAGGATTGAGGATTGAAGGTTGAGGATTGTGGATTGAGGATTGAGGATTGAGCATTGAATATTGAGGATTGGCGACTGAGTGTTGAGGGTTGAATGATGAGAATTGATGTTTGTGGATAGAGATTTGAAGGTTGCAGATTGAGTATTGAGTATTGAAAACTGTGAATTGATGATATTCTATTGAGGATTGAGGATTGACAACTGATTGTTGAGGACTGAGGGCTGAAGCTTGAGGACTCAGGATTGAGGATTCAGGATTGAGGTTTGAGGAGAGAGGACTGAGGATTGAGGATTGAGGATTGAGAATTGAGGATTGAGGATTGAGGATTGAAGATTGAGGATTGGCTGTTGAGTATTGAACATTGAGGATTGAGGATTGAGTATTGAGGATTGAGGATTGAAGGTTGAATATTGATGAATGAAGATTGAGGAATGAGGATTGAGGGTTGTGGATTGAGAACGAGGACTGAGGGTTGAGTGTTGATGCCTGAGGTCTGAGGATTGAGGATTGAGGATTGCGAACTGAGGATTGAGGATTGAGGATTGAAGGTTGAGGATTGGGTATTGAGGATTGAAGAATGAGGATTGAAGAATGAGGTTTGGGGATTGAGTATTGAGTATTGAGGATTGAATATTGATAATTGAGGATTGATGATTGAGGATTGAGGATTGAGGACTGAGGACTGAGGATTGACGATTGAGAATTGAGGATTGAGGATTGCGGATTGAAGATTGAGGATTGGGTATTGAGGATTGTAGGATGAGGTTTGAAGATTGAGTACTGAGGATTGAAGATTAAGATTCAGGATTGAGGTTTCAGGAGAGAGGACTGAGGATTGGGGATTGATGATTGAGGATTGAGGATTGAAGATTGAGGATTGGGTATTGAGGATTGAACATTGAGGATTGAGGATTGAGTACTGAAGATTGAGGATCGAGGATTGAGGGTTGTGGATTGAGGACGTGGACTGAGGGTTGAGTATTGATGTTTGATGTCTGAGGATTGAGGATTGAGGATTGAGAATTGAGGATTGAGGATTGAGGATTGAAGATTGAGGATTGGGTGTTGATGATTGAAGAATGAGGATTGAGGATTGAGGATTGAGTGTTGAGGGTTGAAGATTGAGTTTTGAGGATTGAAGATTGAGGATTGAGGATTGAGGATTGAGGATTAAGGATTGAGGATTGAAGATTGATGATTGGGTATTGCGGATTGAACATTGAGGATTGAGGATTGAGGATTGAGGATTGAAGATTGAGTATTGAGGATTGAAGCCTGACGATTGAGGATTGAGGATTGACGATTGAGAATAGAGAATTGAGGATTGAGGATTGAAGATTGAGGATTGTGTATTGAGGATTGAAGAATGAGGATTGAGGATTGAGGATTGAGGATTGAGGATTGAAGATTGAGTATTGAGGATTGAAGATTAAGATTGAGGATTGAGGATTGAGTGTTGAGGGTTGAAGATTGAGTTTTGAGGACTGAAGATTGAGGATTGAGGATTGAGGATTGAGGATTGAGGATTGAAGATTGAGTATTGAGGATTGAAGCCTGACGATTGAGGATTGAGGATTGACGATTGAGAATAGAGGATTGAGGATTGAGGATTGAAGATTGAGGATTGGGTATTGAGGATTGAAGAATGAGGATTGAGGATTGAGGATTGAGGATTGAGGATTGAAGACTGAGTGTTGAGGGTTGAGTGATGAGAATTGATGTTTGTGGATAGAGATTTGAAGAATGCAGATTGAGTATTGAGTATTGAAAACTGTGAATTGATGATAGTCTATTGAGGATTGAGGATTGACAACTGATTGTTGAGGACTGAGTGCTGAATATTGAGGGTTCCGGATTGAGGATTCAGAATTGAAATTTGAGGACTGAGCATTGAGGATTGAAGATTGAGTATTGCGGATTGAAGATTGAGAATTGAGGATTGAGGATTGAGGATTGAGGATGAGGGCTGAGGGTTGAGGATTGAGGTTTGAGGACCGAGGACTGAGGATTGAGGGTTGAGAATTGAGGATTGAGGATTGAGGGTTGAAGACTGAGGATTGGGTATTGAGGATTGAAGAATGAGGATTGAGGATTGAGGATTGAGGATTGAGGATTGAAGACTGAGAATTGAGGATTGAAGATTGACGATCGAGGATTGAGAATTGAGGATTGAGTATTGAGGATTGAGGATTGAAGATTGAGTATTGAGGATTGAAGGTTGAGGATTGTGGATTGCGGATTGAGGATTGAGGATTGAAAATTGAGGATTGGGGACTGAATGTTGAGGGTTGAATGATGAGAATTGCTGTTTGTGGATAGAGATTTGAAGATTGCAGATTGAGTATTGAGTATTGAAAATTGTGAATTGGTGATACTCTATTGAGGATTGAGGATTGACAACTGAATGTTGAGGACTGAGGGCTGAAGATCGAGGATTCAGGGTTGAGGATTCAGAATTGAGGTTTGAGGACTGAGGATTGAGGATTGAAGATTGAGTATTGAGGATTGAAGATTGAGGATTGAGGATTGAGGATTGAGGATTGAGGATGAGGGCTGAGGGTTGAGGATTGAGGTTTGAGGACTAAGGACAGAGGATTGAGGATTGATAATTGAGGATTGAGGATTGAGGATTGAAGATCGAGGATTGGGTATTGAGGATCGAAGAATGAGGATTGAGGATTGAAGATTGAGTATTGAGGATTGAAGATTGAGGATTGAGGATTGAGGATTGAGGATTGAGGATTGAGGATTGAAGCCTGACGATTGAGGATTGAGGATTGACGATTGAGAATAGAGGATTGAGGATTGAGGATTGAGGATTGAGGATTGAAGATTGAGTATTGAGGATTGAAGATTAAGATTGAGGATTGAGGATTGAGGGTTGAGGGTTGAAGATTGAGTTTTGAGGATTGAAGATTGAGGATTGAGGATTGAGGATTGAGGATTGAGGATTGAAGATTGAGTATTGAGGATTGAAGCCTGACGATTGAGGATTGAAGATCGACTATTGAGGATTGCGAATTGAGGATTGAGGGTTGGGGATTGAGGATTGAAGATTGAGTATTGAGGATTGAAGATTGAGGATTGTGGATTGAGGATTGAGGATTGAGGCTTGAATATTGAGGATTGGGGACTGAGTGTTGTGGGTTGAGTGATGAGAATTGATGTTTGTGGATAGAGATTTGAAGATTGCAGATTGAGTATTGAGTATTGAAAACTGTGAATTGATGATATTCTATTGAGGATTAAGGATTGACAACTGATTGTTGAGGACTGAGGGCTGAAGATTGAGGATTCAGGATTGAGGATTCTGGATTGAGGGTTGAGGAGTGAGGATTGAGGATTGAGGATTGAGGATTGAGGATTGAGAAATGAAGATTGAGGATTGAGTATTGAGGGTTGTGGATTGAGCATGAAGACTGAGGGTTGGGTACTGATGTTTGACGTCAGAGGATTGAGGATTGAGTATTGAGGATTGAAGATTGAATGTTAATGATTGATGATTGAGGATTGAGGATTGAGGGTTGTGGATTGAGGACGAGGTCTGAGGGTTGAGTATTGATGTTTGATGTCTGAGGATTGAAGATTGAGGATTAAGGATTGAGGATCGGGGATTGAGGATCTGGGATTCGAGATTGATTATTGAGGACTGAAGATTGAGGATTGAGGATTGAGGATTGAGAATTGAGAATTGAGGGTGAGTACTGAGTGTTGAGGATTGATGTTTGAGGAACGAGGATTGAGGATTGAGGATTGAGGACTGAGGATTGACGATTGAGTATTGACGGCTGAGGATTGATTACTGAGGATTGAGGATTGAGGATTGAGGATTGAGGATTGAGGATTGAGGATTGAGGATTGAAGATTCAGTATTGACGATTAAAGATTCATAATTGAGGATTGAGCATTGAACATTGAGGACTGAGCGTTCAGGGTTGAGTGATGAGAATTGATGTTTCTGGATAGAGATTTGAACATTGCAGATTGAGTATTGAGTATTGTAAACTGTGAATTGAGGCTATTCTATTGGGGATTGAGGATTGACAACTGATTCTTGAGGACTGAGGGCTGAAGATTGAGGATTCAGGATTGAGGATTCAGGATTGAGGTTTGAGGACTGAGGATTGAGGATTGAGGATTGAGGATTGAGGATTGAGGATTGAGGATTGAGGATTGAAGACTGAGGATTGGGTATTGAGGTTTGAACATTGAGGATTGAGGATTGAGGTTTGAGGAGTGAAGATTGAGGATTCAGGATTGAGGATTGAGGATCGAGGATTGAGGGTTGAAGATTGAATATTGATGATTAAAGATTGAGGGTTGAGGATTGAGGGTTGTGGATTGAGGACGAGGACTGAGTGTTGAATATTGATGTCTGAGGTCTGAGGATTGAGGATTGAGAATTGAGAATTGAGGATTGAGGATTTAAGATTGAGGATTGGGTATTGAGGATTGACGAATGAGGATTGAGGATTGCGGATTGAGGATTGAAGATTGAGTATTGAGGATTGAAGATTGAGGATTGAGGATTGAGGATTGAGGATTGGGGATTGAGGATTGCGAATTGAAGATTCAGTATTGAGGATTGAAGGTTCAGAATTGAGGATGAGGATTGAACATTGAGTACTGAGTGTTGAGGGTTGAGTGATGAGAATTTATGTTTCTGGATAGAGATTTGAAGATTGCAGATTGAGTATTGAGTATTGAAATCTGTGAATTGAGGATATTCTATTGAGGATTTAGGATTGACAGCTGAATGTTGAGGACTGAGGGCTGAACATTGAGGATTCAGGATTGAGGATTCAGAATTGAGGTTTGAGGTCTGAGGATTGAGGATAGAAGATTGAGTATTGAGGATTGAAGATTGAGGATTGAGGATTGAGGATTGAGGATTGAAGATTGAGGATTGGGTATTGAGGATCGAAGAATGAGGATTGAGGATTGATGATTGAGGATTGAGGATTGAATATTGAGTATTGAGGATTGAAGATTGAGTATTGAGGATTGCGAATTGGGGATTGAGGATTGAGGATTGAGGATTGAAGATTGAGTATTGAGGATTGAAGGTTGAGGATTGTGGATAGAGGATTGAGGATTGAGGATTGAAGACTGAGGATTGGGTATTGAGGTTTGAACATTGAGGATTGAGGATTGAGGTTTGAGGAGTGAAGATTGAGGATTCAGGATTGAGGATTGAGGATCGAGGATTGAGGGTTGAAGATTGAATATTGATGATTAAAGATTGAGGGTTGAGGATTGAGGGTTGTGGATTGAGGACGAGGACTAAGTGTTGAATATTGATGTCTGAGGTCTGAGGATTGAGGATTGAGAATTGAGAATTGAGGATTGAGGATTGAAGATTGATGATTGGGTATTGAGGATTGACGAATGAGGATTGAGGATTGCGGATTGAGGATTGAAGATTGAGTATTGAGGATTGAAGATTGAGGATTGACGATTGAGGATTGAGGATTGGGGATTGAGGATTGCGAATTGAAGATTCAGTATTGAGGATTGAAGATTCAGAATTGAGAATGAGGATTGAAAATTGAATACTGAGTGTTGAGGGTTGAGTGATGAGAATTTATGTTTCTGGATAGAGATTTGAAGATTGCAGATTGAGTATTGAGTATTGAAAACTGTGAATTGAGGATATTCTATTGTGGATTGAGGATTGACAACTGAATGTTGAGGACTGAGGGCTGAAGATTGAGGATTCAGGATTGAGGATTCGGAATTGAGGTTTGAGGACTGAGGTTTGAGGATTGAAGATTGAGTATTGAGGATTGAAGTTTGAGGATTGAGGATTGAGGATTGAGGATTGAGGATGAGGGCTGAGGGTTGAGGATTGAGGTTTGAGGACTAAGGACAGAGGATTCAGGATTGAGAATTGAGGATTGAGGATTGAGGATTGAAGATTGAGGACTGGGTATTGAGGATCAAAGTATGAGGATTGAGGATTGACGATTGAGGATTGAGGATTGAATATTGAGTATTGAGGATTGAAGATTGACTATTGAGGATTGCGAACTGAGGATTGAGGATTGAGGATTGAAGGTTGAGGATTGGGTATTGAGGATTGAAGAATGAGGATTGAAGAATGAGGTTTGGGGATTGAGTATTGAGTATTGAGGATTGAATATTGATAATTGAGGATTGATGATTGAGGATTGCGGATTGAGGACTGAGGACTGAGGATTGACGATTGAGAATTGAGGATTGAGGATTGCGGATTGAAGATTGAGGATTGGGTATTGAGGATTGTAGGATGAGGTTTGAAGATTGAGTACTGAGGATTGAAGATTAAGATTCAGGATTTAGGTTTCAGGAGAGAGGACTGAGGATTGGGGATTGATGATTGAGGATTGAGGATTGAAGATTGAGGATTGGGTATTGAGGATTGAACATTGAGGATTGAGGATTGAGTACTGAAGATTGAGGATCGAGGATTGAGGGTTGTGGATTGAGGACGTGGACTGAGGGTTGAGTATTGATGTTTGATGTCTGAGGATTGAGGATTGAGGATTGAGAATTGAGGATTGAGGTTTGAGGATTGAAGATTGAGGATTGGGTGTTGATGATTGAAGAATGAGGATTGAGGATTGAGGATTGAGTGTTGAGGGTTGAAGATTGAGTTTTGAGGATTGAAGATTGAGGATTGAGGATTGAGGATTGAGGATTAAGGATTGAGGATTGAAGATTGATGATTGGGTATTGCGGATTGAACATTGAGGATTGAGGACTGAGGATTGAGGATTGAAGATTGAGTATTGAGGATTGAAGCCTGACGATTGAGGATTGAGGATTGACGATTGAGAATAGAGGATTGAGGATTGAGGATTGAAGATTGAGGATTGTGTATTGAGGATTGAAGAATGAGGATTGAGGATTGAGGATTGAGGATTGAGGATTGAAGATTGAGTATTGAGGATTGAAGATTAAGATTGAGGATTGAGGATTGAGTGTTGATTGTTGAAGATTGAGTTTTGAGGACTGAAGATTGAGGATTGAGGATTGAGGATTGAGGATTGAGGATTGAAGATTGAGTATTGAGGATTGAAGCCTGACGATTGAGGATTGAGGATTGACGATTGAGAATAGAGGATTGAGGATTGAGGATTGAAGATTGAGGATTGGGTATTGAGGATTGAAGAATGAGGATTGAGGATTGAGGATTGAGGATTGAGGATTGAAGACTGAGTGTTGAGGGTTGAGTGATGAGAATTGATGTTTGTGGATAGAGATTTGAAGAATGCAGATTGAGTATTGAGTATTGAAAACTGTGAATTGATGATAGTCTATTGAGGATTGAGGATTGACAACTGATTGTTGAGGACTGAGTGCTGAATATTGAGGGTTCCGGATTGAGGATTCAGAATTGAAATTTGAGGACTGAGCATTGAGGATTGAAGATTGAGTATTGCGGATTGAAGACTGAGAATTGAGGATTGAGGTTTGAGGACCGAGGACTGAGGATTGAGGGTTGAGAATTGAGGATTGAGGATTGAGGGTTGAAGACTGAGGATTGGGTATTGAGGATTGAAGAATGAGGATTGAGGATTGAGGATTGAGGATTGAGGATTGAGGATTGAAGACTGAGAATTGAGGATTGAAGATTGACGATCGAGGATTGAGAATTGAGGATTGAGTATTGAGGATTGAGGATTGAAGATTGAGTATTGAGGATTGAAGGTTGAGGATTGTGGATTGCGGATTGAGGATTGAGGATTGAAAATTGAGGATTGGGGACTGAATGTTGAGGGTTGAATGATGAGAATTGCTGTTTGTGGATAGAGATTTGAAGATTGCAGATTGAGTATTGAGTATTGAAAACTGTGAATTGGTGATATTCTATTGAGGATTGAGGATTGACAACTGAATGTTGAGGACTGAGGGCTGAAGATCGAGGATTCAGGGTTGAGGATTCAGAATTGAGGTTTGAGGACTGAGGATTGAGGATTGAAGATTGAGTATTGAGGATTGAAGATTGAGGATTGAGGATTGAGGATTGAGGATTGAGGATGAGGGCTGAGGGTTGAGGATTGAGGTTTGAGGACTAAGGACAGAGGATTCAGGATTGAGAATTTAGGATTGAGGATTGAGGATTGAAGATTGAGGATTGGGTATTGAGGATCGAAGAATGAGGGTTGAGGATTGATGATTGAGGATTGAGGATTGAATATTGAGTATTGAGGATTGAAGATTGAGTATTGAGGATTGCGAATTGGGGATTGAGGATTGAGGATTGAGGATTGAAGATTGAGTATTGAGGATTGAAGGTTGAGGATTGTGGATAGAGGATTGAGGATTGAGGCTTGAATATTGAGGATTGGGGACTGAGTGTTGAGGTTTGAGTGATGAGAATTGATGTTTGTGGATAGAGATTTGAAGATTGCTGGTTGAGTATTGAGTATTGAAGACTGTGAATTCATGATATTCTATTGAGGATTGAGGTTTGACCACTGATTGTTGAGGACTGAGGGCTGAAGATTGAAGATTCAGGATTGAGGATTCAGGATTGAGGTTTGAGGACTGAGGATTGAGGATTGAGGATTGAGGG
Organism: Calliopsis andreniformis; assembly: GCF_051401765.1. Classification (NCBI taxonomy): domain Eukaryota; kingdom Metazoa; phylum Arthropoda; class Insecta; order Hymenoptera; family Andrenidae; genus Calliopsis; species Calliopsis andreniformis. Next base: position 1,681,474 of record NW_027480499.1, read on the forward strand.
TTGAAGACTGAGGATTGGGTATTGAGGATTGAAGAATGAGGATTGAGGATTGAGGATTGAGGATTGAGGATTGAAGACTGAGAATTGAGGATTGAAGATTGACGATCGAGGATTGAGAATTGAGGATTGAGTATTGAGGATTGAGGATTGAAGATTGAGTATTGAGGATTGAAGGTTGAGGATTGTGGATTGCGGATTGAGGATTGGGGATTGAAAATTGAGGATTGGGGACTGAATGTTGAGGGTTGAATGATGAGAATTGATGTTTGTGGATAGAGATTTGAAGATTGCAGATTGAGTATTGAGTATTGAAAATTGTGAATTGGTGATATTCTGTTGAGGATTGAGGATTGACAACTGAATGTTGAGGACTGAGGGCTGAAGATCGACGATTCAGGGTTGAGGATTCAGAATTGAGGTTTGAGGACTGAGGATTGAGGATTGAAGATTGAGTATTGAGGATTGAAGATTGAGGATTGAGGATTGAGGATTGAGGATTGAGGATGAGGGCTGAGGGTTGAGGATTGAGGTTTGAGGGCTAAGGACAGAGGATTGAGGATTGATAATTGAGGATTGAGGATTGAGGACTGAAGATCGAGGATTGGGTATTGAGGATCGAAGAATGAGGTATGAGGATTGAAGATTGAGTATTGAGGATTGAAGATTGAGGATTGAGGATTGAGGATTGAGGATTGAGGATTGAGGATTGAAGCCTGACGATTGAGGATTGAGGATTGACGATTGAGAATAGAGGATTGAGGATTGAGGATTGAGGATTGAGGATTGAAGATTGAGTATTCAGGATTGAAGATTAAGATTGAGGATTGACGATTGAGGGTTGAGGGTTGAAGATTGAGTTTTGAGGATTGAAGATTGAGGATTGAGGATTGAGGATTGAGGATTGAGGATTGAAGATTGAGTATTGAGGATTGAAGCCTGACGATTGAGGATTGAGGATTGACGATTGAGAATAGAGGATTGAGGATTGAGGATTGAAGATTGAGGATTGGGTATTGAGGATTGAAGAATGAGGATTGAGGATTGAGGATTGAGGATTGAGGATTGGAGACTCAGTGTTGAGGGTTGAGTGATGAGAATTGATGTTTGTGGATAGAGATTTGAAGAATGCAGATTGAGTATTGAGTATTGAAAACTGTGAATTGATGATATTCTATTGAGGATTGAGGATTGACAACTGATTGTTGAGGACTGAGGGCTGAAGATTGAGGATTCAGGATTGAGGATTCAGGATTGAGGGTTGAGGAGTGAGGATTGAGGATTGAGTATTGAGGATTGAGGATCGAGTATTGAAGATTAAGGATTGAGGATTGAGGGTTGTGGATTGAGGATGAATACTGAGGGTTGGGTATTGATGTTTGACGTCAGAGGATTGAGGATTGAGGATTGAGAATTGAGGATTGAGGATTGAGGATTGAAGATTGAGTATTGGGTATTGAGGAATGAAGAAAGGGGATTGAGGACTGAGGATTAACGATTGAGGATTGAAGATGGAGTATTGGGGATTGAAGATTGACGATTGAGGATTGAGGATTGAGGATTGAGGATTGAGGATTGAGGATTGAGGATTGAAGATTGAGTATTGAGGATTGAAGATTGAGGATTGAGGATTGAGGATTGAGGATTGAGGATTGAAGACTGAGTATTGAGAATTGAAGATTAAGATTGAGGATTGAGGGTTGAGGATTTAGGGTTGATGATTGAGGATTGGGGACTGAGTATTGAGGGTTGAGTGATGAGAATTGATGTTTGTGGATAGAGATCTGTAGATTGCAGATTGAGTATTGAGTATTGAAAACTGTGAATTGAGGATATTATATTGAGGATTCAGGATTGGCAACTGATTGTTGAGGACTCAGGGCTGAAGATTGAGGATTCAGGATTGTGGATTCAGGATTGAGGTTTGAGGTCTGAGGATTGAGGATTGAGGATTGAGGATTGAGGATTGAGGATTGAAGACTGAGGATTGGGTATTGAGGATTGAACATTGAGGATTGCGTATTGAGGATTGAGGATTGAGTATTGAGGATTGAAGATTGAATGTTAATGATTGATGATTGAGGATTGAGGATTGAGGGTTGTGGATTGAGGACGAGGTCTGAGGGTTGAGTATTGATGTTTGATGTCTGAGGATTGAAGATTGAGGATTAAGGATTGAGGATCGGGGATTGAGGATCTGGGATTGGAGATTGATTATTGAGGACTGAAGATTGAGGATTGAGGATTGAGGATTGAGGATTGAGAATTGAGGGTGAGTACTGAGTGTTGAGGATTGATGTTTGAGGAACGAGGATTGAGGATTGAGGATTGAGGACTGAGAATTTACGATTGAGTATTGCAGGTTGAGGATTGATTACTGAGGATTGAGGATTGAGGATTGAGGATTGAGGATTGAGAATTGAGGATTGAGGATTGAAGATTCAGTATTGACGATTGAAGATTGAGAATTGAGGATTGAAGATTGAACATTGAGGACTGAGCGTTCAGGGTTGAGTGATGAGAATTGATGTTTTGGGGATAGAGATTTGAAGATTGCAGATTGAGAATTGAGTATTGAAAACTGTGGATTGAGGATATTCTATTGGGGATTGAGGATTGACAACTGATTGTTGAGGACTGAGGGCTGAGGATTGAGGATGCAGGATTGAGGATTCAGAATTGAGATTTGAGGACTGAGGATTGAGGATTGAATATTGAGTATTGAGGATTGAAGATTAAGGATTGGGGATTGAGGATTGAGGATTGATAATGAGGGCTGAGGTTTGAGGATTGAGGTTTGATGACTGTGGACTGAGGATTGAGGGTTGAGAATTGAGGATTGAGGATTAAGGATTGAAGATTGAGGATTGGGTATTGAGGATTGAAGAATGAGGATTGAGGATTGAGGATTGAGGATTGAGGATTGAGGATTGAGGATTGAAGACTGAGGATTGGGTATTGAGGATTGAACATTGAGGATTGCGTATTGAGGATTGAGGATTGAGTATTGAGGATTGAAGATTGAATGTTAATGATTGATGATTGAGGATTGAGGATTGAAGATTGAGGATTGAGGATTGAGGATTGAGGATTGAGGATTGAGGATTGAAGCCTGACGATTGAGGATTGAGGATTGACGATTGAGAATAGAGGATTGAGGATTGAGGATTGAGGATTGAGGATTGAAGATTGAGTATTCAGGATTGAAGATTAAGATTGAGGATTGACGATTGAGGGTTGAGGGTTGAAGATTGAGTTTTGAGGATTGAAGATTGAGGATTGAGGATTGAGGATTGAGGATTGAGGATTGAAGATTGAGTATTGAGGATTGAAGCCTGACGATTGAGGATTGAGGATTGACGATTGAGAATAGAGGATTGAGGATTGAGGATTGAAGATTGAGGATTGGGTATTGAGGATTGAAGAATGAGGATTGAGGATTGAGGATTGAGGATTGAGGATTGGAGACTGAGTGTTGAGGGTTGAGTGATGAGAATTGATGTTTGTGGATAGAGATTTGAAGAATGCAGATTGAGTATTGAGTATTGAAAACTGTGAATTGATGATATTCTATTGAGGATTGAGGATTGACAACTGATTGTTGAGGACTGAGGGCTGAAGATTGAGGATTCAGGATTGAGGATTCAGGATTGAGGGTTGAGGAGTGAGGATTGAGGATTGAGTATTGAGGATTGAGGATCGAGTATTGAAGATTGAGGATTGAGGATTGAGGGTTGTGGATTGAGGATGAATACTGAGGGTTGGGTATTGATGTTTGACGTCAGAGGATTGAGGATTGAGGATTGAGAATTGAGGATTGAGGATTGAGGATTGAAGATTGAGTATTGGGTATTGAGGAATGAAGAAAGGGGATTGAGGACTGAGGATTAACGATTGAGGATTGAAGATGGAGTATTGGGGATTGAAGATTGACGATTGAGGATTGAGGATTGAGGATTGAGGATTGAGGATTGAGGATTGAGGATTGAAGATTGAGTATTGAGGATTGAAGATTGAGGATTGAGGATTGAGGATTGAGGATTGAGGATTGAAGACTGAGTATTGAGAATTGAAGATTAAGATTGAGGATTGAGGGTTGAGGATTTAGGGTTGATGATTGAGGATTGGGGACTGAGTATTGAGGGTTGAGTGATGAGAATTGATGTTTGTGGATAGAGATCTGTAGATTGCAGATTGAGTATTGAGTATTGAAAACTGTGAATTGAGGATATTATATTGAGGATTCAGGATTGGCAACTGATTGTTGAGGACTCAGGGCTGAAGATTGAGGATTCAGGATTGTGGATTCAGGATTGAGGTTTGAGGTCTGAGGATTGAGGATTGAGGATTGAGGATTGAGGATTGAGGATTGAAGACTGAGGATTGGGTATTGAGGATTGAACATTGAGGATTGCGTATTGAGGATTGAGGATTGAGTATTGAGGATTGAAGATTGAATGTTAATGATTGATGATTGAGGATTGAGGATTGAGCGTTGTGGATTGAGGACGAGGTCTGAGGGTTGAGTATTGATGTTTGATGTCTGAGGATTGAAGATTGAGGATTAAGGATTGAGGATCGGGGATTGAGGATCTGGGATTGGAGATTGATTATTGAGGACTGAAGATTGAGGATTGAGGATTGAGGATTGAGGATTGAGAATTGAGGGTGAGTACTGAGTGTTGAGGACTGATGTTTGAGGAACGAGGATTGAGGATTGAGGATTGAGGACTGAGAATTTACGATTGAGTATTGCAGGTTGAGGATTGATTACTGAGGATTGAGGATTGAGGATTGAGGATTGAGGATTGAGAATTGAGGATTGAGGATTGAAGATTCAGTATTGACGATTGAAGATTGAGAATTGAGGATTGAAGATTGAACATTGAGGACTGAGCGTTCAGGGTTGAGTGATGAGAATTGATGTTTTGGGGATAGAGATTTGAAGATTGCAGATTGAGAATTGAGTATTGAAAACTGTGGATTGAGGATATTCTATTGGGGATTCAGGATTGACAACTGATTGTTGAGGACTGAGGGCTGAGGATTGAGGATGCAGGATTGAGGATTCAGAATTGAGATTTGAGGACTGAGGATTGAGGATTGAATATTGAGTATTGAGGATTGAAGATTAAGGATTGGGGATTGAGGATTGAGGATTGATAATGAGGGCTGAGGTTTGAGGATTGAGGTTTGATGACTGTGGACTGAGGATTGAGGGTTGAGAATTGAGGATTGAGGATTAAGGATTGAAGATTGAGGATTGGGTATTGAGGATTGAAGAATGAGGATTGAGGATTGAGGATTGAGGATTGAGGATTGAGGATTGAGGATTGAAGACTGAGGATTGGGTATTGAGGATTGAACATTGAGGATTGCGTATTGAGGATTGAGGATTGAGTATTGAGGATTGAAGATTGAATGTTAATGATTGATGATTGAGGATTGAGGATTGAGGGTTGTGGATTGAGGACGAGGTCTGAGGGTTGAGTATTGATGTTTGATGTCTGAGGATTGAAGATTGAGGATTAAGGATTGAGGATCGGGGATTGAGGATCTGGGATTGGAGATTGATTATTGAGGACTGAAGATTGAGGATTGAGAATTGAGGGTGAGTACTGAGTGTTGAGGATTGATGTTTGAGGAACGAGGATTGAGGATTGAGGATTGAGGACTGAGAATTGACGATTGAGTATTGCAGGTTGAGGATTGATTACTGAGGATTGAGGATTGAGGATTGAGGATTGAGGATTGAGAATTGAGGATTGAGGATTGAAGATTCAGTATTGACGATTGAAGATTGAGAATTGAGGATTGAAGATTGAACATTGAGGACTGAGCGTTCAGGGTTGAGTGATGAGAATTGATGTTTTGGGGATAGAGATTTGAAGATTGCAGATTGAGAATTGAGTATTGAAAACTGTGGATTGAGGATATTCTATTGGGGATTGAGGATTGACAACTGATTGTTGAGGACTGAGGGCTGAGGATTGAGGATGCAGGATTGAGGATTCAGAATTGAGATTTGAGGACTGAGGATTGAGGATTGAATATTGAGTATTGAGGATTGAAGATTAAGGATTGGGGATTGAGGATTGAGGATTGATAATGAGGGCTGAGGTTTGAGGATTGAGGTTTGATGACTGTGGACTGAGGATTGAGGGTTGAGAATTGAGGATTGAGGATTAAGGATTGAAGATTGAGGATTGGGTATTGAGGATTGAAGAATGAGGATTGAGGATTGAGGATTGAGGATTGAGGATTGAGGATTGAAGATTGAGGATTGGGTATTGAGGATTGAAGAATGAGGATTGAGGATTGAGGATTGAGGATTGATGATTGAACATTGACGATTGAGGATTGAGGATTGAGGATTGAGGATTGAGGATTGAAGGTTGAATATTGATGAATGAAGATTGAGGATTGAGGATTGAAGGTCGTGGATTGAGGACGAGGACTGAGGGTTGAGTATTGATACTTGAGGCTTGAGGATTGAGGATTGAGGATTGGGAATTGAGGATTGAGGATTTAAGATTGAAGATTGAGTACTGAAGATTGAAGATTGAGGATTGAGGATTGAGGATTGAGGATTGAGGATTGAGGATTGAGGATTGAAGATTGAGTATTGAGGATTGAAGATTGAGGATTGAGGATTGAGGATTGAGGATTGAGGATTGAAGATTGAGTACTGAGGATTGAAGATTAAGATTGAGGATTGAGGATTGAGGACTGAGGATTGAGGATTGAGGATTGAAGGTTCAGTATTGAGGATTGAAGATTGAGAATTGAGGATTGAGCATTGAACATTGAGGACTGAGTGTTGAGGGTTGAGTGATGAGAATTGATGTTTGTGGATAGAGATTTGAAGATTGCAGATTGAGTATTGAGTATTGAAAACTGTGAATTGATGATATTCTATTGAGGATTGAGGATTGACAACTGGTTGTTGAGGACTGAGGGCTGAAGATTGAGGATTCAGGATTGAGGATTTAGGATGGAGGGTTGAGGAGTGAGGATTGAGGAATGAGGATTGAGGATTGAGGATTGAGAAATGAAAATTGAGGATTGAGTATTGAGGGTTGTGGATTGAGCATGAAGACTGAGGGTTGGGTATTGATGTTTGACGTCAGAGGATTGAGGATTGAGGATTGAGAATTGAGTATTGAGGATTGAGGATTGAAGATTGAGTATTGGGTATTGAGGAATGAAGAAAGAGGATTGAGGACTGAGGATTGAGGATTGAGGATTGAAGATTGAGTATTGAGGATTGTAGATTGAGGATTGAAGACTGAGGATTGGGTATTGATGATTGAACATTGAGGATTGCGTGTTGAGGATTGAGGATTGAGTATTGAGGATTGAAGATTGAATGTTAATGATTGATGATTGAGGATTGAGGATTGAGGGTTGTGGATTGAGGACGAGGTCTGAGGATTGAGTATTGATGTTTGATGTCTTGGGATTGAAGATTGAGGATTAAGGATTGAGGATCGGGGATTGAGGATCTGGGATTGGAGATTGATTATTGAGGACTGAAGATTGAGGATTGAGGATTGAGGATTGAGAATTGAGAATTGAGGGTGAGTACTGAGTGTTGAGGATTGATGTTTGAGGAACGAGGATTGAGGATTGAGGATTGAGGACTGAGGATTGACGATTGAGTATTGACGGTTGAGGATTGATTACTGAGGATTGAGGATTGAGGATTGAGGATTGAGGATTGAGGATTGAGGATTGAAGATTCAGTATTGACGATTGAAGATTGATAATTGAGGATTGAGGATTGAACACTGAGGACTGAGCGTTCAGGGTTGAGTGATGAGAATTGATGTTTCTGGATAGAGATTTGAACATTGCAGATTGAGTATAGAGTATTGTAAACTGTGAATTGAGGCTATTCTATTGGGGATTGAGGATTGACAACTGATTGTTGAGGACTGAGGGCTGAGGATTGAGGATGCAGGATTGAGGATTCAGAATTGAGATTTGAGGACTGAGGATTGAGGATTGAATATTGAGTATTGAGGATTGAAGATTAAGGATTGAGGATTGAGGATTGAGGATTGAGAATTGATGATGAGGGCTGAGGTTTGAGGATTGAGGTTTGATGACTGTGGACTGAGGATTGAGGGTTGAGAATTGAGGATTGAGGATTAAGGATTGAAGATTGAGGATTGGGTATTGAGGATTGAAGAATGAGGATTGAGGATTGAGGATTGAGGATTGAGGATTGAGGATTGAGGATAGAGGATTGAGGATTGAGGATTGAAGATTGAGTATTGAGGATTGAAGATTGAGGATTGAGGATTGAGGATTCAGGATTGAGGATTGAAGATTGAGTACTGAAGATTGAAGATTGAGGATTGAGGATTGAGGATTGAGGATTGAGGATTGAGGATTGAGGATTGAAGATTGAGTATTGAGGATTGAAGATTGAGGATTGAGGATTGAGGATTGAGGATTGAGGATTGAAGATTGAGTACTGAGGATTGAAGATTAAGATTGAGGATTGAGGATTGAGGACTGAGGATTGAGGATTGAGGATTGAAGGTTCAGTATTGAGGATTGAAGATTGAGAATTGAGGATTGAGTATTGAACATTGAGGACTGAGTGTTGAGGGTTGAGTGATGAGTATTGATGTTTGTGGATAGAGATTTGAAGATTGCAGATTGAGTATTCAGTATTGAAAACTGTGAATTGAGTATATTCTATTGAGGATTGATGATTGACAACTGATTGTTGAGGACTGAGGGCTGAAGATTGAGGGTTCCGGATTGAGGATTCAGAATTGAAATTTGAGGACTGAGCATTGAGGATTGAACATTGAGTATTGAGGATTGAAGATTGAGAATTGAGGATTGAGGATTGAGGATTGAGGATTGAGGATGAGGGCTGAGGGTTGAGGATTGAGGTTTGAGGACCGAGGACTGAGGATTGAGGATTGAGAATTGAGGATTGAGGATTGAGGGTTGAAGACTGAGGATTGGGTATTGAGGATTGAAGAATGAGGATTGAGGATTGAGGATTGAGGATTGAGGATTGAAGATTAAGATTGAGGATTGAGGGTTGAGGATTTAGGGTTGATGATTGAGGATTGGGGACTGAGTATTGAGGGTTGAGTGATGAGAATTGATGTTTGTGGATAGAGATCTGAAGATTGCAGATTGAGTATTGAGTATTGAAAACTGTGAATTGATGATATTCTATTGAGGATTGAGGATTGACAACTGATTGTTGAGGACTGAGGGCTGAAGCTTGAGGATTCTGGATTGAGGATTCAGGATTGAGGTTTGAGGAGAGAGGACTAAGGATTGAGGATTGAGGATTGAGAATTGAGGATTGAGGATTGAGGATTGAAGATTGAGGATTGGCTGTTGAGGATTGAACATTGAGGATTGAGGATTGAGGATTGAGGATTGAGGATTGAAGGTTGAATATTGATGAATGAAGATTGAGGATTGAGGATTGAGGATTGAGGACTGAGGATTGAGGATCGAGGATTGAAGGTTCAGTATTGAGGATTGAAGATTGAGAATTGAGGATTGAGGATTGAACATTGAGGACTGAGTGTTGAGGGTTGAGTGATGAGAATTGATGTTTGTGGATAGAGATTTGAAGATTGCAGATTGAGTATTGAGTATAGAAAACTGTGAATTGAGTATATTCTATTGAGGATTGAGGATTGACAACTGATTGTTGAGGACTGAGGGCTGAAGATTGAGTGTTCCGGATTGAGGATTCAGAATTGAAATTTGAGGACTGAGCATTGAGGATTGAAGATTGAGTGTTGAGGATTGAAGATTGAGAATTGAGGATTGAGGATTGAGGATTGATGGTGAGGGCTGCGGTTTGAGGATTGAGGTTTGATGGCTGTGGGCTGAGGATTGAGGGTTGAGAATTGAGGATTGAGGATTAAGGATTGAAGATTGAGGATTGGGTATTGAGGATTGAAGAATGAGGATTGAGGATTGAGGATTGAGGATTGAGGATTGAGGATTGAGGATAGAGGATTGAGGATTGAGGATTGAAGATTGAGTATTGAGGATTGAAGATTGAGGATTGAGGATTGAGGATTCAGGATTGGGGATTGAAGATTGAGTACTGAAGATTGAAGATGGAGGATTGAGGATTGAGGATTGAGGATTGAGGATTGAGGATTGAGGATTGAAGATTGAGTATTGAGGATTGAAGATTGAGGATTGAGGATTGAGGATTGAGGATTGAGGAATGAAGATTGAGTACTGAAGATTGAAGATTAAGATTGAGGATTGAGGTTTGAGGACTGAGGATTGAGGATTGAGGATTGAAGGTTCAGTATTGAGGATTGAAGATTGAGAATTGAGGATTGAGTATTGAACATTGAGGACTGAGTGTTGAGGGTTGAGTGATGAGAATTGATGTTTGTGGATAGAGATTTGAAGATTGCAGATTGAGTATTCAGTATTGAAAACTGTGAATTGAGTATATTCTATTGAGGATTGAGGATTGACAACTGATTGTTGAGGACTGAGGGCTGAAGATTGAGGGTTCCGGATTGAGGATTCAGAATTGAAATTTGAGGACTGAGCATTGAGAATTGAAGATTGAGTATTGAGGATTGAATATTGAGAATTGAGGATTGAGGATTGAGGATTGAGGATTGAGGATTGAGGATAGAGGATTGAGGATTGAGGATTGAAGATTGAGTATTGAGGATTGAAGATTGAGGATTGAGGATTGAGGGTTCAGGATTGAGGATTGAAGATTGAGTACTGAAGATTGAAGATTGAGGATTGGAGATTGAGTATTGAGGATTGAAGATTGACGATTGACGATTGAGGATTGAGGATTGAGGATTGAGGATAGAGGATTGAGGATTGAGGATTGAAGATTGAGTATTGAGGATTGAAGATTGAGGATTGAGGATTGAGGGTTCAGGATTGAGGATTGAAGATTGAGTACTGAAGATTGAAGATTGAGGATTGAGGATTGAGGATTGAGGATTGACGATTGAGGATTGAAGATTGAGTATTGACGATTGAAGATTGAGGATTGAGGATTGAGGATTGATGATTGAGGATTGAAGATTGAGTACTGAGGATTGAAGATTAAGATTGAGGATTGAGGATTGAGGACTGAGGATTGAGGATTGAGGGTTGAAGGTTCAGTATTGAGGATTGAAGATTGAGAATTGAGGATTGAGGACTGAACATTGAGGACTGAGTGTTGAGGGTTGAGTGATGAGAATTGATGTTTGTGGATAGAGATTTGAAGATTGCAGATTGAGTATTGAGTATTGAAAACTGTGAATTGGTGATATTCTATTGAGGATTGAGGATTGACAACTGAATGTTGAGGACTGAGGGCTGAAGATCGAGGATTCAGGATTGAGGATTCAGAATTGAGGTTTGAGGACTGAGGATTGAGGATTGAAGATTGAGTATTGAGGATTGAAGATTGAGTATTGAGGATTGCGAATTGGGGATTGAGGATTGAGGATTGAGGATTGAAGATTGAGTATTGAGGATTGAAGGTTGAGGATTGTGGATTGAGGATTGAGGATTGAGGCATGAATATTGAGGATTGGGGACTGAGTGTTGAGGTTTGAGTGATGAGAATTGATGTTTGTGGATAGAGATTTGAAGATTGCAGGTTGAGTATTGAGTATTGAAGACTGTGAATTCATGATATTCTATTGAGGATTGAGGTTTGACCACTGACTGTTGAGGACTGAGGGCTGAAGATTGAGGGTTCCGGATTGAGGATTCAGAATTGAAATGTGAGGACTGAGCATTGAGGGTTGAAGATTGAGTATTGAAGATTGAAGATTGAGAATTGAGGATTGAGGATTGAGGATTGAGGTTGAGGGCTGAGGGTTGAGGATTGAGGTTTGAGGACTGAGGACTGAGGATTGAGGATTGGGAATTGAGGATTGAGGATTGAGGGTTGAAGATTGAGGATTGGGAATTGAGGATTGAAGAATGAGGATTGAGGATTGAGGATTGAGGATTGAGGATTGAAGATTGAGTATTGAGGATTGAAGATTGACGATCGAGGATTGAGCATTGAGGATTGAGTATTGAGGATTCAGGATTGAAGATTGAGTATTGAGGATTCAAGGTTGAGGATTGTGGATTGAGGATTGAGGATTGAGGATTGAATATTGAGAATTGGGGACTGAGTGTTGAGGGTTGAGTGATGAGAATTGATGTTTGTGGATAGAGATTTGAAGATTGCAGATTGAGTATTGAGTATTGAAAACTGTGAATTGATGATATTCTATTGAGGATTGAGGATTGACAACTGATTGTTGAGGACTGAGGGCTGAAGGTTGAGGATTCAGGATTGAGGATTCAGGATTGAGGTTTGAGGAGAGAGGACTGAGGGTTGAGGATTGAGGATTGAGAATTGAGGATTGAGGATTGAGGATTGAAGATTGAGGATTGGCTGTTGAGGATGGAACATTGAGGATTGAGGAGTGAGGATTGAGGATTGAGGATTGAGGATTGAGGATTGAGGATTGAGGATTGAGGGTTGTGGATTGAGGACGAGGACTGGGGTTGAGTGTTGATGCCTGAGGTCTGAGGATTGAGGATTGAGGATTGCGAACTGAGGATTGGGTATTGAGGGTTGAAGAATGAGGATTGAAGAATGAGGATTGGGGATTGAGTATTGAGGATTGAGGATTGAATATTGAGGATTGAGGATTGAATATTGAGTATTGAGGATTGAATATTGAGGATTGAGGATTGAGGATTGAGGATTGAAGATTGAGGATTGAGGATTGAGGATTGAGGATTGAGGGTTGTGGATTGAGGACGAGGACTGAGGGTTGAATATTTATGATTGAGGTCTGAGGATTGAGGATTGAGGATTGAGAATTGAGGATTGAGGATTGAGGATTGAAGATTGAGGATTGGGTATTGAGGATTGAGGATTGAGGATTGAATATTGAGGTTTGGGGACTGAGTGTTGAGGGTTGAATGATGAGAATTGATGTTTGTGGATAGAGATTTGAAGATTGCAGATTGAGCATTGAGTATTGAAAACTGTGAATTGGTGATATTCTATTGAGGATTGAGGATTGACAACCGACTGTTGAGGACTGAGGGCTGAAGCTTGAGGATTGGGTATTGAGGATTGAAGAATGAGGATTGAAGAATGAGGTTTGGGGATTGAGTATTGAGTATTGAGGATTGAATATTGAGTATTGAGGATTGAATATTGATGATTGAGGATTGAGGATTGAGGATTGAAGGTTGAATATTGATGAATGAAGATTGAGGATTGAGGATTGAGGATTGAGGACTGAGGATTGAGGATCGAGGATTGAAGGTTCAGTATTGAGGATTGAAGATTGAGAATTGAGGATTGAGGATTGAACATTGAGGACTGAGTGTTGAGGGTTGAGTGATGAGAATTGATGTTTGTGGATAGAGATTTGAAGATTGCAGATTGAGTATTGAGTATAGAAAACTGTGAATTGAGTATATTCTATTGAGGATTGAGGATTGACAACTGATTGTTGAGGACTGAGGGCTGAAGATTGAGTGTTCCGGATTGAGGATTCAGAATTGAAATTTGAGGACTGAGCATTGAGGATTGAAGATTGAGTATTGAGGATTGAAGATTGAGAATTGAGGATTGAGGATTGAGGATTGATGGTGAGGGCTGAGGTTTGAGGATTGAGGTTTGATGGCTGTGGACTGAGGATTGAGGGTTGAGAATTGAGGATTGAGGATTAAGGATTGAAGATTGAGGATTGGGTATTGAGGATTGAAGAATGAGGATTGAGGATTGAGGATTGAGGATTGAGGATTGAGGATTGAGGATAGAGGATTGAGGATTGAGGATTGAAGATTGAGTATTGAGGATTGAAGATTGAGGATTGAGGATTGAGGATTCAGGATTGAGGATTGAAGATTGAGTACTGAAGATTGAAGATGGAGGATTGAGGATTGAGGATTGAGGATTGAGGATTGAGGATTGAGGCTTGAAGATTGAGTATTGAGGATTGAAGATTGAGGATTGAGGATTGAGGATTGAGGATTGAGGATTGAAGATTGAGTACTGAAGATTGAAGATTAAGATTGAGGATTGAGGATTGAGGACTGAGGATTGAGGATTGAGGATTGAAGGTTCAGTATTGAGGATTGAAGATTGAGAATTGAGGATTGAGTATTGAACATTGAGGACTGAGTGTTGAGGGTTGAGTGATGAGAATTGATGTTTGTGGATTGAGATTTGAAGATTGCAGATTGAGTATTCAGTATTGAAAACTGTGAATTGAGTATATTCTATTGAGGATTGAGGATTGACAACTGATTGTTGAGGACTGAGGGCTGAAGATTGAGGGTTCCGGATTGAGGATTCAGAATTGAAATTTGAGGACTGAGCATTGAGAATTGAAGATTGAGTATTGAGGATTGAATATTGAGAATTGAGGATTGAGGATTGAGGATTGAGGATTGAGGATGAGGGCTGAGGGTTGAGGATTGAGGTTTGAGGACCGAGGACTGAGGATTGAGGATTGAGAATTGAGGATTGAGGATTGAGGGTTGAAGACTGAGGATTGGGTATTGAGGATTGAAGAATGAGGATTGAGGATTGAGGATTGAGGATTGAGGATTGAAGATTGAGTATTGAGGATTGAAGATTGACGATCGAGGATTGAGAATTGAGGACTGAGTATTGAGGATTGAGGATTGAAGATTGAGTATTGAGGATTGAAGGTTGAGGATTGTGGATTGAGGATTGAGGATTGAGGATTGAAAATTGAGGATTGGGGACTGAATGTTGAGGGTTGAATGATGAGAATTGATGTTTGTGGATAGAGATTTGAAGATTGCAGGTTGAGTATTGAGTATTGAAAACTGTGAAATCATGGTATTGTATTGAGGATTGAGGAAGGACCACTGACTGTTGAGGACTGAGGGCTGAAGATTGAGGATTCAGGATTGAGGATTCAGGATTGAGGTTTGAGGACTGAGGATTGAGGATTGAGGATTGAGGATTGAGAATTGAGGATTGAGGATTGAGGATTGAAGATTGAGGATTGGCTGTTGAGGATTGAACATTGAGGATTGAGGATTGAGGATTGAGGATTGAGGATTGAAGGTTGAATATTGATGAATGAAGATTGAGGATTGAGGATTGAGCATTGAGGATTGAGGATTGAGGATTGAGGATTGAAGATTGAGTATTGAGGTTTGAAGATTGAGCATTGAGGATTGAGGATTGAGGATTGAGTATTGAGGATTGAAGATTGAGTATTGAGGATTGAAGGTTAAGATTGAGGATTGAGGGTTGAGGGTTTAGGGTTGATGATTGAGGATTGGGGGTTGAGGGTTGAAGATTGAGTATTGAGGACTGAAGATTGAGGATTGAGGATTGAGGATTGAGGATTGAGGATTGAGGATTGAAGATCGAGGATTGGGTATTGCGGATTGAACATTGAGGATTGAGGATTGAGGATTATGGATTGAGGATTGAGGACTGAAGATTGAATATTGATGATTGAAGATTGAGGATTGAGGATTGATGGTTGTGGATTGAGGACGTGGACTGAGGGTTGAGTATTGCTGTTTGAAGTCTGAGGATTGAGGATTGAGGATTGAGAATTGAGGATTGAGGATTGAGGATTGAAGATTGAGGATTGGGTGTTGAGGATTGAAGAATGAGGATTGAGGATTGAGGATTGAGGATTGGGGATTGAATATTGAGTATTGAGGATTGAAGATCGACTATTGAGGATTGCGAATTGAGGATTGAGGGTTGGGGATTGAGGATTGAAGATTGAGTATTGAGGATTGAAGATTGAGGATTGTGGATTGAGGATTGAGGATTGAGGCTTGAATATTGAGGATTGGGGACTGAGTGTTGAGGGTTGAGTGATGAGAATTGATGTTTGTGGATAGAGATTTGAAGATTGCAGATTGAGTATTGAGTATTGAAAGCTGTGAATTGATGATATTCTATTGAGGATTAAGGATTGACAACTGATTGTTGAGGACTGAGGGCTGAAGATTGAGGATTCAGGATTGAGGATTCAGGATTGAGGGTTGAGGAGTGAGGATTGAGGATTGAGGATTGAGGATTGAGGATTGAGAAATGAAGATTGAGGATTGAGTATTGAGGGTTGTGGATTGAGCATGAAGACTGAGGGTTGGGTATTGATGTTTGACGTCAGAGGATTGAGGATTGAGTATTGAGGATTGAAGATTGAATGTTAATGATTGATGATTGAGGATTGAGGATTGAGGGTTGTGGATTGAGGACGAGGTCTGAGGGTTGAGTATTGATGTTTGATGTCAGAGGATTGAAGATTGAGGATTAAGGATTGAGGATCGGGGATTGAGGATCTGGGATTCGAGATTGATTATTGAGGACTGAAGATAGAGGATTGAGGATTGAGGATTGAGAATTGAGAACTGAGGGTGAGTACTGAGTGTTGAGGATTGATGTTTGAGGAACGAGGATTGAGGACTGAGGATTGACGATTGAGTATTGACGGCTGAGGATTGATTACTGAGGATTGAGGATTGAGGATTGAGGATTGAGGATTGAGGATTGAGGATTGAAGATTCAGTATTGACGATTGAAGATTGATAATTGAGGATTGAGGATTGAACATTGAGGACTGAGCGTTCAGGGTTGAGTGATGAGAATTGATGTTTCTGGATAGAGATTTGAACATTGCAGATTGAGTATTGAGTATTGTAAACTGTGAATTGAGGCTATTCTATTGGGGATTGAGGATTGACAACTGATTGTTGAGGACTGAGGGCTGAGGATTGAGGATGCAGGATTGAGGATTCAGAATTGAGATTTGAGGACTGAGGATTGAGGATTGAATATTGAGTATTGAGGATTGAAGATTAAGGATTGAGGATTGAGGATTGAGGATTGATGATGAGGGCTGAGGTTTGAGGATTGAGGTTTGATGACTGTGGACTGAGGATTGAGGGTTGAGAATTGAGGATTGAGGATTAAGGATTGAAGATTGAGGATTGGGTATTGAGGATTGAAGAATGAGGATTGAGGATTGAGGATTGAGGATTGAGGATTGAGGATTGAGGACAGAGGATTGAGGATTGGAGATTGAGTATTGAGGATTGAAGATTGACGATTGACGATTGAGGATTGAGGATTGAGGATTGAGGATAGAGGATTGAGGATTGACGATTGAAGATTGAGTATTGAGGATTGAAGATTGAGGATTGAGGATTGAGGGTTCAGGATTGAGGATTGAAGATTGAGTACTGAAGATTGAAGATTGAGGATTGAGGATTGAGGATTGAGGATTGACGATTGAGGATTGAAGATTGAGTATTGACGATTGAAGATTGAGGATTGAGGATTGAGGATTGATGATTGAGGATTGAAGATTGAGTACTGAGGATTGAAGATTAAGATTGAGGATTGAGGATTGAGGACTGAGGATTGAGGATTGAGGATTGAAGGTTCAGTATTGAGGATTGAAGATTGAGAATTGAGGATTGAGGACTGAACATTGAGGACTGAGTGTTGAGGGTTGAGTGATGAGAATTGATGTTTGTGGATAGAGATTTGAAGATTGCAGATTGAGTATTGAGTATTGAAAACTGTGAATTGGTGATATTCTATTGAGGATTGAGGATTGACAACTGAATGTTGAGGACTGAGGGCTGAAGATCGAGGATTCAGGATTGAGGATTCAGAATTGAGGTTTGAGGACTGAGGATTGAGGATTGAAGATTGAGTATTGAGGATTGGAGATTGAGTATTGAGGATTGCGAATTGGGGATTGAGGATTGAGGATTGAGGATTGAAGATTGAGTATTGAGGATTGAAGGTTGAGGATTGTGGATTGAGGATTGAGGATTGAGGCATGAATATTGAGGATTGGGGACTGAGTGTTGAGGTTTGAGTGATGAGAATTGATGTTTGTGGATAGAGATTTGAAGATTGCAGGTTGAGTATTGAGTATTGAAGACTGTGAATTCATGATATTCTATTGAGGATTGAGGTTTGACCACTGACTGTTGAGGACTGAGGGCTGAAGATTGAGGGTTCCGGATTGAGGATTCAGAATTGAAATGTGAGGACTGAGCATTGAGGGTTGAAGATTGAGTATTGAAGATTGAAGATTGAGAATTGAGGATTGAGGATTGAGGATTGAGGATGAGGGCTGAGGGTTGAGGATTGAGGTTTGAGGACTGAGGACTGAGGATTGAGGATTGGGAATTGAGGATTGAGGATTGAGGTTTGAAGATTGAGGATTGGGAATTGAGGATTGAAGAATGAGGATTGAGGATTGAGGATTGAGGATTGAGGATTGAAGATTGAGTATTGAGGATTGAAGATTGACGATCGAGGATTGAGCATTGAGGATTGAGTATTGAGGATTCAGGATTGAAGATTGAGTATTGAGGATTCAAGGTTGAGGATTGTGGATTGAGGATTGAGGATTGAGGATTGAATATTGAGAATTGAGGATTGAATATTGATGATTGAGGATTGAGGATTGAGGATTGAGGATTGAAGATTGAGTATTGAGGATTGAGGATTGAGGATTGAGGATTGTGGATTGAGGATTGAGGATTGAGGATTGAAGATTGAGGATTGAGGATTGAGGATTGAGGATTGAGGATTGATGGTTGTGGATTGAGGACGAGGACTGAGGGTTGAATATTTATGTTTGAGGTCTGAGGATTGAGGATTGAGGATTGAGAATTGAGGATTGAGGATTGAGGATTGAAGATTGAGGATTAGGTATTGAGGATTGAGGATTGAGGATTGAAGATTGAGGATAGGGTATTGAGGATTGAAGAATCATGATTGAGGATTGAGGATTGAGGATTGAGGATTCAATATTGAGTATTGAGGATTGAAGATCGACTATTGAGGATTGCGAGTTGAGGATTGAGGGTTGGGGATTAAGGATTGAAGATTGAGTATTGAGGATTGAAGGTTGAGGATTGTGGATTGAGGATTGAGGATTGATGGTTGTGGATTGAGGACGTGGACTGAGGGTTGAGTATTGCTGTTTGAAGTCTGAGGATTGAGGATTGAGGATTGAGAATTGAGGATTGAGGATTGAGGATTGAAGATTGAGGATTGGGTGTTGAGGATTGAAGAATGAGGATTGAGGATTGAGGATTGAGGATTGGGGATTGAATATTGAGTATTGAGGATTGAAGATCGACTATTGAGGATTGCGAATTGAGGATTGAGGGTTGGGGATTGAGGATTGAAGATTGAGTATTGAGGATTGAAGATTGAGGATTGTGGATTGAGGATTGAGGATTGAGGCTTGAATATTGAGGATTGGGGACTGAGTGTTGAGGGTTGAGTGATGAGAATTGATGTTTGTGGATAGAGATTTGAAGATTGCAGATTGAGTATTGAGTATTGAAAGCTGTGAATTGATGATATTCTATTGAGGATTAAGGATTGACAACTGATTGTTGAGGACTGAGGGCTGAAGGTTGAGGATTCAGGATTGAGGATTCAGGATTGAGGTTTGAGGAGAGAGGACTGAGGGTTGAGGATTGAGGATTGAGAATTGAGGATTGAGGATTGAGGATTGAAGATTGAGGATTGGCTGTTGAGGATGGAACATTGAGGATTAAGGAGTGAGGATTGAGGATTGAGGATTGAGGATTGAGGATTGAGGATTGAGGGTTGTGGATTGAGGACGAGGACTGGGGTTGAGTGTTGATGCCTGAGGTCTGAGGATTGAGGATTGAGGATTGCGAACTGAGGATTGGGTATTGAGGGTTGAAGAATGAGGATTGAAGAATGAGGATTGGGGATTGAGTATTGAGGATTGAGGATTGAATATTGAGGATTGAGGATTGAATATTGAGTATTGAGGATTGAATATTGAGGATTGAGGATTGAGGATTGAGGATTGAAGATTGAGGATTGAGGATTGAGGATTGAGGATTGAGGATTGAGGGTTGTGGATTGAGGACGAGGACTGAGGGTTGAATATTTATGATTGAGGTCTGAGGATTGAGGATTGAGGATTGAGAATTGAGGATTGAGGATTGAGGATTGAAGATTGAGGATTGGGTATTGAGGATTGAGGATTGAGGATTGAATATTGAGGTTTGGGGACTGAGTGTTGAGGGTTGAATGATGAGAATTGATGTTTGTGGATAGAGATTTGAAGATTGCAGATTGAGCATTGAGTATTGAAAACTGTGAATTGGTGATATTCTATTGAGGATTGAGGATTGACAACCGACTGTTGAGGACTGAGGGCTGAAGCTTGAGGATTGGGTATTGAGGATTGAAGAATGAGGATTGAAGAATGAGGTTTGGGGATTGAGTATTGAGTATTGAGGATTGAATATTGAGTATTGAGGATTGAATATTGATGATTGAGGATTGAGGATTGAGGATTGAGAATTGAAGATTGAGTATTGAGGATTGAGGATTGAGGATTGAGGATTGTGGATTGAGGATTGAGGATTGAGGATTGAAGATTGAGGATTGAGGATTGAGGATTGAGGATTGAGGATTGATGGTTGTGGATTGAGGACGAGGACTGAGGGTTGAATATTTATGTTTGAGGTCTGAGGATTGAGGATTGAGGATTGAGAATTGAGGATTGAGGATTGAGGATTGAAGATTGAGGATTAGGTATTGAGGATTGAGGATTGAGGATTGAAGATTGAGGATAGGGTATTGAGGATTGAAGAATCATGATTGAGGATTGAGGATTGAGGATTGAGGATTCAATATTGAGTATTGAGGATTGAAGATCGACTATTGAGGATTGCGAGTTGAGGATTGAGGGTTGGGGATTAAGGATTGAAGATTGAGTATTGAGGATTGAAGGTTGAGGATTGTGGATTGAGGATTGAGGATTGATGGTTGTGGATTGAGGACGTGGACTGAGGGTTGAGTATTGCTGTTTGAAGTCTGAGGATTGAGGATTGAGGATTGAGAATTGAGGATTGAGGATTGAGGATTGAAGATTGAGGATTGGGTGTTGAGGATTGAAGAATGAGGATTGAGGATTGAGGATTGAGGATTGGGGATTGAATATTGAGTATTGAGGATTGAAGATCGACTATTGAGGATTGCGAATTGAGGATTGAGGGTTGGGGATTGAGGATTGAAGATTGAGTATTGAGGATTGAAGATTGAGGATTGTGGATTGAGGATTGAGGATTGAGGCTTGAATATTGAGGATTGGGGACTGAGTGTTGAGGGTTGAGTGATGAGAATTGATGTTTGTGGATAGAGATTTGAAGATTGCAGATTGAGTATTGAGTATTGAAAGCTGTGAATTGATGATATTCTATTGAGGATTAAGGATTGACAACTGATTGTTGAGGACTGAGGGCTGAAGATTGAGGATTCAGGATTGAGGATTCAGGATTGAGGGTTGAGGAGTGAGGATTGAGGATTGAGGATTGAGGATTGAGGATTGAGAAATGAAGATTGAGGATTGAGTATTGAGGGTTGTGGATTGAGCATGAAGACTGAGGGTTGGGTATTGATGTTTGACGTCAGAGGATTGAGGATTGAGTATTGAGGATTGAAGATTGAATGTTAATGATTGATGATTGAGGATTGAGGATTGAGGGTTGTGGATTGAGGACGAGGTCTGAGGGTTGAGTATTGATGTTTGATGTCAGAGGATTGAAGATTGAGGATTAAGGATTGAGGATCGGGGATTGAGGATCTGGGATTCGAGATTGATTATTGAGGACTGAAGATAGAGGATTGAGGATTGAGGATTGAGAATTGAGAACTGAGGGTGAGTACTGAGTGTTGAGGATTGATGTTTGAGGAACGAGGATTGAGGATTGAGGATTGAGGACTGAGGATTGACGATTGAGTATTGACGGCTGAGGATTGATTACTGAGGATTGAGGATTGAGGATTGAGGATTGAGGATTGAGGATTGAGGATTGAAGATTCAGTATTGACGATTGAAGATTGATAATTGAGGATTGAGGATTGAACATTGAGGACTGAGCGTTCAGGGTTGAGTGATGAGAATTGATGTTTCTGGATAGAGATTTGAACATTGCAGATTGAGTATTGAGTATTGTAAACTGTGAATTGAGGCTATTCTATTGGGGATTGAGGATTGACAACTGATTGTTGAGGACTGAGGGCTGAGGATTGAGGATGCAGGATTGAGGATTCAGAATTGAGATTTGAGGACTGAGGATTGAGGATTGAATATTGAGTATTGAGGATTGAAGATTAAGGATTGAGGATTGAGGATTGAGGATTGATGATGAGGGCTGAGGTTTGAGGATTGAGGTTTGATGACTGTGGACTGAGGATTGAGGGTTGAGAATTGAGGATTGAGGATTAAGGATTGAAGATTGAGGATTGGGTATTGAGGATTGAAGAATGAGGATTGAGGATTGAGGATTGAGGATTGAGGATTGAGGATTGAGGACAGAGGATTGAGGATTGGAGATTGAGTATTGAGGATTGAAGATTGACGATTGACGATTGAGGATTGAGGATTGAGGATTGAGGATAGAGGATTGAGGATTGAGGATTGAAGATTGAGTATTGAGGATTGAAGATTGAGGATTGAGGATTGAGGGTTCAGGATTGAGGATTGAAGATTGAGTACTGAAGATTGAAGATTGAGGATTGAGGATTGAGGATTGAGGATTGACGATTGAGGATTGAAGATTGAGGATTGAGGATTGAGGATTGAGGATTGAGGATTGAGGATTGAAGATCGAGGATTGGGTATTGCGGATTGAACATTGAGGATTGAGGATTGAGGATTATGGATTGAGGATTGAAGACTGAAGATTGAATATTGATGATTGAAGATTGAGGATTGAGGATTGATGGTTGTGGATTGAGGACGTGGACTGAGGGTTGAGTATTGCTGTTTGAAGTCTGAGGATTGAGGATTGAGGATTGAGAATTGAGGATTGAGGATTGAGGATTGAAGATTGAGGATTGGGTGTTGAGGATTGAAGAATGAGGATTGAGGATTGAGGATTGAGGATTGGGGATTGAATATTGAGTATTGAGGATTGAAGATCGACTATTGAGGATTGCGAATTGAGGATTGAGGGTTGGGGATTGAGGATTGAAGATTGAGTATTGAGGATTGAAGATTGAGTACTGAAGATTGAAGATTGAGGATTGAGGATTGAGGATTGAGGATTGACGATTGAGGATTGAAGATTGAGTATTGACGATTGAAGATTGAGGATTGAGGATTGAGGATTGATGATTGAGGATTGAAGATTGAGTACTGAGGATTGAAGATTAAGATTGAGGATTGAGGATTGAGGACTGAGGATTGAGGATTGAGGATTGAAGGTTCAGTATTGAGGATTGAAGATTGAGAATTGAGGATTGAGGACTGAACATTGAGGACTGAGTGTTGAGGGTTGAGTGATGAGAATTGATGTTTGTGGATAGAGATTTGAAGATTGCAGATTGAGTATTGAGTATTGAAAACTGTGAATTGGTGATATTCTATTGAGGATTGAGGATTGACAACTGAATGTTGAGGACTGAGGGCTGAAGATCGAGGATTCAGGATTGAGGATTCAGAATTGAGGTTTGAGGACTGAGGATTGAGGATTGAAGATTGAGTATTGAGGATTGAAGATTGAGTATTGAGGATTGCGAATTGGGGATTGAGGATTGAGGATTGAGGATTGAAGATTGAGTATTGAGGATTGAAGGTTGAGGATTGTGGATTGAGGATTGAGGATTGAGGCATGAATATTGAGGATTGGGGACTGAGTGTTGAGGTTTGAGTGATGAGAATTGATGTTTGTGGATAGAGATTTGAAGATTGCAGGTTGAGTATTGAGTATTGAAGACTGTGAATTCATGATATTCTATTGAGGATTGAGGTTTGACCACTGACTGTTGAGGACTGAGGGCTGAAGATTGAGGGTTCCGGATTGAGGATTCAGAATTGAAATGTGAGGACTGAGCTTTGAGGGTTGAAGATTGAGTATTGAAGATTGAAGATTGAGAATTGAGGATTGAGGATTGAGGATTGAGGACGTGGACTGAGGGTTGAGTATTGCTGTTTGAAGTCTGAGGATTGAGGATTGAGGATTGAGAATTGAGGATTGAGGATTGAGGATTGAAGATTGAGGATTGGGTGTTGAGGATTGAAGAATGAGGATTGAGGATTGAGGATTGAGGATTGGGGATTGAATATTGAGTATTGAGGATTGAAGATCGACTATTGAGGATTGCGAATTGAGGATTGAGGGTTGGGGATTGAGGATTGAAGATTGAGTATTGAGGAGTGAAGATTGAGGATTGTGGATTGAGGATTGAGGATTGAGGCTTGAATATTGAGGATTGGGGACTGAGTGTTGAGGGTTGAGTGATGAGAATTGATGTTTGTGGATAGAGATTTGAAGATTGCAGATTGAGTATTGAGTATTGAAAACTGTGAATTGATGATATTCTATTGAGGATTGAGGATTGACAACTGATTGTTGAGGACTGAGGGCTGAAGGTTGAGGATTCAGGATTGAGGATTCAGGATTGAGGTTTGAGGAGAGAGGACTGAGGGTTGAGGATTGAGGATTGAGAATTGAGGATTGAGGATTGAGGATTGAGGATTGAGGATTGAGGATTGAAGATTAAGATTGAGGATTGAGGACTGAGGAGTGAGGATTGAGGATTGAGGATAGAAGATTGAGTATTGAGGATTGAAGATTGAGGACTGAGGATTGAGGATTGATGATTGAGGATTGAAGATTGAGTACTGAGGATTGAAGATTAAGATTGAGGATTGAGGATTGAGGACTGAGGATTGAGGATTGAAGATTGAGGATTGAGGATTGAGGATTGAGGATTGAGGGTTGTGGATTGAGGACGAGGACTGAGGGTTGAATATTTATGATTGAGGTCTGAGGATTGAAGATTGAGGATTGAGAATTGAGGATTGAGGATTGAGGATTGAAGATTGAGGATTGGGTATTGAGGATTGAGGATTGAGGATTGAAGATTGAGGATAGGGTATTGAGGATTGAAGAATGATGATTGAGGATTGAGGATTGAGTATTGAATATTGAGTATTGAGGATTGAAGATCGACTATTGAGGATTGCGAATTGAGGATTGAGGGTTGGGGATTGAGGATTGAAGATTGAGTATTGAGGTTTGAGGACTGAGGATTGAGGATTGAGGATTGAGGATTGAGGATTGAGGATTGAGGATTGAAGACTGAGGATTGGGTATTGAGGTTTGAACATTGAGGATTGAGGATTGAGGTTTGAGGAGTGAAGATTGAGGATTGAGGATTGAGGATTGAGGATTGAAGATTGAGGATTGGGTATTGAGGATTGACGAATGAGGATTGAGGATTGCGGATTGAGGATTGAAGATTGAGTATTGAGGATTGAAAACTGTGAATTGAGTATATTCTATTGAGGATTGAGGATTGACAACTGATTGTTGAGGACTGAGGGCTGAAGGTTGAGGGTTCCGGATTGAGGATTCAGAATTGAAATTTGAGGACTGAGCATTGAGGATTGAAGATTGAGTATTGAAGATTGAAGATTGAGAATTGAGGATTGAGGATTGAGGATTGAGGATGAGGGCTGAGGGTTGAGGATTGAGGTTTGAGGACTGAGGATTGAAGATTAAGGTTGAGGATTGAGGATTGAGGACTGAGGATGGAGGGTTGAGGATTGAATGTTCAGTATTGGGGATTGAAGATTGAGTATTGAGGATTGAGGATTGAACATTGAGGACTGAGTGTTGAGGGTTGAGTGATGAGAATTGATGTTTGTGGATAGAGATTTTAAGATTGCAGATTGAGTATTGAGTATTGAAAACTGTGAATTGAGTATATTCTATTGAGGATTGAGGATTGACAACTGATTGTTGAGGACTGAGGGCTGAAGCTTGAGGATTCAGGATTGAGGATTCAGGATTGAGGTTTGAGGAGAGAGGACAGATGATTGAGGATTGAGGAATGAGAATTGAGGATTGAGGATTGAGGATTGAAGATTGAGGATTTGCTGTTGAGGATTGAACATTGAGGATTGAGGATTGAGGATTGAGGATTGAGGATTGAGGATTGAGGATTGAAGACTGAGGATCGGGTATTGAGGATTGAACATTGAGGATTGAGGATTGAGGATTGAGGATTGAGGATTGAGGATTGAAGGTTGAATATTGATGAATGAAGACTGAGGATTGAAGGTTGAATATTGATGAATGAAGATTGAGAATTGAGGATTGAAGGTCGTGGATTGAGGACGAGGACTTAGGGTTGAGTATTGATACTTGAGGCCTGAGTATTGAGGATTGAGGATTGCGAATTGAGGATTGAGGATTTAAGATTGAGGATTGGGTATTGAGGATTGAAGAATGAGGATTGAGCATTGAGGGCAGAGGATTGAGGATTGAAGATTGAGTATTGAGGATTGAAGATTGACGATTGAGGATTGAGGATTGAGGATTGAGGATTGAGGATTGAGGATTGAGGATTGAAGATTGAGTACTGAGGACTGAAGATTAAGATTGAGGATTGAGGATTGAGGATTGAAGATTGAGTATTGAGGACTGAAGATTGAGGATTGAGGATTGAGGATTGAAGGTTGAGGATTGTGGATTGAGGATTGAGGATTGAGCATTGAATATTGAGGATTGGCGACTGAGTGTTGAGGGTTGAATGATGAGAATTGATGTTTGTGGATAGAGATTTGAAGATTGCAGATTGAGTATTGAGTATTGAAAACTGTGAATTGATGATATTCTATTGAGGATTGAGGATTGACAACTGATTGTTGAGGACTGAGGGCTGAAGCTTGAGGATTCAGGATTGAGGATTCAGGATTGAGGTTTGAGGAGAGAGGACTGAGGATTGAGGATTGAGGATTGAGAATTGAGGATTGAGGATTGAGGATTGAAGATTGAGGATTGGCTGTTGAGTATTGAACATTGAGGATTGAGGATTGAGTATTGAGGATTGAGGATTGAAGGTTGAATATTGATGAATGAAGATTGAGGAATGAGGATTGAGGGTTGTGGATTGAGAACGAGGACTGAGGGTTGAGTGTTGATGCCTGAGGTCTGAGGATTGAGGATTGAGGATTGCGAACTGAGGATTGAGGATTGAGGATTGAAGGTTGAGGATTGGGTATTGAGGATTGAAGAATGAGGATTGAAGAATGAGGTTTGGGGATTGAGTATTGAGTATTGAGTATTGAATATTGAGTATTGAGGATTGAATATTGATGATTGAGGACTGAGGATAGAGGATTGAGGATTGAAGATTGAGTATTGAGGATTGAAGATTGAGGATTGAGGATCGAGGATTGAGGATTGAGGATTGAGGATTGAAGATTGAGGATTGAGGATTGAGGATTGAGGATTGATGGTTGTGGATTGAGAACGAGGACTGAGGGTTGAGTGTTGATGCCTGAGGTCTGAGGATTGAGGATTGAGGATTGCGAACTGAGGATTGAGGATTGAGGATTGAAGGTTGAGGATTGGGTATTGAGGATTGAAGAATGAGGATTGAAGAATGAGGTTTGGGGATTGAGTATTGGGTATTGAGGATTGAATATTGAGTATTGAGGATTGAATATTGATGATTGAGGATTGAGGATTGAGGATTGAGGATTGAAGATTGAAGATTGAGTATTGAGGATTGAAGATTGAGGATTGAGGATTGAGGATTGAGGATTGAAGATTAAGATTGAGGATTGAGGATTGAGGATTGAGGAGTGAGGATTGAGGATTGAGGATTGAAGGTTGAGTATTGAGGATTGAAGATTGAGGATTGAGGATTGAGGATTGAGGATTGAGGATTGAAGATTGAGTACTGAGGATTGAAGATTAAGATTGAGGATTGAGGATTGAGGACTGAGGATGGAGGGTTGAGGATTGAATGTTCAGTATTGGGGATTGAAGATTGAGTATTGAGGATTGAGGATTGAACATTGAGGACTGATTGTTGAGGGTTGAGTGATGAGAATTGATGTTTGTGGATAGAGATTTTAAGATTGCAGATTGAGTATTGAGTATTGAAAACTGTGAATTGAGTATCTTCTATTGAGGATTGAGGATTGACAACTGATTGTTGAGGACTGAGGGCTGAAGATTGAGGGTTCCGGGTTGAGGATTCAGAATTGAAATTTGAGGATTGAGGTTTGAGGATTGAGGATTGAGGATTGAGGATTGAGGGTTGGGGATTAAGGATTGAAGATTGAGTATTGAGGATTGAAGGTTGAGGATTGTGGATTGAGGATCGAGAATTGAGGCTTGAATATTGAGGATTGGGGACTGAGTGTTGAGGGTTGAGTGATGAGAATTGATGTTTGTGGATAGAGATCTGAAGATTGCAGGTTGAGTATTGAGTATTGAAATCTGTGAAATCATGATATTCTATTGAGGATTGAGGATGGACCACTGATTGTTGAGGACTGAGGGCTGAAGATTGAGGATTCAGGATTGAGGATTCAGGATTGAGGTTTGAGGACTGAGGATTGAGGATTGAGGATTGAGGATTGAGGATTGAGGATTGAGAATTGAGGATTGAGGATTGAGGATTGAAGATTGAGGATTGGCTGTTGAGGATTGAAGATTGAGGATTGGCTGTTGAGGATTGAACATTGAGCATTGAGGATTGTGGATTGAGGATTGAATATTGATGAATGAAGATTGAGGATTGAGGATTGAATGTCGTGGATTGAGGACGAGGACTGAGGGTTGATTATTGATACTTGAGGCCAGAGGATTGAGGATTGAGGGTTGCGAACTGACGATTGGGGATTTAAGATTGAGGATTGGGTATTGAGGATTGAAGAATGAGGATTGAGGATTGAGGACTGAGGATTGAGGATTGAAGATTGAGTATTGAGGATTGAAGATTGACGATTGAGGATTGAGGATTGAGGATTGAGGATTGAAGATTAAGATTGAGGATTGAGGACTGAGGAGTGAGGATTGAGGATTGAGGATTGAAGATTGAGTATTGAGGATTGAAGATTGAGGATAGAGGATTGAGGATTGAGGATTGAGGATTGAAGATTGAGTACTGAGGATTGAAGATTAAGATTGAGGATTGAGGATTGAGGACTGAGGATGGAGGGTTGAGGATTGAATGTTCAGTATTCGGGATTGAAGATTGAGTATTGAGGATTGAGGATTGAACATTGAGGACTGAGTGTTGAGGGTTGAGTGATGAGAATTGATGTTTGTGGATAGAGATTTTAAGATTGCAGATTGAGTATTGAGTATTGAAAACTGTGAATTGAGTATATTCTATTGAGGATTGAGGATTGACAACTGATTGTTGAGGACTGAGGGCTGAAGCTTGAGGATTCAGGATTGAGGATTCAGGATTGAGGTTTGAGGAGAGAGGACAGATGATTGAGGATTGAGGAATGAGAATTGAGGATTGAGGATTGAGGATTGAAGATTGAGGATTTGCTGTTGAGGATTGAACATTGAGGATTGAGGATTGAGGATTGAGGATTGAGGATTGAGGATTGAGGATTGAAGACTGAGGATCGGGTATTGAGGATTGAACATTGAGGATTGAGGATTGAGGATTGAGGATTGAAGGTTGAATATTGATGAATGAAGATGGAGGATTGAGGATTGAAGGTCGTGGATTGAGGACGAGGACTGAGGGTTGAGTATTGATACTTGAGGCCTGAGTATTGAGGATTGAGGATTGCGAACTGAGGATTGAGGATTTAAGATTGAGGATTGGGTATTGAGGATTGAAGAATGAGGATTGAGCATTGAGGGCAGAGGATTGAGGATTGAAGATTGAGTATTGAGGATTGAAGATTGACGATTGAGGATTGAGGATTGAGGATTGAGGATTGAGGATTGAGGATTGAGGATTGAGGATTGAAGATTGAGTATTCAGGATTGAAGATTGAGGATTGAGGATTGAGGATTGAGGATTGAGGATTGAGGATTGAAGATTGAGTACTGAGGACTGAAGATTAAGATTGAGGATTGAGGATTGAGGATTGTGGATTGAGGATTGAGGATTGAAGATTGAGTATTGAGGACTGAAGATTGAGGATTGAGGATTGAGGATTGAGGGTTGAAGATTGAGGATTGAGGATTGAGGATTGATGGTTGTGGATTGAGAACGAGGACTGAGGGTTGAGTGTTGATGCCTGAGGTCTGAGGATTGAGGATTGAGGATTGCGAACTGAGGATTGAGGATTGAGGATTGAAGGTTGAGGATTGGGTATTGAGGATTGAAGAATGAGGATTGAAGAATGAGGTTTGGGGATTGAGTATTGGGTATTGAGGATTGAATATTGAGTATTGAGGATTGAATATTGATGATTGAGGATTGAGGATTGAGGATTGAGGATTGAAGATTGAAGATTGAGTATTGAGGATTGAAGATTGAGGATTGAGGATTGAGGATTGAGGATTGAAGATTAAGATTGAGGATTGAGGATTGAGGATTGAGGAGTGAGGATTGAGGATTGAGGATTGAAGGTTGAGTATTGAGGATTGAAGATTGAGGATTGAGGATTGAGGATTGAGGATTGAGGATTGAAGATTGAGTACTGAGGATTGAAGATTAAGATTGAGGATTGAGGATTGAGGACTGAGGATGGAGGGTTGAGGATTGAATGTTCAGTATTGGGGATTGAAGATTGAGTATTGAGGATTGAGGATTGAACATTGAGGACTGATTGTTGAGGGTTGAGTGATGAGAATTGATGTTTGTGGATAGAGATTTTAAGATTGCAGATTGAGTATTGAGTATTGAAAACTGTGAATTGAGTATCTTCTATTGAGGATTGAGGATTGACAACTGATTGTTGAGGACTGAGGGCTGAAGATTGAGGGTTCCGGGTTGAGGATTCAGAATTGAAATTTGAGGATTGAGGATTGAGGATTGAGGATTGAGGATTGAGGATTGAGGGTTGGGGATTAAGGATTGAAGATTGAGTATTGAGGATTGAAGGTTGAGGATTGTGGATTGAGGATCGAGGATTGAGGCTTGAATATTGAGGATTGGGGACTGAGTGTTGAGGGTTGAGTGATGAGAATTGAGGTTTGTGGATAGAGATCTGAAGATTGCACGTTGAGTATTGAGTATTGAAATCTGTGAAATCATGATATTCTATTGAGGATTGAGGATGGACCACTGATTGTTGAGGACTGAGGGCTGAAGATTGAGGATTCAGGATTGAGGATTCAGGATTGAGGTTTGAGGACTGAGGATTGAGGATTGAGGATTGAGGATTGAGGATTGAGGATTGAGAATTGAGGATTGAGGATTGAGGATTGAAGATTGAGGATTGGCTGTTGAGGATTGAAGATTGAGGATTGGCTGTTGAGGATTGAACATTGAGCATTGAGGATTGAGGATTGAGGATTGAATATTGATGAATGAAGATTGAGGATTGAGGATTGAATGTCGTGGATTGAGGACGAGGACTGAGGGTTGATTATTGATACTTGAGGCCAGAGGATTGAGGATTGAGGGTTGCGAACTGACGATTGGGGATTTAAGATTGAGGATTGGGTATTGAGGATTGAAGAATGAGGATTGAGGATTGAGGACTGAGGATTGAGGATTGAAGATTGAGTATTGAGGATTGAAGATTGACGATTGAGGATTGAGGATTGAGGATTGAGGATTGAAGATTAAGAT
The DNA here is from genome assembly GCF_051401765.1 of Calliopsis andreniformis. Lineage (NCBI taxonomy): Eukaryota > Metazoa > Arthropoda > Insecta > Hymenoptera > Andrenidae > Calliopsis > Calliopsis andreniformis. The sequence continues at coordinate 1,713,068 of NW_027480499.1, forward strand.
TGAGGATTGAGGACTGAGGAGTGAGGATTGAGGATTGTGGATTGAAGATTGAGTATTGAGGATTGAAGATTGAGGATAGAGGATTGAGGATTGAGGATTGAGGATTGAAGATTGAGTACTGAGGATTGAAGATTAAGATTGAGAATTGAGGATTGAGGACTGAGGATGGAGGGTTGAGGATTGAATGTTCAGTATTCGGGATTGAAGATTGAGTATTGAGGATTGAGGATTGAACATTGAGGACTGAGTGTTGAGGGTTGAGTGATGAGAATTGATGTTTGTGGATAGAGATTTTAAGATTGCAGATTGAGTATTGAGTATTGAAAACTGTGAATTGAGTATATTCTATTGAGGATTGAGGATTGACAACTGATCGTTGAGGACTGAGGGCTGAAGCTTGAGGATTCAGGATTGAGGATTCAGGATTGAGGTTTGAGGAGAGAGGACAGATGATTGATGATTGAGGAATGAGAATTGAGGATTGAGGATTGAGGATTGAAGATTGAGGATTTGCTGTTGAGGATTGAACATTGAGGATTGAGGATTGAGGATTGAGGATTGAGGATTGAGGATTGAGGATTGAATACTGAGGATCGGGTATTGAGGATTGAACATTGAGGATTGAGGATTGAGGATTGAGGATTGAAGGTTGAATATTGATGAATGAAGATGGAGGATTGAGGATTGAAGGTCGTGGATTAAGGACGAGGACTGAGGGTTGAGTATTGATACTTGAGGCCTGAGTATTGAGGATTGAGGATTGCGAATTGAGGATTGAGGATTTAAGATTGAGGATTGGGTATTGAGGATTGAAGAATGAGGATTGAGCATTGAGGGCAGAGGATTGAGGATTGAAGATTGAGTATTGAGGATTGAAGATTGACGATTGAGGATTGAGGATTGAGGATTGAGGATTGAGGATTGAGGATTGAGGATTGAAGATTGAGTATTCAGGATTGAAGATTGAGGATTGAGGATTGAGGATTGAGGATTGAGGATTGAGGATTGAAGATTGAGTACTGAGGACTGAAGATTAAGATTGAGGATTGAGGATTGAGGATTGTGGATTGAGGATTGAGGATTGAAGATTGAGTATTGAGGACTGAAGATTGAGGATTGAGGATTGAGGATTGAGGGTTGAAGATTGAGGATTGGGTATTGAGGATTCAAGAATGAGGATTGAGGATTGAGGATTGAGGATTGAGGATTGAAGATTGAGTATTGAGGATTGAAGATCGAGGATTGAGAATTGAGGATTGAGTATTGAGGATTGAGGATTGAAGGTTGAGGATTGTGGATTGAGGATTGAGGATTGAGCATTGAATATTGAGGATTGGCGACTGAGTGTTGAGGGTTGAATGATGAGAATTGATGTTTGTGGATAGAGATTTGAAGATTGCAGATTGAGTATTGAGTATTGAAAACTGTGAATTGATGATATTCTATTGAGGATTGAGGATTGACAACTGATTGTTGAGGACTGAGGGCTGAAGCTTGAGGATTCAGGATTGAGGATTCAGGATTGAGGTTTGAGGAGAGAGGACTGAGGATTGAGGATTGAGGATTGAGAATTGAGGATTGAGGATTGAGGATTGAAGATTGAGGATTGGCTGTTGAGTATTGAACATTGAGGATTGAGGATTGAGTATTGAGGATTGAGGATTGAAGGTTGAATATTGATGAATGAAGATTGAGGAATGAGGATTGAGGGTTGTGGATTGAGAACGAGGACTGAGGGTTGAGTGTTGATGCCTGAGGTCTGAGGATTGAGGATTGAGGATTGCGAACTGAGGATTGAGGATTGAGGATTGAAGGTTGAGGATTGGGTATTGAGGATTGAAGAATGAGGATTGAAGAATGAGGTTTGGGGATTGAGTATTGAGTATTGAGTATTGAATATTGAGTATTGAGGATTGAATATTGATGATTGAGGACTGAGGATTGAGGATTGAGGATTGAAGATTGAGTATTGAGGATTGAGGATTGAGGATTGAGGATTGAGGATTGAGGATTGAGGATTGAGGATTGAAGATTGAGGATTGAGGATTGAGGATTGAGGATTGATGGTTGTGGATTGAGAACGAGGACTGAGGGTTGAGTGTTGATGCCTGAGGTCTGAGGATTGAGGATTGAGGATTGCGAACTGAGGATTGAGGATTGAGGATTGAAGGTTGAGGATTGGGTATGGAGGATTGAAGAATGAGGATTGAAGAATGAGGTTTGGGGATTGAGTATTGGGTATTGAGGATTGAATATTGAGAATTGAGGATTGAATATTGATGATTGAGGATTGAGGATTGAGGATTGAGGATTGAAGATTGAAGATTGAGTATTGAGGATTGAAGATTGAGGATTGAGGATTGAGGATTGAGGATTGAGGATTGAAGATTAAGATTGAGGATTGAGGATTGAGGATTGAGGAGTGAGGATCGAGGATTGAGGCTTGAATATTGAGGATTGGGGACTGAGTGTTGAGGGTTGAGTGATGAGAATTGATGTTTGTGGATAGAGATCTGAAGATTGCAGGTTGAGTATTGAGTATTGAAATCTGTGAAATCATGATATTCTATTGAGGATTGAGGATGGACCACTGATTGTTGAGGACTGAGGGCTGAAGATTGAGGATTCAGGATTGAGGATTCAGGATTGAGGTTTGAGGACTGAGGATTGAGGATTGAGGATTGAGGATTGAGGATTGAGGATTGAGAATTGAGGATTGAGGATTGAGGATTGAAGATTGAGGATTGGCTGTTGAGGATTGAACATTGAGGATTGAGGATTGAGGATTGAGGATTGAATATTGATGAATGAAGATTGAGGATTGAGGATTGAAGGTCGTGGATTGAGGACGAGGACTGAGGGTTTAGTATTGATACTTGAGGCCTGAGGATTGAGGATTGAGGATTGCGAATTGAGGATTGAGGATTTAAGGTTGAGGATTGGGTATTGAGGATTGGGTATTGAGGATTGGAGAATGAGGATTGAGGATTGAGGACAGAGGATTGAGGATTGAGGATTGAGTATTGAGGATTGAAGATTGACGATTGAGGATTGAGGATTGAGGATTGAGGATTGAGGATTGAGGATTGAGGATTGAAGATTGAGTATTGAGGATTCAAGATTGAGGATTGAGGATTGAGGATTGAGGATTGAAGATTAAGATTGAGGATTGAGGATTGAGGATTGAGGACTGAGGATTGAGGATTGAGGATTGAAGATTGAGTATTGAGGATTGAAGATTGAGGATTGAGGATTGAGGATTGAGGATTGACGACTGAAGATTGCGTACTGAGGATTGAAGATTAAGATTGAGGATTGAGGATTGAGGACTGAGGATGGAGGATTGAGGATTGAGGATTGAGGATTGAGGATTGAGGATTGAAGATTGAGTATTGAGGATTGAAGATTGAGGATTGAGGATTGAGGATTGAGGATTGAAGATTAAGATTGAGGATTGAGGATTGAGGATTGAGGATTGAGGATTGAGGATTGAGGATTGAAGATTGAGCATTGAGGATTGAGTATTGAGGATTCAGGATTGAAGATTGAGTACTGAGGATTGAAGGTTGAGGATTGTGGATTGAGGATTGAGGATTGAGGATTGAATATTGAGGATTGGGGACTGAGTGTTGAGGGTTGAGTGATGAGAATTGATGTTTGTGGATAGAGATTTGAAGATTGCAGAATGAGTATTGAGTATTGAAAACTGTGAATTGATGATATTCTATTGAGGATTGAGGATTGACAACTGATTGTTGAGGACTGAGGGCTGAAGGTTGAGGATTCAGGATTGAGGATTCAGGATTGAGGTTTGAGGACTGAGGATTGAGGAGTGAGGATTGAGGATTGAGGATTGAGAATTGAGAATTGAGAATTGAGTATTGAGGATTGAAGATTGAGGATTGGCTGTTGAGGATTGAACATTGAGGATTGAGGATTGAGGATTGAGGATTGAATATTGATGAATGAAGATTGAGGATTGAGGATTGAATGTCGTGGATTGAGGACGAGGACTGAGGGTTGATTATTGATACTTGAGGCCAGAGGATTGAGGATTGAAGGTTGCGAACTGACGATTGAGGATTTAAGATTGAGGATTGGGTATTGAGGATTGAAGAATGAGGATTGAGGATTGAGGACAGAGGATTGAGGATTGAAGATTGAGTATTGAGGATTGAAGATTGACGATTGAGGATTGAGGATTGAGGATTGAGGATAGAGGATTTAGGATTGAGGATTGAAGATTGAGTATTGAGGATTGAAGATTGAGGATTGAGGATTGAGGATTGAGGATTGAAGTTTAAGATTGAGGATTGAGGTTTGAAGATTAAGATTGAGGATTGAGGATTGAGGAGTGAGGATTGAAGAATGAGGATTGAGGATTGAGGACTGAGGATTGAGGATTGAAGATTGAGTATTGAGGATTGAAGATTGACGATTGAGGATTGAGGATTGAGGATTGAGGATTGAAGATTAAGATTGAGGATTGAGGACTGAGGAGTGAGGATTGAGGATTGAGGATTGAAGATTGAGTATTGAGGATTGAAGATTGAGGATAGAGGATTGAGGATTGAGGATTGAGGATTGAAGATTGAGTACTGAGGATTGAAGATTAAGATTGAGGATTGAGGATTGAGGACTGAGGATGGAGGGTTGAGGATTGAATGTTCAGTATTGGGGATTGAAGATTGAGTATTGAGGATTGAGGATTGAACATTGAGGACTGAGTGTTGAGGGTTGAGTGATGAGAATTGATGTTTGTGGATAGAGATTTTAAGATTGCAGATTGAGTATTGAGTATTGAAAACTGTGAATTGAGTATATTCTATTGAGGATTGAGGATTGACAACTGATTGTTGAGGACTGAGGGCTGAAGCTTGAGGATTCAGGATTGAGGATTCAGGATTGAGGTTTGAGGAGAGATGACTGATGATTGAGGATTGAGGAATGAGAATTGAGGATTGAGGATTGAGGATTGAAGATTGAGGATTGAGGGTTGAAGATTGAGGATTGGGTATTGAGGATTCAAGAATGAGGATTGAGGATTGAGGATTGAGGATTGAGGATTGAAGATTGAGTATTGAGGATTGAAGATCGAGGATTGAGAATTGAGGATTGAGTATTGAGGATTGAGGATTGAAGGTTGAGGATTGTGGATTGAGGATTGAGGATTGAGCATTGAATATTGAGGATTGGCGACTGAGTGTTGAGGGTTGAATGATGAGAATTGATGTTTGTGGATAGAGATTTGAAGATTGCAGATTGAGTATTGAGTATTGAAAACTGTGAATTGATGATATTCTATTGAGGATTGAGGATTGACAACTGATTGTTGAGGACTGAGGGCTGAAGCTTGAGGATTCAGGATTGAGGATTCAGGATTGAGGTTTGAGGAGAGAGGACTGAGGATTGAGGATTGAGGATTGAGAATTGAGGATTGAGGGTTGAGGATTGAAGATTGAGGATTGGCTGTTGAGTATTGAACATTGAGGATTGAGGATTGAGTATTGAGGATTGAGGATTGAAGGTTGAATATTGATGAATGAAGATTGAGGAATGAGGATTGAGGGTTGTGGATTGAGAACGAGGACTGAGGGTTGAGTGTTGATGCCTGAGGTCTGAGGATTGAGGATTGAGGATTGCGAACTGAGGATTGAGGATTGAGGATTGAAGGTTGAGGATTGGGTATTGAGGATTGAAGAATGAGGGATGAAGAATGAGGTTTGGGGATTGAGTATTGAGTATTGAGTATTGAATATTGAGTATTGAGGATTGAATATTGATGATTGAGGACTGAGGATTGAGGATTGAGGATTGAAGATTGAGTATTGAGGATTGAGGATTGAGGATTGAGGATTGAGGATTGAGGATTGAGGTTTGAGGATTGAAGATTGAGGATTGAGGATTGAGGATTGAGGAGTGAGGATTGAGGATTGAGGATTGAAGATTGAGTATTGAGGATTGAAGATTGAGGATTGAGGATTGAGGAATGAGGATTGAGGATTGAAGATTGAGTACTGAGGATTGAAGATTAAGATTGAGGATTGAGGATTGAGGACTGAGGATGGAGGGTTGAGGATTGAATGTTCAGTATTGGGGATTGAAGATTGAGTATTGAGGATTGAGGATTGAACATTGAGGACTGAGTGTTGAGGGTTGAGTGATGAGAATTGATGTTTGTGGATAGAGATTTTAAGATTGCAGATTGAGTATTGAGTATTGAAAACTGTGAATTGAGTATCTTCTATTGAGGATTGAGGATTGACAACTGATTGTTGAGGACTGAGGGCTGAAGATTGAGGGTTCCGGGTTGAGGATTCAGAATTGAAATTTGAGGATTGAGGATTGAGGATTGAGGATTGAGGTTTGAGGATTGAGGGTTGGGGATTAAGGATTGAAGATTGAGTATTGAGGATTGAAGGTTGAGGATTGTGGATTGAGGATCGAGGATTGAGGCTTGAATATTGAGGATTGGGGACTGAGTGTTGAGGGTTGAGTGATGAGAATTGATGTTTGTGGATAGAGATCTGAAGATTGCAGGTTGAGTATTGAGTATTGAAATCTGTGAAATCATGATATTCTATTGAGGATTGAGGATGGACCACTGATTGTTGAGGACTGAGGGCTGAAGATTGAGGATTCAGGATTGAGGATTCAGGATTGAGGTTTGAGGACTGAGGATTGAGGATTGAGGATTGAGGATTGAGGATTGAGGATTGAGAATTGAGGATTGAGGATTGAGGATTGAAGATTGAGGATTGGCTGTTGAGGACTGAACATTGAGGATTGAGGATTGAGGATTGAGGATTGAGGATTGAGGATTGAGGATTGAAGATTGAGCATTGAGGATTGAGTATTGAGGATTCAGGATTGAAGATTGTGTATTGATGATTGAAGGTTGAGGATTGTGGATTGAGGATTGAGGATTGAGGATTGAATATTGAGGATTGGGGACTGAGTGTTGAGGGTTGAGTGATGAGAATTGATGTTTGTGGATAGAGATTTGAAGATTGCAGATTGAGTATTGAGTATTGAAAACTGTGAATTGATGATATTCTATTGAGGATTGAGGATTGACAACTGATTGTTGAGGGCTGAGGGCTGAAGGTTGAGGATTCAGGATTGAGGATTCAGGATTGAGGTTTGAGGACTGAGGATTGAGGATTGAGGATTGAGGATTGAGGATTGAGGATTGAGAATTGAGAATTGAGTATTGAGGATTGAAGATTGAGGATTGGCTGTTGAGGATTGAACATTGAGGATTGAGGATTGAGGATTGAGGATTGAATATTGATGAATGAAGATTGAGGATTGTGGATTGAATGTCGTGGATTGAGGACGAGGACTGAGGGTTGATTATTGATACTTGATGCCAGAGCATTGAGGATTGAGGGTTGCGAACTGACGATTGAGGATTTAAGATTGAGGATTGGGTATTGAGGATTGAAGAATGAGGATTGAGGATTGAGGACAGAGGATTGAGGATTGAAGATTGAGTATTGAGGATTGAAGATTGACGATTGAGGATTGAGGATTGAGGATTGAGGATTGAGGATTGAGGATTGAGGATTGAAGATTGAGTATTGAGGATTGAAGATTGAGGATTGAGGATTGAGGATTGAGGATTGAAGATTAAGATTGAGGATTGAGGATTGAGGATTGAGGATTGAGGATTGAGGATTGAGGATTGAAGATTGAGTATTGAGGGTTGAAGATTGAGGATTGAGGATTGAGGATTGAGGTTTGAGGATTGAAGATTGAGTACTGAGGATTGAAGATTAAGATTGAGGATTGAGGATTGAGGACTGAGGATGGAGGATTGAGGATTGAAGGTTCAGTATTGAGGATTGAAGATTGAGTATTGAGGATTGAGGATTGAACATTGAGGACTGAGTGTTGAGGGTTGAGTGATGAGAATTGATGTTTGTGGATAGAGATTTGAAGATTGCAGATTGAGTATTGAGTATTGAAAACTGTGAATTGAGTATATTCTATTGAGGATTGAGGATTGACAACTGATTGTTGAGGACTGAGGGCTGAAGATTGAGGGTTCCGGATTGAGGATTCAGAATTGAAATTTGAGGACTGAGCATTGAGGATTGAAGATTGAGTATTGAAGATTGAAGATTGAGAATTGAGGATTGAGGATTGAGGATTGAGGATGAGGGCTGAGGGTTGAGGTCTGAGGATTGAGGATTGAGGATTGAGAATTGAGGATTGAGGATTGAGGATTGAAGATTGAGGATTGGGTATTGAGGATTGAGGATTGAGGATTGAAGATTGAGGATAGGGTATTGAGGATTGAAGAATCAAGATTGAGGATTGAGGATTGAGGATTGAGGATTCAATATTGAGTATTGAGGATTGAAGATCGACTATTGAGGATTGACGATTGAGGATTGAGGATTGAGGATTGAGGATTGAAGATTGAGTATTGAGGATTGAAGATTGAGGATTGAGGATTGAAGGTTGAGGATTGTTGATTGAGGATTGAGGATTGAGGATTGAATATTGAGGATTGGGGACTGAGTTGTTGAGGGTTGAGTGATGAGAATTGATGTTTGTGGATAGAGATTTGAAGATTACAGATTGAGTATTGAGTATTGAAAACTGTGAATTGATGATATTCTATTGAGGATTGAGGATTGACAACTGATTGTTGAGGACTGAGGGCTGAAGGTTGAGGATTCAGGATTGAGGATTCAGGATTGAGGTTTGTGGAGAGAGGACTGAGGGTTGAGGATTGAGGATTGAGAATTGAGGATTGAGGATTGAGGATTGAAGATTGAGGATTGGCTGTTGAGGATGGAACATTGAGGATTGAGGAGTGAGGATTGAGGATTGAGGATTGAAAGTTGAATATTGATGATTGAAGATTGAGGATTGAGGATTGAGGGTTGTGGATTGAGAACGAGGACTGGGGGTTGAGTGTTGATGCCTGAGGTCTGAGGATTGAGAATTGAGGATTGCGAACTGAGGATTGAGGATTGAGGATTGAAGATTGAGGATTGGGTATTGAGGATTGAAGAATGAGGATTGAAGAATGAGGATTGGGGATTGAGTATTGAGGATTGAGGATTGAATATTGAGTATTGAGGATTGAATATTGAGGATTGAGGATTGATGATTGAGGATTGAGGATTGAGGATTGAGGATTGAGGATTGAGGATTGAAGATTGAGTACTGAGGATTGAGGATTGAGGATTGAGGATTGAGGATTGAGGATTGAGGATTGAGGATTGAAGATTGAGGATTGAGGATTGAGGATTGAGGATTGATGGTTGTGGATTGAGGACGAGGACTGAGGGTTGAATATTTATGTTTGAGGTCTGAGGATTGAGGATTGAGGATTGAGAATTGAGGATTGAGGATTGAGGATTGAAGATTGAGGATTGGGTATTGAGGATTGAGGATTGAGGATTGAAGATTGAGGATAGGGTATTGAGGATTGAAGAATCATGATTGAGGATTGAGGATTGAGGATTGAGGATTCAATATTGAGTATTGAGGATTGAAGATCGACTATTGAGGATTGACGATTGAGGATTGAGGATTGAGGATTGAGGATTGAAGGTTGAGTATTGAGGATTGAAGATTGAGGATTGAGGATTGAGGATTGAGGATTGAGGATTGAAGATTAAGATTGAGGATTGAGGATTGAGGATTGAGGATTGAGGATTGAGGATTGAGGATTGAAGGTTGAGTATTGAGGATTGAAGATTGAGGATTGAGGATTGAGGATTGAGGATTGAGGATTGAAGATTGAGTACTGAGGATTGAAGATTAAGATTGAGGATTGAGGATTGAGCACTGAGGATGGAGGATTGAGGATTGAAGGTTCAGTATTGAGGATTGAAGATTGAGTATTGAGGATTGAGGATTGAACATTGAGGACTGAGTGTTGAGGGTTGAGTGATGAGAATTGATGTTTGTGGATAGAGATTTTAAGATTGCAGATTGAGTATTGAGTATTGAAAACTGTGAATTGAGTATCTTCTATTGAGGATTGAGGATTGACAACTGATTGTTGAGGACTGAGGGCTGAAGATTGAGGGTTCCGGGTTGAGGATTCAGAATTGAAATTTGAGGATTGAGGATTGAGGATTGAGGATTGAGGATTGAGGATTGAGGGTTGGGGATTAAGGATTGAAGATTGAGTATTGAGGATTGAAGGTTGAGGATTGTGGATTGAGGATCGAGGATTGAGGCTTGAATATTGAGGATTGGGGACTGAGTGTTGAGGGTTGAGTGATGAGAATTGATGTTTGTGGATAGAGATCTGAAGATTGCAGGTTGAGTATTGAGTATTGAAATCTGTGAAATCATGATATTCTATTGAGGATTGAGGATGGACCACTGATTGTTGAGGACTGAGGGCTGAAGATTGAGGATTCAGGATTGAGGATTCAGGATTGAGGTTTGAGGACTGAGGATTGAGGATTGAGGATTGAGGATTGAGGATTGAGGATTGAGAATTGAGGATTGAGGATTGAGGATTGAAGATTGAGGATTGGCTGTTGAGGATTGAACATTGAGGATTGAGGATTGAGGATTGAGGATTGAGGATTGAGGATTGAGGATTGAGGATTGAGGATTGAGCATTGAGGATTGAGTATTGAGGATTCAGGATTGAAGATTGAGTATTGAGGATTGAAGGTTGAGGATTGTGGATTGAGGATTGAGGATTGAGGATTGAATATTGAGGATTGGGGACTGAGTGTTGAGGGTTGAGTGATGAGAATTGATGTTTGTGGATAGAGATTTGAAGATTGCAGATTGAGTATTGAGTATTGAAAACTGTGAATTGATGATATTCTATTGAGGATTGAGGATTGACAACTGATTGTTGAGGACTGAGGGCTGAAGGTTGAGGATTCAGGATTGAGGATTCAGGATTGAGGTTTGAGGACTGAGGATTGAGGATTGAGGATTGAGGATTGAGGATTGATGATTGAGAAATGAGAATTGAGTATTGAGGATTGAAGATTGAGGATTGGCTGTTGAGGATTGAACATTGAGGATTGAGGATTGAGGATTGAGGATTGAATATTGATGAATGAAGATTGAGGATTGAATGTCGTGGATTGAGGACGAGGACTGAGGGTTGATTATTGATACTTGATGCCAGAGCATTGAGGATTGAGGGTTGCGAACTGACGATTGAGGATTTAAGATTGAGGATTGGGTATTGAGGATTGAAGAATGAGGATTGAGGATTGAGGACAGAGGATTGAGGATTGAAGATTGAGTATTGAGGATTGAAGATTGACGATTGAGGATTGAGGATTGAGGATTGAGGATTGAGGATTGAGGATTGAGGATTGAAGATTGAGTATTGAGGATTGAAGATTGAGGATTGAGGATTGAGGATTGAGGATTGAAGATTAAGATTGAGGATTGAGGATTGAGGATTGAGGATTGAGGATTGAGGATTGAGGATTGAAGATTGAGTATTGAGGGTTGAAGATTGAGGATTGAGGATTGAGGATTGAGGATTGAGGATTGAGGATTGAAGATTGAGTACTGAGGATTGAAGATTAAGATTGAGGATTGAGGATTGAGGACTGAGGATGGAGGATTGAGGATTGAAGGTTCAGTATTGAGGATTGAAGATTGAGTATTGAGGATTGAGGATTGAACATTGAGGACTGAGTGTTGAGGGTTGAGTGATGAGAATTGATGTTTGTGGATAGAGATTTGAAGATTGCAGATTGAGTATTGAGTATTGAAAACTGTGAATTGAGTATATTCTATTGAGGATTGAGGATTGACAACTGATTGTTGAGGACTGAGGGCTGAAGATTGAGGGTTCCGGATTGAGGATTCAGAATTGAAATTTGAGGACTGAGCATTGAGGATTGAAGATTGAGTATTGAAGATTGAAGATTGAGAATTGAGGATTGAGGATTGAGGATTGAGGATGAGGGCTGAGGGTTGAGGTCTGAGGATTGAGGATTGAGGATTGAGAATTGAGGATTGAGGATTGAGGATTGAAGATTGAGGATTGGGTATTGAGGATTGAGGATTGAGGATTGAAGATTGAGGATAGGGTATTGAGGATTGAATAATCAAGATTGAGGATTGAGGATTGAGGATTGAGGATTCAATATTGAGTATTGAGGATTGAAGATCGACTATTGAGGATTGACGATTGAGGATTGAGGATTGAGGATTGAGGATTGAAGATTGAGTATTGAGGATTGAAGATTGAGGATTGAGGATTGAAGGTTGAGGATTGTTGATTGAGGATTGAGGATTGAGGATTGAATATTGAGGATTGGGGACTGAGTGTTGAGGGTTGAGTGATGAGAATTGATGTTTGTGGATAGAGATTTGAAGATTACAGATTGAGTATTGAGTATTGAAAACTGTGAATTGATGATATTCTATTGAGGATTGAGGATTGACAACTGATTGTTGAGGACTGAGGGCTGAAGGTTGAGGATTCAGGATTGAGGATTCAGGATTGAGGTTTGTGGAGAGAGGACTGAGGGTTGAGGATTGAGGATTGAGAATTGAGGATTGAGGATTGAGGATTGAAGATTGAGGATTGGCTGTTGAGGATGGAACTTTGAGGATTGAGGAGTGAGGATTGAGGATTGAGGATTGAAAGTTGAATATTGATGATTGAAGATTGAGGATTGAGGATTGAGGGTTGTGGATTGAGAACGAGGACTGGGGGTTGAGTGTTGATGCCTGAGGTCTGAGGATTGAGAATTGAGGATTGCGAACTGAGGATTGAGGATTGGGGATTGAAGATTGAGGATTGGGTATTGAGGATTGAAGAATGAGGATTGAAGAATGAGGATTGGGGATTGAGTATTGAGGATTGAGGATTGAATATTGAGTATTGAGGATTGAATATTGAGGATTGAGGATTGAGGATTGAGGATTGAGGATTGAGGATTGAGGATTGAGGATTGAGGATTGAAGATTGAGTACTGAGGATTGAGGATTGAGGATTGAGGATTGAGGATTGAGGATTGAGGATTGAGGATTGAAGATTGAGGATTGAGGATTGAGGATTGAGGATTGATGGTTGTGGATTGAGGACGAGGACTGAGGGTTGAATATTTATGTTTGAGGTCTGAGGATTGAGGATTGAGGATTGAGAATTGAGGATTGAGGATTGAGGATTGAAGATTGAGGATTGGGTATTGAGGATTGAGGATTGAGGATTGAAGATTGAGGATAGGGTATTGAGGATTGAAGAATCATGATTGAGGATTGAGGATTGAGGATTGAGGATTCAATATTGAGTATTGAGGATTGAAGATCGACTATTGAGGATTGACGATTGAGGATTGAGGATTGAGGATTGAGGATTGAAGATTGAGTATTGAGGATTGAAGATTGAGGATTGAGGATTGAGGATTGAGGATTGAGGATTGAAGATTAAGATTGAGGATTGAGGATTGAGGATTGAGGATTGAGGATTGAGGATTGAGGATTGAAGGTTGAGTATTGAGGATTGAAGATTGAGGATTGAGGATTGAGGATTGAGGATTGAGGATTGAAGATTGAGTACTGAGGATTGAAGATTAAGATTGAGGATTGAGGATTGAGCACTGAGGATGGAGGATTGAGGATTGAAGGTTCAGTATTGAGGATTGAAGATTGAGTATTGAGGATTGAGGATTGAAGATTGAGGACTGAGTGTTGAGGGTTGAGTGATGAGAATTGATGTTTGTGGATAGAGATTTGAAGATTACAGATTGAGTATTGAGTATTGAAAACTGTGAATTGATGATATTCTATTGAGGATTGAGGATTGACAACTGATTGTTGAGGACTGAGGGCTGAAGGTTGAGGATTCAGGATTGAGGATTCAGGATTGAGGTTTGTGGAGAGAGGACTGAGGGTTGAGGATTGAGGATTGAGAATTGAGGATTGAGGATTGAGGATTGAAGATTGAGGATTGGCTGTTGAGGATGGAACATTGAGGATTGAGGAGTGAGGATTGAGGATTGAGGATTGAAAGTTGAATATTGATGATTGAAGATTGAGGATTGAGGATTGAGGGTTGTGGATTGAGAACGAGGACTGGGGGTTGAGTGTTGATGCCTGAGGTCTGAGGATTGAGAATTGAGGATTGCGAACTGAGGATTGAGGATTGAGGATTGAAGATTGAGGATTGGGTATTGAGGATTGAAGAATGAGGATTGAAGAATGAGGATTGGGGATTGAGTATTGAGGATTGAGGATTGAATATTGAGTATTGAGGATTGAATATTGAGGATTGAGGATTGATGATTGAGGATTGAGGATTGAGGATTGAGGATTGAGGATTGAGAATTGAAGATTGAGTACTGAGGATTGAGGATTGAGGATTGAGGATTGAGGATTGAGGATTGAGGATTGAGGATTGAAGATTGAGGATTGAGGATTGAGGATTGAGGATTGATGGTTGTGGATTGAGGACGAGGACTGAGGGTTGAATATTTATGTTTGAGGTCTGAGGATTGAGGATTGAGGATTGAGAATTGAGGATTGAGGATTGAGGATTGAAGATTGAGGATTGGGTATTGAGGATTGAGGATTGAGGATTGAAGATTGAGGATAGGGTATTGAGGATTGAAGAATCATGATTGAGGATTGAGGATTGAGGATTGAGGATTCAATATTGAGTATTGAGGATTGAAGATCGACTATTGAGGATTGACGATTGAGGATTGAGGATTGAGGATTGAGGATTGAAGGTTGAGTATTGAGGATTGAAGATTGAGGATTGAGGATTGAGGATTGAGGATTGAGGATTGAAGATTAAGATTGAGGATTGAGGATTGAGGATTGAGGATTGAGGATTGAGGATTGAGGATTGAAGGTTGAGTATTGAGGATTGAAGATTGAGGATTGAGGATTGAGGATTGAGGATTGAGGATTGAAGATTGAGTACTGAGGATTGAAGATTAAGATTGAGGATTGAGGATTGAGCACTGAGGATGGAGGATTGAGGATTGAAGGTTCAGTATTGAGGATTGAAGATTGAGTATTGAGGATTGAGGATTGAACATTGAGGACTGAGTGTTGAGGGTTGAGTGATGAGAATTGATGTTTGTGGATAGAGATTTTAAGATTGCAGATTGAGTATTGAGTATTGAAAACTGTGAATTGAGTATCTTCTATTGAGGATTGAGGATTGACAACTGATTGTTGAGGACTGAGGGCTGAAGATTGAGGGTTCCGGGTTGAGGATTCAGAATTGAAATTTGAGGATTGAGGATTGAGGATTGAGGATTGAGGATTGAGGATTGAGGGTTGGGGATTAAGGATTGAAGATTGAGTATTGAGGATTGAAGGTTGAGGATTGTGGATTGAGGATCGAGGATTGAGGCTTGAATATTGAGGATTGGGGACTGAGTGTTGAGGGTTGAGTGATGAGAATTGATGTTTGTGGATAGAGATCTGAAGATTGCAGGTTGAGTATTGAGTATTGAAATCTGTGAAATCATGATATTCTATTGAGGATTGAGGATGGACCACTGATTGTTGAGGACTGAGGGCTGAAGATTGAGGATTCAGGATTGAGGATTCAGGATTGAGGTTTGAGGACTGAGGATTGAGGATTGAGGATTGAGGATTGAGGATTGAGGATTGAGAATTGAGGATTGAGGATTGAGGATTGAAGATTGAGGATTGGCTGTTGAGGATTGAACATTGAGGATTGAGGATTGAGGATTGAGGATTGAGGATTGAGGATTGAGGATTGAGGATTGAGGATTGAGCATTGAGGATTGAGTATTGAGGATTCAGGATTGAAGATTGAGTATTGAGGATTGAAGGTTGAGGATTGTGGATTGAGGATTGAGGATTGAGGATTGAATATTGAGGATTGGGGACTGAGTGTTGAGGGTTGAGTGATGAGAATTGATGTTTGTGGATAGAGATTTGAAGATTGCAGATTGAGTATTGAGTATTGAAAACTGTGAATTGATGATATTCTATTGAGGATTGAGGATTGACAACTGATTGTTGAGGACTGAGGGCTGAAGGTTGAGGATTCAGGATTGAGGATTCAGGATTGAGGTTTGAGGACTGAGGATTGAGGATTGAGGATTGAGGATTGAGGATTGATGATTGAGAAATGAGAATTGAGTATTGAGGATTGAAGATTGAGGATTGGCTGTTGAGGATTGAACATTGAGGATTGAGGATTGAGGATTGAGGATTGAATATTGATGAATGAAGATTGAGGATTGAATGTCGTGGATTGAGGACGAGGACTGAGGGTTGATTATTGATACTTGATGCCAGAGCATTGAGGATTGAGGGTTGCGAACTGACGATTGAGGATTTAAGATTGAGGATTGGGTATTGAGGATTGAAGAATGAGGATTGAGGATTGAGGACAGAGGATTGAGGATTGAAGATTGAGTATTGAGGATTGAAGATTGACGATTGAGGATTGAGGATTGAGGATTGAGGATTGAGGATTGAGGATTGAGGATTGAAGATTGAGTATTGAGGATTGAAGATTGAGGATTGAGGATTGAGGATTGAGGATTGAAGATTAAGATTGAGGATTGAGGATTGAGGATTGAGGATTGAGGATTGAGGATTGAGGATTGAAGATTGAGTATTGAGGGTTGAAGATTGAGGATTGAGGATTGAGGATTGAGGATTGAGGATTGAGGATTGAAGATTGAGTACTGAGGATTGAAGATTATGATTGAGGATTGAGGATTGAGGACTGAGGATGGAGGATTGAGGATTGAAGGTTCAGTATTGAGGATTGAAGATTGAGTATTGAGGATTGAGGATTGAACATTGAGGACTGAGTGTTGAGGGTTGAGTGATGAGAATTGATGTTTGTGGATAGAGATTTGAAGATTGCAGATTGAGTATTGAGTATTGAAAACTGTGAATTGAGTATATTCTATTGAGGATTGAGGATTGACAACTGATTGTTGAGGACTGAGGGCTGAAGATTGAGGGTTCCGGATTGAGGATTCAGAATTGAAATTTGAGGACTGAGCATTGAGGATTGAAGATTGAGTATTGAAGATTGAAGATTGAGAATTGAGGATTGAGGATTGAGGATTGAGGATGAGGGCTGAGGGTTGAGGTCTGAGGATTGAGGATTGAGGATTGAGAATTGAGGATTGAGGATTGAGGATTGAAGATTGAGGATTGGGTATTGAGGATTGAGGATTGAGGATTGAAGATTGAGGATAGGGTATTGAGGATTGAATAATCAAGATTGAGGATTGAGGATTGAGGATTGAGGATTCAATATTGAGTATTGAGGATTGAAGATCGACTATTGAGGATTGACGATTGAGGATTGAGGATTGAGGATTGAGGATTGAAGATTGAGTATTGAGGATTGAAGATTGAGGATTGAGGATTGAAGGTTGAGGATTGTTGATTGAGGATTGAGGATTGAGGATTGAATATTGAGGATTGGGGACTGAGTGTTGAGGGTTGAGTGATGAGAATTGATGTTTGTGGATAGAGATTTGAAGATTACAGATTGAGTATTGAGTATTGAAAACTGTGAATTGATGATATTCTATTGACGATTGAGGATTGACAACTGATTGTTGAGGACTGAGGGCTGAAGGTTGAGGATTCAGGATTGAGGATTCAGGATTGAGGTTTGTGGAGAGAGGACTGAGGGTTGAGGATTGAGGATTGAGAATTGAGGATTGAGGATTGAGGATTGAAGATTGAGGATTGGCTGTTGAGGATGGAACATTGAGGATTGAGGAGTGAGGATTGAGGATTGAGGATTGAAAGTTGAATATTGATGATTGAAGATTGAGGATTGAGGATTGAGGGTTGTGGATTGAGAACGAGGACTGGGGGTTGAGTGTTGATGCCTGAGGTCTGAGGATTGAGAATTGAGGATTGCGAACTGAGGATTGAGGATTGGGGATTGAAGATTGAGGATTGGGTATTGAGGATTGAAGAATGAGGATTGAAGAATGAGGATTGGGGATTGAGTATTGAGGATTGAGGATTGAATATTGAGTATTGAGGATTGAATATTGAGGATTGAGGATTGAGGATTGAGGATTGAGGATTGAGGATTGAGGATTGAGGATTGAGGATTGAAGATTGAGTACTGAGGATTGAGGATTGAGGATTGAGGATTGAGGATTGAGGATTGAGGATTGAGGATTGAAGATTGAGGATTGAGGATTGAGGATTGAGGATTGATGGTTGTGGATTGAGGACGAGGACTGAGGGTTGAATATTTATGTTTGAGGTCTGAGGATTGAGGATTGAGGATTGAGAATTGAGGATTGAGGATTGAGGATTGAAGATTGAGGATTGGGTATTGAGGATTGAGGATTGAGGATTGAAGATTGAGGATAGGGTATTGAGGATTGAAGAATCATGATTGAGGATTGAGGATTGAGGATTGAGGATTCAATATTGAGTATTGAGGATTGAAGATCGACTATTGAGGATTGACGATTGAGGATTGAGGATTGAGGATTGAGGATTGAAGATTGAGTATTGAGGATTGAAGATTGAGGATTGAGGATTGAGGATTGAGGATTGAGGATTGAAGATTAAGATTGAGGATTGAGGATTGAGGATTGAGGATTGAGGATTGAGGATTGAGGATTGAAGGTTGAGTATTGAGGATTGAAGATTGAGGATTGAGGATTGAGGATTGAGGATTGAGGATTGAAGATTGAGTACTGAGGATTGAAGATTAAGATTGAGGATTGAGGATTGAGCACTGAGGATGGAGGATTGAGGATTGAAGGTTCAGTATTGAGGATTGAAGATTGAGTATTGAGGATTGAGGATTGAAGATTGAGGACTGAGTGTTGAGGGTTGAGTGATGAGAATTGATGTTTGTGGATAGAGATTTGAAGATTGCAGATTGAGTATTGAGTACTGAAAACTGTGAATTGAGTATATTCTATTGAGGATTGAGGATTGACAACTGATTGTTGAGGACTGAGGGCTGAAGATTGAGGGTTCCGGATTGAGGATTCAGAATTGAAACTTGAGGACTGAGCATTGAGGATTGAAGATTGAGTATTGAAGATTGAAGATTGAGAATTGAGGATTGAGGATTGAGGAGTGAGGGTTGAAGATTGAGGATTGGGTATTGAGGATTGAGGAATGAGGATAGAGGATTGAGGATTGAGGATTGAGGATTGAAGATTGAGTATTGAGGATTGAAGATTGACGATCGAGGATTGAGCATTGAGGATTGAGTATTGAGGATTCAGGATTGAAGATTGAGTATTGAGGATTGAAGGTTGAGGATTGTGGATTGAGGATTGAGGATTGAGGATTGAATATTGAGGATTGGGGACTGAGTGTTGAGGGTTGAGTGATGAGAATTGATGTTTGTGGATAGATATTTGAAGATTGCAGATTGAGTATTGAGTATTGAAAACTGTGAATTGATGATATTCTATTGAGGATTGAGGATTGACAACTGATTGTTGAGGACTGAGGGCTGAAGCTTGAGGATTCAGGATTGAGGATTCAGGATTGAGGTTTGAGGAGAGAGGACTGATGATTGAGGATTGAGGAATGAGAATTGAGGATTGAGGATTGAGGATTGAAGATTGAGGATTGGCTGTTGAGGATTGAACATTGAGGATTGAGGATTGAGGATTGAGGATTGAGGATTGAGGATTGAGGATTGAAGACTGAGGATCGGGTATTGAGGATTGAACATTGAGGATTGAGGATTGAGGATTGCGGATTGAGGATTGAGGATTGAAGGTTGAATATTGATGAATGAAGATTGAGGATTGAGGATTGAAGGTCGTGGATTGAGGACGAGGACTGAGGGTTGAGTATTGATACTTGAGGCCTGAGTATTGAGGATTGAGGATTGCGAATTGAGGATTGAGGATTTAAGATTGAGGATTGGGTATTGAGGATTGAAGAATGAGGATTGAGCATTGAGGGCAGAGGATTGAGGATTGAAGATTGAGTATTGAGGATTGAAGATTGACGATTGAGGATTGAGGATTGAGGATTTAGGATTGAGGATTGAGGATTGAGGATTGAAGATTGAGTATTCAGGATTGAAGATTGAGGATTGAGGATTGAGGATTGAGGATTGAGGATTGAGGATTGAAGATTGAGTACTGAGGACTGAAGATTAAGGTTGAGGATTGAGGATTGAGGATTGAGGATTGAGGATTGAGGATTGAAGATTGAGTATTGAGGACTGAAGATTGGGGATTGAGGATTGAGGATTGAGGGTTGAAGATTGAGGATTGGGTATTGAGGATTCAAGAATGAGGATTGAGGATTGAGGATTGAGGATTGAGGATTGAAGATTGAGTATTGAGAATTGAAGATCGAGGATTGAGAATTGAGGATTGAGTATTGAGGATTGAGGATTGAAGGTTGAGGATTGTGGATTGAGGATTGAGGATTGAGCATTGAATATTGAGGATTGGCGACTGAGTGTTGAGGGTTGAATGATGAGAATTGATGTTTGTGGATAGAGATTTGAAGATTGCAGATTGAGTATTGAGTATTGAAAACTGTGAATTGATGATATTCTATTGAGGATTGAGGATTGACAACTGATTGTTGAGGACTGAGGGCTGAAGCTTGAGGATTCAGGATTGAGGATTCAGGATTGAGGTTTGAGGAGAGAGGACAGAGGATTGAGGATTGAGGATTGAGAATTGAGGATTGAGGATTGAGGATTGAAGATTGAGGATTGGCTGTTGAGTATTGAACATTGAGGATTGAGGATTGAGTATTGAGGATTGAGGATTGAAGGTTGAATATTGATGAATGAAGATTGAGGAATGAGGATTGAGGGTTGTGGATTGAGAACGAGGACTGAGGGTTGAGTGTTGACGCCTGAGGTCTGAGGATTGAGGATTGAGGATTGCGAACTGAGGATTGAGGATTGAGGATTGAAGGTTGAGGATTGGGTATTGAGGATTGAAGAATGAGGATTGAAGAATGAGGTTTGGGGATTGAGTATTGAGTATTGAGTATTGAATATTGAGTATTGAGGATTGAATATTGATGATTGAGGACTGAGGATTGAGGATTGAGGATTGAAGATTGAGTATTGAGGATTGAGGATTGAGGATTGAGGATTGAGGATTGAGGATTGAGGATTGAGGATTGAAGATTGAGGATTGAGGATTGAGGATTGAGGATTGATGGTTGTGGATTGAGAACGAGGACTGAGGGTTGAGTGTTGATGCCTGAGGTCTGAGGATTGAGGATTGAGGATTGCGAACTGAGGATTGAGGATTGAGGATTGAAGGTTGAGGATTGGGTATTGAGGATTGAAGAATGAGGATTGAAGAATGAGGTTTGGGGATTGAGTATTGGGTATTGAGGATTGAATATTGAGTATTGAGGATTGAATATTGATGATTGAGGATTGAGGATTGAGGATTGTGGATTGAAGATTGAAGATTGAGTATTGAGGATTGAAGATTGAGGATTGAGGATTGAGGATTGAGGATTGAAGATTAAGATTGAGGATTGAGGATTGAGGATTGAGGAGTGAGGATTGAGGATTGAGGATTGAAGATTGAGTATTGAGGATTGAAGATTGAGGATTGAGGATTGAGGATTGAGGATTGAGGATTGAAGATTGAGTACTGAGGATTGAAGATTAAGATTGAGGATTGAGGATTGAGGACTGAGGATGGAGGGTTGAGGATTGAATGTTCAGTATTGGGGATTGAAGATTGAGTATTGAGGATTGAGGATTGAACATTGAGGACTGAGTGTTGAGGGTTGAGTGATGAGAATTGATGTTTGTGTATACAGATTTTAAGATTGCAGATTGAGTATTGAGTATTGAAAACTGTGAATTGATTATATTCTTTTGAGGATTGAGGATTGACAACTGATTGTTGAGGACTGAGGGCTGAAGTTTGAGGATTCAGGATTGAGGATTCAGGATTGAGGTTTGAGGAGAGAGGACAGATGATTGAGGATTGAGGAATGAGAATTGAGGATTGAGGATTGAGGATTGAAGATTGAGGATTTGCTGTTGAGGATTGAACATTGAGGATTGAGGATTGAGGATTGAGGATTGAGGATTGAGGATTGAGGATTGAGGATTGAGGATTGAGGATTGAGGATTGAGGGTTGGGGATTAAGGATTGAAGATTGAGTATTGAGGATTGAAGGTTGAGGATTGTGGATTGAGGATCGAGGATTGAGGCTTGAATATTGAGGATTGGGGACTGAGTGTTGAGGGTTGAGTGATGAGAATTGATGTTTGTGGATAGAGATCTGAGGATTGCAGGTTGAGTATTGAGTATTGAAATCTGTGAAATCATGATATTCTATTGAGGATTGAGGATGGACCACTGATTGTTGAGGACTGAGGGCTGAAGATTGAGGATTCAGGATTGAGGATTCAGGATTGAGGTTTGAGGACTGAGGATTGAGGATTGAGGATTGAGGATTGAGGATTGAGGATTGAGAATTGAGTATTGACGATTGAGGATTGAAGATTGAGGATTGGCTGTTGAGGATTGAACATTGAGGATTGAGGATTGAGGATTGAGGATTGAATATTGATGAATGAAGATTGAGGATTGAGGATTGAAGGTCGTGGATTGAGGACGAGGACTGAGGGTTTAGTATTGATACTTGAGGCCTGAGGATTGAGGATTGAGGATTGCGAATTGAGGATTGAGGATTTAAGGTTGAGGATTGGGTATTGAGGATTGGGTATTGAGGATTGAAGAATGAGGATTGAGGATTGAGGACAGAGGATTGAGGATTGAGGATTGAGTATTGAAGATTGAAGATTGACGATTGAGGATTGAGGATTGAGGATTGAGGATTGAGGATTGAGGATTGAGGATTGAAGATTGAGTATTGAGGATTGAAGATTGAGGATTGAGGATTGAGGAAAGAGGATTGAAGATTAAGATTGAGGATTGAGGATTGAGGATTGAGGACTGAGGATTGAGGATTGAGGATTGAAGATTGAGTATTGAGGATTGAAGATTGAGGATTGAGGATTGAGGATTGAGGATTGACGATTGAAGATTGAGTACTGAGTATTGAAGATTAAGATTGAGGATTGAGGATTGAGGACTGAGGATGGAGGATTGAGGATTGAGGATTGAGGATTGAGGATTGAGGATTGAAGATTGAGTATTGAGGATTGAAGATTGAGGATTGAGGATTGAGGATTGAGGATTGAAGATTAAGATTGAGGATTGAGGATTGAGGATTGAGGATTGAGGATTGAGGATTGAGGATTGAAGATTGAGCATTGAGGATTGAGTATTGAGGATTCAGGATTGAAGATTGAGTATTGAGGATTGAAGGTTGAGGATTGTGGATTGAGGATTGAGGATTGAGGATTGAATATTGAGGATTGGGGACTGAGTGTTGAGGGTTGAGTGATGAGAATTGATGTTTGTGGATAGAGATTTGAAGATTGCAGATTGAGTATTGAGTATTGAAAACTGTGAATTGATGATATTCTATTGAGGATTGAGGATTGACAACTGATTGTTGAGGACTGAGGGCTGAAGGTTGAGGATTCAGGATTGAGGATTCAGGATTGAGGTTTGAGGACTGAGGATTGAGGATTGAGGATTGAGGATTGAGGATTGAGGATTGAGAATTGAGAATTGAGTATTGAGGATTGAAGATTGAGGATTGGCTGTTGAGGATTGAACATTGAGGATTGAGGATTGAGGATTGAGGATTGAATATTGATGAATGAAGATTGAGGATTGAGGATTGAATGTCGTGGATTGAGGACGAGGACTGAGGGTTGATTATTGATACTTGATGCCAGAGCATTGAGGATTGAGGGTTGCGAACTGACGATTGAGGATTTAAGATTGAGGATTGGGTATTGAGGATTGAAGAATGAGGATTGAGGATTGAGGACAGAGGATTGAGGATTGAAGATTGAGTATTGACGATTGAAGATTGACGATTGAGGATTGAGGATTGAGGATAGAGGATTGAGGATTGAGGATTGAGGATTGAAGATTGAGTATTGAGGATTGAAGATTGAGGATTGAGGATTGAGGATTGAGGATTGAAGATTAAGATTGAGGATTGAGGGTTGAGGATTGAGGATTGAGGATTGAGGATTGAGGATTGAAGATTGAGTATTGAGGATTGAAGATTGAGGATTGAGGATTGAGGATTGAGGATTGAGGATTGAAGATTGAGTACTGAGGATTGAAGATTAAGATTGAGGATTGAGGATTGTGGACTGAGGATGGAGGATTGAGGATTGAAGGTTCAGTATTGAGGATTGAAGATTGAGTATTGAGGATTGAGGATTGAACATTGAGGACTGAGTGTTGAGGGTTGAGTGATGAGAATTGATGTTTGTGGATAGAGATTTGAAGATTGCAGATTGAGTATTGAGTATTGAAAACTGTGAATTGAGTATATTCTATTGAGGATTGAGGATTGACAACTGATTGTTGAGGACTGATGGCTGAAGATTGAGGGTTCCGGATTGAGGATTCAGAATTGAAATTTGAGGACTGAGCATTGAGGATTGAAGATTGAGTATTGAAGATTGAAGATTGAGAATTGAGGATTGAGGATTGAGGATTGAGGATGAGGGCTGAGGGTTGAGGTCTGAGGATTGAGGATTGAGGATTGAGAATTGAGGATTGAGGATTGAGGATTGAAGATTGAGGATTGGGTATTGAGGATTGAGGATTGAGGATTGAAGATTGAGGATAGGGTATTGAGGATTGAAGAATCAAGATTGAGGATTGAGGATTGAGAATTGAGGATTCAATATTGAGTATTGAGGATTGAAGATCGACTATTGAGGATTGACGATTGAGGATTGAGGATTGAGGATTGAGGATTGAAGATTGAGTATTGAGGATTGAAGATTGAGGATTGAGGATTGAATGTTGAGGATTGTTGATTGAGGATTGAGGATTGAGGATTGAATATTGAGGATTGGGGACTGAGTGTTGAGGGTTGAGTGATGAGAATTGATGTTTGTGGATAGAGATTTGAAGATTACAGATTGAGTATTGAGTATTGAAAACTGTGAATTGATGATATTCTATTGAGGATTGAGGATTGACAACTGATTGTTGAGGACTGAGGGCTGAAGGTTGAGGATTCAGGATTGAGGATTCAGGATTGAGGTTTGTG
Source organism: Calliopsis andreniformis (assembly GCF_051401765.1). NCBI lineage: Eukaryota > Metazoa > Arthropoda > Insecta > Hymenoptera > Andrenidae > Calliopsis > Calliopsis andreniformis. The sequence continues at coordinate 1,738,151 of NW_027480499.1, forward strand.
GAGAGAGGACTGAGGGTTGAGGATTGAGGATTGAGAATTGAGGATTGAGGATTGAGGATTGAAGATTGAGGATTGGCTGTTGAGGATGGAACATTGAGGATTGAGGAGTGAGGATTGAGGATTGAGGATTGAAAGTTGAATATTGATGATTGAAGATTGAGGATTGAGGATTGAGGGTTGTGGATTGAGAACGAGGACTGGGGGTTGAGTGTTGATGCCTGAGGTCTGAGGATTGAGAATTGAGGATTGCGAACTGAGGATTGAGGATTGAGGATTGAAGATTGAGGATTGGGTATTGAGGATTGAAGAATGAGGATTGAAGAATGAGGATTGGGGATTGAGTATTGAGGATTGAGGATTGAATATTGAGTATTGAGGATTGAATATTGAGGATTGAGGATTGAGGATTGAGGATTGAGGATTGAGGATTGAGGATTGAGGATTGAGGATTGAAGATTGAGTACTGAGGATTGAGGATTGAGGATTGAGGATTGAGGATTGAGGATTGAGGATTGAAGATTGAGGATTGAGGATTGAGGATTGAGGATTGATGGTTGTGGATTGAGGACGAGGACTGAGGGTTGAATATTTATGTTTGAGGTCTGAGGATTGAGGATTGAGGATTGAGAATTGAGGATTGAGGATTGAGGATTGAAGATTGAGGATTGGGTATTGAGGATTGAGGATTGAGGATTGAAGATTGAGGATAGGGTATTGAGGATTGAAGAATCATGATTGAGGATTGAGGATTGAGGATTGAGGATTCAATATTGAGTATTGAGGATTGAACATCGACTATTGAGGATTGACGATTGAGGATTGAGGATTGAGGATTGAGGATTGAAGATTGAGTATTGAGGATTGAAGATTGAGGATTGAGGATTGAGGATTGAGGATTGAGGATTGAAGATTAAGATTGAGGATTGAGGATTGAGGATTGAGGATTGAGGATTGAGGATTGAGGATTGAGGATTGAAGATTGAGTATTGAGGATTGAAGATTCAGAATTGAGGATTGAGGATTGAGGAGTGAGGGTTGAAGATTGAGGATTGGGTATTGAGGATTGAAGAATGAGGATAGAGGATTGAGGATTGAGGATTGAGGATTGAAGATTGAGTATTGAGGATTGAAGATTGACGATCGGGGATTGAGCATTGAGGATTGAGTATTGAGGATTCAGGATTGAAGATTGAGTATTGAGGATTGAAGGTTGAGGATTGTGGATTGAGGATTGAGGATTGAGGATTGAATATTGAGGATTGGGGACTGAGTGTTGAGGGTTGAGTGATGAGAATTGATGTTTGTGGATAGAGATTTGAAGATTGCAGATTGAGTATTGAGTATTGAAAACTGTGAATTGATGATATTCTATTGAGGATTGAGGATTGACAACTGATTGTTGAGGACTGAGGGCTGAAGGTTGAGGATTCAGGATTGAGGATTCAGGATTGAGGTTTGAGGAGAGAGGACTGAGGGTTGAGGATTGAGGATTGAGAATTGAGGATTGAGGATTGAGGATTGAAGATTGAGGATTGTGGATTGAGGATTGAGGCTTGAATATCGAGGATTGGGGACTGAGTGTTGAGGGTTGAGTGATGAGGATTGATGTATGTGGATAGAGATTTGATGATTGCAGGTTGAGTATTGAGTATTGAAAACTGTGAAATCATGATATTCTATTGAGTATTGAGGATGGACCACTGATTGTTGAGGACTGAGGGCTGAAGATTGAGGATTCAGGATTGAGGATTCAGGATTGAGGTTTGAGGACTGAGGATTGAGGATTGAGGATTGAGGATTGAGGATTGAGGATTGAGAATTGAGGATTGAGGATTGAGGATTGAAGATTGAGGATTGGCTGTTGAGGATTGAACATTGAGGATTGAGGATTGAGGATTGAGTATTGAATATTGATGAATGAAGATTGAGGATTGAGGATTGAATGTCGTGGATTGAGGACGAGGACTGAGGGTTGATTATTGATACTTGAGGCCAGAGGATTGAGGATTGAAGGTTGCGAACTGACGATTGAGGATTTAAGATTGAGGATTGGGTATTGAGGATTGAAGAATGAGGATTGAGGATTGAGGACAGAGGATTGAGGATTGAAGATTGAGTATTGAGGATTGAATATTGACGATTGATGATTGAGGATTGAATATTGAGTATTGAGGATTGAATATTGAGGATTGAGGATTGAGGATTGAGGATTGAGGATTGAGGATTGAGGATTGAGGATTGAGGATTGAGGATTGAAGATTGAGTACTGAGGATTGAGGATTGAGGATTGAGGATTGAGGATTGATGGTTGTGGATTGAGGACGAGGACTGAGGGTTGAATATTTATGTTTGAGGTCTGAGGATTGAGGATTGAGGATTGAGAATTGAGGATTGAGGATTGAGGATTGAAGATTGAGGATTGGGTATTGAGGATTGAGGATTGAGGATTGAAGATTGAGGATAGGGTATTGAGGATTGAAGAATCATGATTGAGGATTGAGGATTGAGGATTGAGGATTCAATATTGAGTATTGAGGATTGAAGATCGACTATTGAGGATTGACGATTGAGGATTGAGGATTGAGGATTGAGGATTGAAGATTGAGTATTGAGGATTGAAGATTGAGGATTGGCTGTTGAGGATTGAACATTGAGGATTGAGGATTGAGGATTGAGTATTGAATATTGATGAATGAAGATTGAGGATTGAGGATTGAATGTCGTGGATTGAGGACGAGGACTGAGGGTTGATTATTGATACTTGAGGCCAGAGGATTGAGGATTGAAGGTTGCGAACTGACGATTGAGGATTTAAGATTGAGGATTGGGTATTGAGGATTGAAGAATGAGGATTGAGGATTGAGGACAGAGGATTGAGGATTGAAGATTGAGTATTGAGGATTGAATATTGACGATTGATGATTGAGGATTGAATATTGAGTATTGAGGATTGAATATTGAGGATTGAGGATTGAGGATTGAGGATTGAGGATTGAGGATTGAGGATTGAGGATTGAGGATTGAGGATTGAAGATTGAGTACTGAGGATTGAGGATTGAGGATTGAGGATTGAGGATTGAGGATTGAGGATTGAGGATTGAAGATTGAGGATTGAGGATTGAGGATTGAGGATTGATGGTTGTGGATTGAGGACGAGGACTGAGGGTTGAATATTTATGTTTGAGGTCTGAGGATTGAGGATTGAGGATTGAGAATTGAGGATTGAGGATTGAGGATTGAAGATTGAGGATTGGGTATTGAGGATTGAGGATTGAGGATTGAAGATTGAGGATAGGGTATTGAGGATTGAAGAATCATGATTGAGGATTGAGGATTGAGGATTGAGGATTCAATATTGAGTATTGAGGATTGAAGATCGACTATTGAGGATTGACGATTGAGGATTGAGGATTGAGGATTGAGGATTGAAGATTGAGTATTGAGGATTGAAGATTGAGGATTGAGGATTGAGGATTGAGGATTGAGGATTGAAGATTAAGATTGAGGATTGAGGATTGAGGATTGAGGATTGAGGATTGAGGATTGAGGATTGAAGGTTGAGTATTGAGGATTGAAGATTGAGGATTGAGGATTGAGGATTGAGGATTGAGGATTGAAGATTGAGTACTGAGGATTGAAGATTAAGATTGAGGATTGAGGATTGAGCACTGAGGATGGAGGATTGAGGATTGAAGGTTCAGTATTGAGGATTGAAGATTGAGTATTGAGGATTGAGGATTGAAGATTGAGGACTGAGTGTTGAGGGTTGAGTGATGAGAATTGATGTTTGTGGATAGAGATTTGAAGATTGCAGATTGAGTATTGAGTACTGAAAACTGTGAATTGAGTATATTCTATTGAGGATTGAGGATTGACAACTGATTGTTGAGGACTGAGGGCTGAAGATTGAGGGTTCCGGATTGAGGATTCAGAATTGAAATTTGAGGACTGAGCATTGAGGATTGAAGATTGAGTATTGAAGATTGAAGATTGAGAATTGAGGATTGAGGATTGAGGAGTGAGGGTTGAAGATTGAGGATTGGGTATTGAGGATTGAGGAATGAGGATAGAGGATTGAGGATTGAGGATTGAGGATTGAAGATTGAGTATTGAGGATTGAAGATTGACGATCGAGGATTGAGCATTGAGGATTGAGTATTGAGGATTCAGGATTGAAGATTGAGTATTGAGGATTGAAGGTTGAGGATTGTGGATTGAGGATTGAGGATTGAGGATTGAATATTGAGGATTGGGGACTGAGTGTTGAGGGTTGAGTGATGAGAATTGATGTTTGTGGATAGATATTTGAAGATTGCAGATTGAGTATTGAGTATTGAAAACTGTGAATTGATGATATTCTATTGAGGATTGAGGATTGACAACTGATTGTTGAGGACTGAGGGCTGAAGCTTGAGGATTCAGGATTGAGGATTCAGGATTGAGGTTTGAGGAGAGAGGACTGATGATTGAGGATTGAGGAATGAGAATTGAGGATTGAGGATTGAGGATTGAAGATTGAGGATTGGCTGTTGAGGATTGAACATTGAGGATTGAGGATTGAGGATTGAGGATTGAGGATTGAGGATTGAGGATTGAAGACTGAGGATCGGGTATTGAGGATTGAACATTGAGGATTGAGGATTGAGGATTGCGGATTGAGGATTGAGGATTGAAGGTTGAATATTGATGAATGAAGATTGAGGATTGAGGATTGAAGGTCGTGGATTGAGGACGAGGACTGAGGGTTGAGTATTGATACTTGAGGCCTGAGTATTGAGGATTGAGGATTGCGAATTGAGGATTGAGGATTTAAGATTGAGGATTGGGTATTGAGGATTGAAGAATGAGGATTGAGCATTGAGGGCAGAGGATTGAGGATTGAAGATTGAGTATTGAGGATTGAAGATTGACGATTGAGGATTGAGGATTGAGGATTTAGGATTGAGGATTGAGGATTGAGGATTGAAGATTGAGTATTCAGGATTGAAGATTGAGGATTGAGGATTGAGGATTGAGGATTGAGGATTGAGGATTGAAGATTGAGTACTGAGGACTGAAGATTAAGGTTGAGGATTGAGGATTGAGGATTAAGGATTGAGGATTGAGGATTGAAGATTGAGTATTGAGGACTGAAGATTGGGGATTGAGGATTGAGGATTGAGGGTTGAAGATTGAGGATTGGGTATTGAGGATTCAAGAATGAGGATTGAGGATTGAGGATTGAGGATTGAGGATTGAAGATTGAGTATTGAGAATTGAAGATCGAGGATTGAGAATTGAGGATTGAGTATTGAGGATTGAGGATTGAAGGTTGAGGATTGTGGATTGAGGATTGAGGATTGAGCATTGAATATTGAGGATTGGCGACTGAGTGTTGAGGGTTGAATGATGAGAATTGATGTTTGTGGATAGAGATTTGAAGATTGCAGATTGAGTATTGAGTATTGAAAACTGTGAATTGATGATATTCTATTGAGGATTGAGGATTGACAACTGATTGTTGAGGACTGAGGGCTGAAGCTTGAGGATTCAGGATTGAGGATTCAGGATTGAGGTTTGAGGAGAGAGGACAGAGGATTGAGGATTGAGGATTGAGAATTGAGGATTGAGGATTGAGGATTGAATATTGAGGATTGGCTGTTGAGTATTGAACATTGAGGATTGAGGATTGAGTATTGAGGATTGAGGATTGAAGGTTGAATATTGATGAATGAAGATTGAGGAATGAGGATTGAGGGTTGTGGATTGAGAACGAGGACTGAGGGTTGAGTGTTGACGCCTGAGGTCTGAGGATTGAGGATTGAGGATTGCGAACTGAGGATTGAGGATTGAGGATTGAAGGTTGAGGATTGGGTATTGAGGATTGAAGAATGAGGATTGAAGAATGAGGTTTGGGGATTGAGTATTGAGTATTGAGTATTGAATATTGAGTATTGAGGATTGAATATTGATGATTGAGGACTGAGGATTGAGGATTGAGGATTGAAGATTGAGTATTGAGGATTGAGGATTGAGGATTGAGGATTGAGGATTGAGGATTGAGGATTGAGGATTGAAGATTGAGGATTGAGGATTGAGGATTGAGGATTGATGGTTGTGGATTGAGAACGAGGACTGAGGGTTGAGTGTTGATGCCTGAGGTCTGAGGATTGAGGATTGAGGATTGCGAACTGAGGATTGAGGATTGAGGATTGAAGGTTGAGGATTGGGTATTGAGGATTGAAGAATGAGGATTGAAGAATGAGGTTTGGGGATTGAGTATTGGGTATTGAGGATTGAATATTGAGTATTGAGGATTGAATATTGATGATTGAGGATTGAGGATTGAGGATTGTGGATTGAAGATTGAAGATTGAGTATTGAGGATTGAAGATTGAGGATTGAGGAGTGAGGATTGAGGATTGAAGATTAAGATTGAGGATTGAGGATTGAGGATTGAGGAGTGAGGATTGAGGATTGAGGATTGAAGATTGAGTATTGAGGATTGAAGATTGAGGATTGAGGATTGAGGATTGAGGATTGAGGATTGAGGATTGAAGATTGAGTACTGAGGATTGAAGATTAAGATTGAGGATTGAGGATTGAGGACTGAGGATGGAGGGTTGAGGATTGAATGTTCAGTATTGGGGATTGAAGATTGAGTATTGAGGATTGAGGATTGAACATTGAGGACTGAGTGTTGAGGGTTGAGTGATGAGAATTGATGTGTGTGGTTAGAGATTTTAAGATTGCAGATTGAGTATTGAGTATTGAAAACTGTGAATTGAGTATATTCTATTGAGGATTGAGGATTGACAACTGATTGTTGAGGACTGAGGGCTGAAGATTGAGGGTTCCGGGTTGAGGATTCAGAATTGAAATTTGAGGATTGAGGATTGAGGATTGAGGATTGAGGATTGAGGATTGGGGATTGAGGATTGAAGATTGAGTATTGAGGATTGAGGATTGAGGATTGAGGATTGAGGGTTGGGGATTAAGGATTGAAGATTGAGTATTGAGGATTGAAGGTTGAGGATTGTGGATTGAGGATCGAGGATTGAGGCTTGAATATTGAGGATTGGCTGTTGAGGATTGAACATTGAGCATTGAGGATTGAGGATTGAGGATTGAATATTGATGAATGAAGATTGAGGATTGAGGATTGAATGTCGTGGATTGAGGACGAGGACTGAGGGTTGATTATTGATACTTGAGGCCAGAGGATTGTGGATTGAGGGTTGCGAACTGACGATTGAGGATTTAAGATTGAGGATTGGGTATTGAGGATTGAAGAATGAGGATTGAGGATTGAGGACTGAGGATTGAGGATTGAAGATTGAGTATTGAGGATTGAAGATTGACGATTGAGGATTGAGGATTGAGGATTGAGGATTGAAGATTAAGATTGAGGATTGAGGACTGAGGAGTGAGGATTGAGGATTGAGGATTGAAGATTGAGTATTGAGGATTGAAGATTGAGGATAGAGGATTGAGGATTGAGAATTGAGGATTGAAGATTGAGTACTGAGGATTGAAGATTAAGATTGAGGATTGAGGATTGAGGACTGAGGATGGAGGGTTGAGGATTGAATGTTCAGTATTGGGGATTGAAGATTGAGTATTGAGGATTGAGGATTGAACATTGAGGACTGAGTGTTGAGGGTTGAGTGATGAGAATTGATGTTTGTGTATACAGATTTTAAGATTGCAGATTGAGTATTGAGTATTGAAAACTGTGAATTGATTATATTCTATTGAGGATTGAGGATTGACAACTGATTGTTGAGGACTGAGGGCTGAAGTTTGAGGATTCAGGATTGAGGATTCAGGATTGAGGTTTGAGGAGAGAGGACAGATGATTGAGGATTGAGGAATGAGAATTGAGGATTGACGATTGAGGATTGAAGATTGAGGATTTGCTGTTGAGGATTGAACATTGAGGATTGAGGATTGAGGATTGAGGATTGAGGATTGAGGATTGAGGATTGAGGATTGAGGATTGAGGATTGAGGATTGAGGGTTGGGGATTAAGGATTGAAGATTGAGTATTGAGGATTGAAGGTTGAGGATTGTGGATTGAGGATCGAGGATTGAGGCTTGAATATTGAGGATTGGGGACTGAGTGTTGAGGGTTGAGTGATGAGAATTGATGTTTGTGGATAGAGATCTGAGGATTGCAGGTTGAGTATTGAGTATTGAAATCTGTGAAATCATGATATTCTATTGAGGATTGAGGATGGACCACTGATTGTTGAGGACTGAGGGCTGAAGATTGAGGATTCAGGATTGAGGATTCAGGATTGAGGTTTGAGGACTGAGGATTGAGGATTGAGGATTGAGGATTGAGGATTGAGGATTGAGAATTGAGTATTGACGATTGAGGATTGAAGATTGAGGATTGGCTGTTGAGGATTGAACATTGAGGATTGAGGATTGAGGATTGAGGATTGAATATTGATGAATGAAGATTGAGGATTGAGGATTGAAGGTCGTGGATTGAGGACGAGGACTGAGGGTTTAGTATTGATACTTGAGGCCTGAGGATTGAGGATTGAGGATTGCGAATTGAGGATTGAGGATTTAAGGTTGAGGATTGGGTATTGAGGATTGGGTATTGAGGATTGAAGAATGAGGATTGAGGATTGAGGATTGAACATTGAGCATTGAGGATTGAGTATTGAGGATTGAAGATTGACGATTGAGGATTGAGGATTGAGGATTGAGGATTGAGGATTGAGGATTGAGGATTGAAGATTGAGTATTGAGGATTGAAGATTGAGGATTGAGGATTGAGGAAAGAGGATTGAAGATTAAGATTGAGGATTGAGGATTGAGGATTGAGGACTGAGGATTGAGGATTGAGGATTGAAGATTGAGTATTGAGGATTGAAGATTGAGGATTGAGGATTGAGGATTGAGGATTGACGATTGAAGATTGAGTACTGAGTATTGAAGATTAAGATTGAGGATTGAGGATTGAGGACTGAGGATGGAGGATTGAGGATTGAGGATTGAGGATTGAGGATTGAGGATTGAAGATTGAGTATTGAGGATTGAAGATTGAGGATTGAGGATTGAGGATTGAGGATTGAAGATTAAGATTGAGGATTGAGGATTGAGGATTGAGGATTGAGGATTGAGGATTGAGGATTGAAGATTGAGCATTGAGGATTGAGTATTGAGGATTCAGGATTGAAGATTGAGTATTGAGGATTGAAGGTTGAGGATTGTGGATTGAGGATTGAGGATTGAGGATTGAATATTGAGGATTGGGGACTGAGTGTTGAGGGTTGAGTGATGAGAATTGATGTTTGTGGATAGAGATTTGAAGATTGCAGATTGAGTATTGAGTATTGAAAACTGTGAATTGATGATATTCTATTGAGGATTGAGGATTGACAACTGATTGTTGAGGACTGAGGGCTGAAGGTTGAGGATTCAGGATTGAGGATTCAGGATTGAGGTTTGTGGAGAGAGGACTGAGGGTTGAGGATTGAGGATTGAGAATTGAGGATTGAGGATTGAGGATTGAAGATTGAGGATTGGCTGTTGAGGATGGAACATTGAGGATTGAGGAGTGAGGATTGAGGATTGAGGATTGAAAGTTGAATATTGATGATTGAATATTGAGGATTGAGGATTGAGGGTTGTGGATTGAGAACGAGGACTGGGGGTTGAGTGTTGATGCCTGAGGTCTGAGGATTGAGAATTGAGGATTGCGAACTGAGGATTGAGGATTGAGGATTGAAGATTGAGGATTGGGTATTGAGGATTGAAGAATGAGGATTGAAGAATGAGGATTGGGGATTGAGTATTGAGGATTGAGGATTGAATATTGAGTATTGAGGATTGAATATTGAGGATTGAGGATTGAGGATTGAGGATTGAGGATTGAGGATTGAGGATTGAGGATTGAGGATTGAAGATTGAGTACTGAGGATTGAGGATTGAGGATTGAGGATTGAGGATTGAGGATTGAGGATTGAAGATTGAGGATTGAGGATTGAGGATTGAGGATTGATGGTTGTGGATTGAGGACGAGGACTGAGGGTTGAATATTTATGTTTGAGGTCTGAGGATTGAGGATTGAGGATTGAGAATTGAGGATTGAGGATTGAGGATTGAAGATTGAGGATTGGGTATTGAGGATTGAGGATTGAGGATTGAAGATTGAGGATAGGGTATTGAGGATTGAAGAATCATGATTGAGGATTGAGGATTGAGGATTGAGGATTCAATATTGAGTATTGCGGATTGAAGATCGACTATTGAGGATTGACGATTGAGGATTGAGGATTGAGGATTGAGGATTGAAGATTGAGTATTGAGGATTGAAGATTGAGGATTGAGGATTGAGGATTGAGGATTGAGGATTGAGGATTGAGGATTGAGGATTGAGGATTGAGGATTGAGGATTGAAGATTGAGTATTGAGGATTGAAGATTCAGAATTGAGGATTGAGGATTGAGGAGTGAGGGTTGAAGATTGAGGATTGGGTATTGAGGATTGAAGAATGAGGATAGAGGATTGAGGATTGAGGATTGAGGATTGAAGATTGAGTATTGAGGATTGAAGATTGACGATCGGGGATTGAGCATTGAGGATTGAGTATTGAGGATTCAGGATTGAAGATTGAGTATTGAGGATTGAAGGTTGAGGATTGTGGATTGAGGATTGAGGATTGAGGATTGAATATTGAGGATTGGGGACTGAGTGTTGAGGGTTGAGTGATGAGAATTGATGTTTGTGGATAGAGATTTGAAGATTGCAGATTGAGTATTGAGTATTGAAAACTGTGAATTGATGATATTCTATTGAGGATTGAGGATTGACAACTGATTGTTGAGGACTGAGGGCTGAAGGTTGAGGATTCAGGATTGAGGATTCAGGATTGAGGTTTGAGGAGAGAGGACTGAGGGTTGAGGATTGAGGATTGAGAATTGATGATTGAGGATTGAGGATTGAAGATTGAGGATTGGCTGTTGAGGATGGAACATTGAGGATTGAGGAGTGAGGATTGAGGATTGAGGATTGAAAGTTGAATATTGATGATTGAAGATTGAGGATTGAGGATTGAGGGTTGTGGATTGAGAACGAGGACTGGGGGTTGAGTGTTGATGCCTGAGGTCTGAGGATTGAGGATTGAGGATTGCGAACTGAGGATTGAGGATTGAGGATTGAAGATTGAGGATTGGGTATTGAGGATTGAAGAATGAGGATTGAAGAATGAGGATTGGGGATTGAGTATTGAGGATTGAGGATTGAATATTGAGGATTGAGGATTGAATATTGAGTATTGAGGATTGAATATTGAGGATTGAGGATTGAGGATTGAGGATTGAAGATTGAGGATTGAGGATTGAGGATTGAGGATTGAGGGTTGTGGATTGAGGACGAGGACTGAGGGTTGAATATTTATGATTGAGGTCTCAGGATTGAGGATTGAGGATTGAGAATTGAGGATTGAGGATTGAGGATTGAAGATTGAGGATTGGGTATTGAGGATTGAGGATTGAAGATTGAGGATAGGGTATTGAGGATTCAAGAATGATGATTGAGGATTGAAGAATGATGATTGAGGATTATGGATTGAGAATTGAGGATTGAATATTGAGTATTGAGGATTGAAGATCGACTATTGAGGATTGCGGATTGAGGATTGAGGGCTGGGGATTGAGGATTGAAGATTGAGTATTGAGGATTGAAGGTTGAGGATTGTGGATTGAGGATTGAGGCTTGAATATCGAGGATTGGGGACTGAGTGTTGAGGGTTGAGTGATGAGGATTGATGTATGTGGATAGAGATTTGATGATTGCAGGTTGAGTATTGAGTATTGAAAACTGTGAAATCATGATATTCTATTGAGTATTGAGGATGGACCACTGATTGTTGAGGACTGAGGGCTGAAGATTGAGGATTCAGGATTGAGGATTCAGGATTGAGGTTTGAGGACTGAGGATTGAGGATTGAGGATTGAGGATTGAGGATTGAGGATTGAGAATTGAGGATTGAGGATTGAGGATTGAAGATTGAGGATTGGCTGTTGAGGATTGAACATTGAGGATTGAGGATTGAGGATTGAGTATTGAATATTGATGAATGAAGATTGAGGATTGAGGATTGAATGTCGTGGATTGAGGACGAGGACTGAGGGTTGATTATTGATACTTGAGGCCAGAGGATTGAGGATTGAAGGTTGCGAACTGACGATTGAGGATTTAAGATTGAGGATTGGGTATTGAGGATTGAAGAATGAGGATTGAGGATTGAGGACAGAGGATTGAGGATTGAAGATTGAGTATTGAGGATTGAATATTGACGATTGAGGATTGAGGATTGAGGATTGAGGATTGAGGATTTAGGATTGAGGATTGAAGATTGAGTATTGAGGATTGAAGATTGAGGATTGAGGATTGAGGATTGAGGATTGAAGTTTAAGATTGAGGATTGAGGTTTGAAGATTAAGATTGAGGATTGAGGATTGAGGAGTGAGGATTGAAGAATGAGGATTGAGGATTGAGGACTGAGGATTGAGGATTGAAGATTGAGTATTGAGGATTGAAGATTGACGATTGAGGATTGAGGATTGAGGATTGAGGATTGAAGATTAAGATTGAGGATTGAGGACTGAGGAGTGAGGATTGAGGATTGAGGATTGAAGATTGAGTATTGAGGATTGAAGATTGAGGATAGAGGATTGAGGATTGAGGATTGAGGATTGAAGATTGAGTACTGAGGATTGAAGATTAAGATTGAGGATTGAGGATTGAGGACTGAGGATGGAGGGTTGAGGATTGAATGTTCAGTATTGGGGATTGAAGATTGAGTATTGAGGATTGAGGATTGAACATTGAGGACTGAGTGTTGAGGGTTGAGTGATGAGAATTGATGTTTGTGGATAGAGATTTTAAGATTGCAGATTGAGTATTGAGTATTGAAAACTGTGAATTGAGTATATTCTATTGAGGATTGAGGATTGACAACTGATTGTTGAGGACTGAGGGCTGAAGCTTGAGGATTCAGGATTGAGGATTCAGGATTGAGGTTTGAGGAGAGAGGACTGATGATTGAGGATTGAGGAATGAGAATTGAGGATTGAGGATTGAGGATTGCAGATTGAGGATTGGCTGTTGAGGATTGAACATTGAGGATTGAGGATTGAGGATTGAGGATTGAGGATTGAGGATTGAGGATTGAAGACTGAGGATCGGGTATTGAGGATTGAACATTGAGGATTGAGGATTGAGGATTGAGGATTGAGGATTGAGGATTGAAGGTTGAATATTGATGAATGAAGATTGAGGATTGAAGGTTGAATATTGATGAATGAAGATTGAGGATTGAGGATTGAAGCTCGTGGATTGAGGACGAGGACTGAGGGTTGAGTATTGATACTTGAGGCCTGAGTATTGAGGATTGAGGATTGCGAATTGAGGATTGAGGATTTAAGATTGAGGATTGGGTATTGAGGATTGAAGAATGAGGATTGAGCATTGAGGGCAGAGGATTGAGGATTGAAGATTGAATATTGAGGATTGAAGATTGACGATTGAGGTTTGAGCATTGAGGATTGAGGATTGAGGATTGAGGATTGAGGATTGAAGATTGAAGATTGAGTATTCAGGATTGAAGATTGAGGATTGAGGATTGAGGATTGAGGATTGAGGATTGAGGATTGAAGATTGAGTACTGAGGACTGAAGATTAAGATTGAGGATTGAGGATTGAGGATTGAGGATTGAGGATTGAGGATTGAAGATTGAGTATTGAGGACTGAAGATTGAGGATTGAGGATTGAGGATTGAGGGTTGAAGATTGAGGATTGGGTATTGAGGATTCAAGAATGAGGATTGAGGATTGAGGATTGAGGATTGAGGATTGAAGATTGAGTATTGAGGATTGAAGATCGAGGATTGAGAATTGAGGATTGAGTATTGAGGATTGAGGATTGAAGGTTGAGGATTGTGGATTGAGGATTGAGGATTGAGCATTGAATATTGAGGATTGGCGACTGAGTGTTGAGGGTTGAATGATGAGAATTGATGTTTGTGGATAGAGATTTGAAGATTGCAGATTGAGTATTGAGTATTGAAAACTGTGAATTGATGATATTCTATTGAGTATTGAGGATTGACAACTGATTGTTGAGGACTGAGGGCTGAAGCTTGAGGATTCAGGATTGAGGATTCAGGATTGAGGTTTGAGGAGAGAGGACTGAGGATTGAGGATTGAGGATTGAGAATTGAGGATTGAGGATTGAGGATTGAAGATTGAGGATTGGCTGTTGAGTATTGAACATTGAGGATAGAGGATTGAGTATTGAGGATTGAGGATTGAAGGTTGAATATTGATGAATGAAGATTGAGGAATGAGGATTGAGGGTTGTGGATTGAGAACGAGGACTGAGGGTTGAGTGTTGATGCCTGAGGTCTGAGGATTGAGGATTGAGGATTGCGAACTGAGGATTGAGGATTGAGGATTGAAGGTTGAGGATTGGGTATTGAGGATTGAAGAATGAGGATTGAAGAATGAGGTTTGGGGATTGAGTATTGAGTATTGAGTATTGAATATTGAGTATTGAGGATTGAATATTGATGATTGAGGACTGAGGGTTGAGGATTGAGGATTGAAGATTGAGTATTGAGGATTGAGGATTGAGGATTGAGGATTGAGGATTGAGGATTGAGGATTGAGGATTGAAGATTGAGGATTGAGGATTGAGGATTGAGGATTGATGGTTGTGGATTGAGAACGAGGACTGAGGGTTGAGTGTTGATGCCTGAGGTCTGAGGATTGAGGATTGAGGATTGCGAACTGAGGATTGAGGATTGAGGATTGAAGGTTGAGGATTGGGTATTGAGGATTGAAGAATGAGGATTGAAGAATGAGGTTTGGGGATTGAGTATTGGGTATTGAGGATTGAATATTGAGTATTGAGGATTGAATATTGATGATTGAGGATTGAGGATTGAGGATTGAGGATTGAAGATAGAAGATTGAGTATTGAGGATTGAAGATTGAGGATTGAGGATTGAGGATTGAGGATTGAAGATTAAGATTGAGGATTGAGGATTGAGGATTGAGGAGTGAGGATTGAGGATTGAGGATTGAAGATTGAGTATTGAGGATTGAAGATTGAGGATTGAGGATTGAGGATTGAGGATTGAGGATTGAAGATTGAGTACTGAGGATTGAAGATTAAGATTGAGGATTGAGGATTGAGGACTGAGGATGGAGGGTTGAGGATTGAATGTTCAGTATTGGGGATTGAAGATTGAGTATTGAGGATTGAGGATTGAACATTGAGGACTGAGTGTTGAGGGTTGAGTGATGAGAATTGATGTTTGTGGATAGAGATTTTAAGATTGCAGATTGAGTATTGAGTATTGAAAACTGTGAATTGAGTATCTTCTATTGAGGATTGAGGATTGACAACTGATTGTTGAGGACTGAGGGCTGAAGATTGAGGGTTCCGGGTTGAGGATTCAGAATTGAAATTTGAGGATTGAGGATTGAGGATTGAGGATTGAGGATTGAGGATTGAGGATTGAGGGTTGGGGATTAAGGATTGAAGATTGAGTATTGAGGATTGAAGGTTGAGGATTGTGGATTGAGGATCGAGGATTGAGGCTTGAATATTGAGGATTGGGGACTGAGTGTTGAGGGTTGAGTGATGAGAATTGATGTTTGTGGATAGAGATCTGAAGATTGCAGGTTGAGTATTGAGTATCGAAATCTGTGAAATCATGATATTCTATTGAGGATTGAGGATGGACCACTGATTGTTGAGGACTGAGGGCTGAAGATTGAGGATTCAGGATTGAGGATTCAGGATTGAGGTTTGAGGACTGAGGATTGAGGATTGAGGATTGAGGATTGAGGATTGAGGATTGAGAATTGAGGATTGAGGATTGAGGATTGAAGATTGAGGATTGGCTGTTGAGGATTGAACATTGAGGATTGAGGATTGAGGATTGAGGATTGAGGATTGAGGATTGAGGATTGAAGATTGAGCATTGAGGATTGAGTATTGAGGATTCAGGATTGAAGATTGAGTATTGAGGATTGAAGGTTGAGGATTGTGGATTGAGGATTGAGGATTGAGGATTGAATATTGAGGATTGGGGATTGAGTGTTGAGGGTTGAGTGATGAGAATTGATGTTTGTGGATAGAGATTTGAAGATTGCAGATTGAGTATTGAGTATTGAAAACTGTGAATTGATGATATTCTATTGAGGATTGAGGATTGACAACTGATTGTTGAGGACTGAGGGCTGAAGGTTGAGGATTCAGGATTGAGGATTCAGGATTGAGGTTTGAGGACTGAGGATTGAGGATTGAGGATTGAGGATTGAGGATTGAGGATTGAGAATTGAGAATTGAGTATTGAGGATTGAAGATTGAGGATTGGCTGTTGAGGATTGAACATTGAGGATTGAGGATTGAGGATTGAGGATTGAATATTGATGAATGAAGATTGAGGATTGAGGATTGAATGTCGTGGATTGAGGACGAGGACTGAGGGTTGATTATTGATACTTGATGCCAGAGCATTGAGGATTGAGGGTTGCGAACTGACGATTGAGTATTTAAGATTGAGGATTGGGTATTGAGGATTGAAGAATGAGGATTGAGGATTGAGGACAGAGGATTGAGGATTGAAGATTGAGTATTGAGGATTGAAGATTGACGATTGAGGATTGAGGATTGAGGATTGAGGATTGAGGATTGAGGATTGAGGATTGAAGATTGAGTATTGAGGATTGAAGATTGAGGATTGAGGATTGAGGATTGAGGATTGAAGATTAAGATTGAGGATTGAGGATTGAGGATTGAGGATTGAGGATTGAGGATTGAGGATTGAGGATTGAAGATTGAGTATTGAGGGTTGAAGATTGAGGATTGAGGATTGAGGATTGAGGATTGAGGATTGAAGATTGAGTACTGAGGATTGAAGATTAAGATTGAGGATTGAGGATTGAGGACTGAGGATGGAGGATTGAGGATTGAAGGTTCAGTATTGAGGATTGAAGATTGAGTATTGAGGATTGAGGATTGAACATTGAGGACTGAGTGTTGAGGGTTGAGTGATGAGAATTGATGTTTGTGGATAGAGATTTGAAGATTGCAGATTGAGTATTGAGTTTTGAAAACTGTGAATTGAGTATATTCTATTGAGGATTGAGGATTGACAACTGATTGTTGAGGACTGAGGGCTGAAGATTGAGGGTTCCGGATTGAGGATTCAGAATTGAAATTTGAGGACTGAGCATTGAGGATTGAAGATTGAGTATTGAAGATTGAAGATTGAGAATTGAGGATTGAGGATTGAGGATTGAGGATGAGGGCTGAGGGTTGAGGTCTGAGGATTGAGGATTGAGGATTGAGAATTGAGGATTGAGGATTGAGGATTGAAGATTGAGGATTGGGTATTGAGGATTGAGGATTGAGGATTGAAGATTGAGGATAGGGTATTGAGGATTGAAGAATCAAGATTGAGGATTGAGGATTGAGGATTGAGGATTCAATATTGAGTATTGAGGATTGAAGATCGACTATTGAGGATTGACGATTGAGGATTGAGGATTGAGGATTGAGGATTGAAGATTGAGTATTGAGGATTGAAGATTGAGGATTGAGGATTGAAGGTTGAGGATTGTTGATTGAGGATTGAGGATTGAGGATTGAATATTGAGGATTGGGGACTGAGTGTAGAGGGTTGAGTGATGAGAATTGATGTTTGTGGATAGAGATTTGAAGATTACAGATTGAGTATTGAGTATTGAAAACTGTGAATTGATGATATTCTATTGAGGATTGAGGATTGACAACTGATTGTTGAGGACTGAGGGCTGAAGGTTGAGGATTCAGGATTGAGGATTCAGGATTGAGGTTTGTGGAGAGAGGACTGAGGGTTGAGGATTGAGGATTGAGAATTGAGGATTGAGGATTGAGGATTGAAGATTGAGGATTGGCTGTTGAGGATGGAACATTGAGGATTGAGGAGTGAGGATTGAGGATTGAGGATTGAAAGTTGAATATTGATGATTGAAGATTGAGGATTGAGGATTGAGGGTTGTGGATTGAGAACGAGGACTGGGGGTTGAGTGTTGATGCCTGAGGTCTGAGGATTGAGAATTGAGGATTGCGAACTGAGAATTGAGGATTGCGAACTGAGGATTGAGGATTGAGGATTGAAGATTGAGGATTGGGTATTGAGGATTGAAGAATGAGGATTGTAGAATGAGGATTGGGGATTGAGTATTGAGGATTGAGGATTGAATATTGAGTATTGAGGATTGAATATTGAGGATTGAGGATTGAGGATTGAGGATTGAGGATTGAGGATTGAGGATTGAGGATTGAGGATTGAAGATTGAGTACTGAGGATTGAGGATTGAGGATTGAGGAATGAGGATTGAGGATTGAGGATTGAGGATTGAGGATTGAGGATTGAAGATTGAGTATTGAGGATTGAAGATTGAGGATTGAGGATTGAGGATTGAGTATTGAGGATTGAGGATTGAAGATTGAGTACTGAGGATTGAAGATTAAGATTGGGGATTGAGGATTGAGCACTGAGGATGGAGGATTGAGGATTGAAGATTGAAGATTGAGTATTGAGGATTGAAGATTGAGGATTGAGGATTGAGGATTGAGGATTGAGGATTGAGGATTGAAGATTGAGGATTGGGTATTGAGGATTGAGGATTGAGGATTGAAGATTGAGGATAGGGTATTGAGGATTGAAGAATCATGATTGAGGATTGAGGATTGAGGATTGAGGATTGAAGACTGAGGATCGGGTATTGAGGATTGAACATTGAGGATTGAGGATTGAGGATTGAGGATTGAGGATTGAGGATTGAAGGTTGAATATTGATGAATGAAGATTGAGGATTGAAGGTTGAATATTGATGAATGAAGATTGAGGATTGAGGATTGAAGCTCGTGGATTGAGGACGAGGACTGAGGGTTGAGTATTGATACTTGAGGCCTGAGTATTGAGGATTGAGGATTGCGAATTGAGGATTGAGGATTTAAGATTGAGGATTGGGTATTGAGGATTGAAGAATGAGGATTGAGCATTGAGGGCAGAGGATTGAGGATTGAAGATTGAATATTGAGGATTGAAGATTGACGATTGAGGTTTGAGCATTGAGGATTGAGGATTGAGGATTGAGGATTGAGGATTGAAGATTGAGTATTCAGGATTGAAGATTGAGGATTGAGGATTGAGGATTGAGGATTGAGGATTGAGGATTGAAGATTGAGTACTGAGGACTGAAGATTAAGATTGAGGATTGAGGATTGAGGATTGAGGATTGAGGATTGAGGATTGAAGATTGAGTATTGAGGACTGAAGATTGAGGATTGAGGATTGAGGATTGAGGGTTGAAGATTGAGGATTGGGTATTGAGGATTCAAGAATGAGGATTGAGGATTGAGGATTGAGGATTGAGTATTGAAGATTGAGTATTGAGGATTGAAGATCGAGGATTGAGGATTGAGGATTGAGTATTGAGGATTGAGGATTGAAGGTTGAGGATTGTGGATTGAGGATTGAGGATTGAGCATTGAATATTGAGGATTGGCGACTGAGTGTTGAGGGTTGAATGATGAGAATTGATGTTTGTGGATAGAGATTTGAAGATTGCAGATTGAGTATTGAGTATTGAAAACTGTGAATTGATGATATTCTATTGAGGATTGAGGATTGACAACTGATTGTTGAGGACTGAGGGCTGAAGCTTGAGGATTCAGGATTGAGGATTCAGGATTGAGGTTTGAGGAGAGAGGACTGAGGATTGAGGATTGAGGATTGAGAATTGAGGATTGAGGATTGAGGATTGAAGATTGAGGATTGGCTGTTGAGTATTGAACATTGAGGATTGAGGATTGAGTATTGAGGATTGAGGATTGAAGGTTGAATATTGATGAATGAAGATTGAGGAATGAGGATTGAGGGTTGTGGATTGAGAACGAGGACTGAGGGTTGAGTGTTGATGCCTGAGGTCTGAGGATTGAGGATTGAGGATTGCGAACTGAGGATTGAGGATTGAGGATTGAAGGTTGAGGATTGGGTATTGAGGATTGAAGAATGAGGATTGAAGAATGAGGTTTGGGGATTGAGTATTGAGTATTGAGTATTGAATATTGAGTATTGAGGATTGAATATTGATGATTGAGGACTGAGGGTTGAGGATTGAGGATTGAAGATTGAGTATTGAGGATTGAGGATTGAGGATTGAGGATTGAGGATTGAGGATTGAGGATTGAGGATTGAAGATTGAGGATTGAGGATTGAGGATTGAGGATTGATGGTTGTGGATTGAGAACGAGGACTGAGGGTTGAGTGTTGATGCCTGAGGTCTGAGGATTGAGGATTGAGGATTGCGAACTGAGGATTGAGGATTGAGGATTGAAGGTTGAGGATTGGGTATTGAGGATTGAAGAATGAGGATTGAAGAATGAGGTTTGGGGATTGAGTATTGGGTATTGAGGATTGAATATTGAGTATTGAGGATTGAATATTGATGATTGAGGATTGAGGATTGAGGATTGAGGATTGAAGATAGAAGATTGAGTATTGAGGATTGAAGATTGAGGATTGAGGATTGAGGATTGAGGATTGAAGATTAAGATTGAGGATTGAGGATTGAGGATTGAGGAGTGAGGATTGAGGATTGAGGATTGAAGATTGAGTATTGAGGATTGAAGATTGAGGATTGAGGATTGAGGATTGAGGATTGAGGATTGAAGATTGAGTACTGAGGATTGAAGATTAAGATTGAGGATTCAGGATTGAGGACTGAGGATGGAGGGTTGAGGATTGAATGTTCAGTATTGGAGATTGAAGATTGAGTATTGAGGATTGAGGATTGAACATTGAGGACTGAGTGTTGAGGGTTGAGTGATGAGAATTGATGTTTGTGGATAGAGATTTTAAGATTGCAGATTGAGTATTGAGTATTGAAAACTGTGAATTGAGAATCTTCTATTGAGGATTGAGGATTGACAACTGATTGTTGAGGACTGAGGGCTGAAGATTGAGGGTTCCGGGTTGAGGATTCAGAATTGAAATTTGAGGATTGAGGATTGAGGATTGAGGATTGAGGATTGAGGATTGAGGATTGAGGGTTGGGGATTAAGGATTGAAGATTGAGTATTGAGGATTGAAGGTTGAGGATTGTGGATTGAGGATCGAGGATTGAGGCTTGAATATTGAGGATTGGGGACTGAGTGTTGAGGGTTGAGTGATGAGAATTGATGTTTGTGGATAGAGATCTGAAGATTGCAGGTTGAGTATTGAGTATTGAAATCTGTGAAATCATGATATTCTATTGAGGATTGAGGATGGACCACTGATTGTTGAGGACTGAGGGCTGAAGATTGAGGATTCAGGATTGAGGATTCAGGATTGAGGTTTGAGGACTGAGGATTGAGGATTGAGGATTGAGGATTGAGGATTGAGGATTGAGAATTGAGGATTGAGGATTGAGGATTGAAGATTGAGGATTGGCTGTTGAGGATTGAACATTGAGGATTGAGGATTGAGGATTGAGGATTGAGGATTGAGGATTGAGGACTGAAGATTGAGCATTGAGGATTGAGTATTGAGGATTCAGGATTGAAGATTGAGTATTGAGGATTGAAGGTTGAGGATTGTGGATTGAGGATCGAGGATTGAGGCTTGAATATTGAGGATTGGGGACTGAGTGTTGAGGGTTGAGTGATGAGAATTGATGTTTGTGGATAGAGATCTGAAGATTGCAGGTTGAGTATTGAGTATTGAAATCTGTGAAATCATGATATTCTATTGAGGATTGAGGATGGACCACTGATTGTTGAGGACTGAGGGCTGAAGATTGAGGATTCAGGATTGAGGATTCAGGATTGAGGTTTGAGGACTGAGGATTGAGGATTGAGGATTGAGGATTGAGGATTGAGGATTGAGAATTGAGGATTGAGGATTGAGGATTGAAGATTGAGGATTGGCTGTTGAGGATTGAAGATTGAGGATTGGCTGTTGAGGATTGAACATTGAGCATTGAGGATTGAGGATTGAGGATTGAATATTGATGAATGAAGATCGAGGATTGAGGATTGAATGTCGTGGATTGAGGACGAGGACTGAGGGTTGATTATTGATACTTGAGGCCAGAGGATTGAGGATTGAGGGTTGCGAACTGACGATTGGGGATTTAAGATTGAGGATTGGGTATTGAGGATTGAAGAATGAGGATTGAGGATTGAGGACTGAGGATTGAGGATTGAAGATTGAGTATTGAGGATTGAAGATTGACGATTGAGGATTGAGGATTGAGGATTGAGGATTGAAGATTAAGATTGAGGATTGAGGACTGAGGAGTGAGGATTGAGGATTGAGGATTGAAGATTGAGTATTGAGGATTGAAGATTGAGGATAGAGGATTGAGGATTGAGGATTGAGGATTGAAGATTGAGTACTGAGGATTGAAGATTAAGATTGAGGATTGAGGATTGAGGACTGAGGATGGAGGGTTGAGGATTGAATGTTCAGTATTCGGGATTGAAGATTGAGTATTGAGGATTGAGGATTGAACATTGAGGACTGAGTGTTGAGGGTTGAGTGATGAGAATTGATGTTTGTGGATAGAGATTTTAAGATTGCAGATTGAGTATTGAGTATTGAAAACTGTGAATTGAGTATATTCTATTGAGGATTGAGGATTGACAACTGATTGTTGAGGACTGAGTGCTGAAGCTTGAGGATTCAGGATTGAGGATTCAGGATTGAGGTTTGAGGAGAGAGGACAGATGATTGAGGATTGAGGAATGAGAATTGAAGATTGAGGATTGAGGATTGAAGATTGAGGATTTGCTGTTGAGGATTGAACATTGAGGATTGAGGATTGAGGATTGAGGATTGAGGATTGAGGATTGAGGATTGAAGACTGAGGATCGGGTATTGAGGATTGAACATTGAGGATTGAGGATTGAGGATTGAGGATTGAAGGTTGAATATTGATGAATGAAGATTGAGGATTGAGGATTGAAGGTCGTGGATTGAGGACGAGGACTGAGGGTTGAGTATTGATACTTGAGGCCTGAGTATTGAGGATTGAGGATTGCGAATTGAGGATTGAGGATTTAAGATTGAGGATTGGGTATTGAGGATTGAAGAATGAGGATTGAGCATTGAGGGCAGAGGATTGAGGATTGAAGATTGAGTATTGAGGATTGAAGATCGACGATTGAGGATTGAGGATTGAGGATTGAGGATTGAGGATTGAGGATTGAGGATTGAAGATTGAGTATTCAGGATTGAAGATTGAGGATTGAGGATTGAGGATTGAGGATTGAGGATTGAGGATTGAAGATTGAGTACTGAGGACTGAAGATTAAGATTGAGGATCGAGGATTGAGGATTGTGGATTGAGGATTGAGGATTGAAGATTGAGTATTGAGGACTGAAGATTGAGGATTGAGGATTGAGGATTGAGGGTTGAAGGTTGAGGATTGGGTATTGAGGATTCAAGAATGAGGATTGAGGATTGAGGATTGAGGATTGAGGATTGAAGATTGAGTATTGAGGATTGAAGATTGAGGATTGAGGATTGAGGATTGAGGATTGAGGATTGAAGATTGAGTACTGAGGATTGAAGATTAAGATTGAGGATTCAGGATTGAGGACTGAGGATGGAGGGTTGAGGATTGAATGTTCAGTATTGGAGATTGAAGATTGAGTATTGAGGATTGAGGATTGAACATTGAGGACTGAGTGTTGAGGGTTGAGTGATGAGAATTGATGTTTGTGGATAGAGATTTTAAGATTGCAGATTGAGTATTGAGTATTGAAAACTGTGAATTGAGTATCTTCTATTGAGGATTGAGGATTGACAACTGATTGTTGAGGACTGAGGGCTGAAGATTGAGGGTTCCGGGTTGAGGATTCAGAATTGAAATTTGAGGATTGAGGATTGAGGATTGAGGATTGAGGATTGAGGATTGAGGATTGAGGGTTGGGGATTAAGGATTGAAGATTGAGTATTGAGGATTGAAGGTTGAGGATTGTGGATTGAGGATCGACGATTGAGGCTTGAATATTGAGGATTGGGGACTGAGTGTTGAGGGTTGAGTGATGAGAATTGATGTTTGTGGATAGAGATCTGAAGATTGCAGGTTGAGTATTGAGTATTGAAATCTGTGAAATCATGATATTCTATTGAGGATTGAGGATGGACCACTGATTGTTGAGGACTGAGGGCTGAAGATTGAGGATTCAGGATTGAGGATTCAGGATTGAGGTTTGAGGACTGAGGATTGAGGATTGAGGATTGAGGATTGAGGATTGAGGATTGAGAATTGAGGATTGAGGATTGAGGATTGAAGATTGAGGATTGGCTGTTGAGGATTGAACATTGAGGATTGAGGATTGAGGATTGAGGATTGAGGATTGAGGATTGAGGACTGAAGATTGAGCATTGAGGATTGAGTATTGAGGATTCAGGATTGAAGATTGAGTATTGAGGATTGAAGGTTGAGGATTGTGGATTGAGGATCGAGGATTGAGGCTTGAATATTGAGGATTGGGGACTGAGTGTTGAGGGTTGAGTGATGAGAATTGATGTTTGTGGATAGAGATCTGAAGATTGCAGGTTGAGTATTGAGTATTGAAATCTGTGAAATCATGATATTCTATTGAGGATTGAGGATGGACCACTGATTGTTGAGGACTGAGGGCTGAAGATTGAGGATTCAGGATTGAGGATTCAGGATTGAGGTTTGAGGACTGAGGATTGAGGATTGAGGATTGAGGATTGAGGATTGAGGATTGAGAATTGAGGATTGAGGATTGAGGATTGAAGATTGAGGATTGGCTGTTGAGGATTGAAGATTGAGGATTGGCTGTTGAGGATTGAACATTGAGCATTGAGGATTGAGGATTGAGGATTGAATATTGATGAATGAAGATCGAGGATTGAGGATTGAATGTCGTGGATTGAGGACGAGGACTGAGGGTTGATTATTGATACTTGAGGCCAGAGGATTGAGGATTGAGGGTTGCGAACTGACGATTGGGGATTTAAGATTGAGGATTGGGTATTGAGGATTGAAGAATGAGGATTGAGGATTGAGGACTGAGGATTGAGGATTGAAGATTGAGTATTGAGGATTGAAGATTGACGATTGAGGATTGAGGATTGAGGATTGAGGATTGAAGATTAAGATTGAGGATTGAGGACTGAGGAGTGAGGATTGAGGATTGAGGATTGAAGATTGAGTATTGAGGATTGAAGATTGAGGATAGAGGATTGAGGATTGAGGATTGAGGATTGAAGATTGAGTACTGAGGATTGAAGATTAAGATTGAGGATTGAGGATTGAGGACTGAGGATGGAGGGTTGAGGATTGAATGTTCAGTATTCGGGATTGAAGATTGAGTATTGAGGATTGAGGATTGAACATTGAGGACTGAGTGTTGAGGGTTGAGTGATGAGAATTGATGTTTGTGGATAGAGATTTTAAGATTGCAGATTGAGTATTGAGTATTGAAAACTGTGAATTGAGTATATTCTATTGAGGATTGAGGATTGACAACTGATTGTTGAGGACTGAGGGCTGAAGCTTGAGGATTCAGGATTGAGGTTTGAGGAGAGAGGACAGATGATTGAGGATTGAGGAATGAGAATTGAGGATTGAGGATTGAGGATTGAAGATTGAGGATTTGCTGTTGAGGATTGAACATTGAGGATTGAGGATTGAGGATTGAGGATTGAGGATTGAGGATTGAGGATTGAAGACTGAGGATCGGGTATTGAGGATTGAACATTGAGGATTGAGGATTGAGGATTGAGGATTGAAGGTTGAATATTGATGAATGAAGATTGAGGATTGAGGATTGAAGGTCGTGGATTGAGGACGAGGACTGAGGGTTGAGTATTGATACTTGAGGCCTGAGTATTGAGGATTGAGGATTGCGAATTGAGGATTGAGGATTTAAGATTGAGGATTGGGTATTGAGGATTGAAGAATGAGGATTGAGCATTGAGGGCAGAGGATTGAGGATTGAAGATTGAGTATTGAGGATTGAAGATCGACGATTGAGGATTGAGGATTGAGGATTGAGGATTGAGGATTGAGGATTGAGGATTGAAGATTGAGTATTCAGGATTGAAGATTGAGGATTGAGGATTGAGGATTGAGGATTGAGGATTGAGGATTGAAGATTGAGTACTGAGGACTGAAGATTAAGATTGAGGATTGAGGATTGAGGATTGTGGATTGAGGATTGAGGATTGAAGATTGAGTATTGAGGACTGAAGATTGAGGATTGAGGATTGAGGATTGAGGATTGAGGATTGAGGATTGAAGATTAAGATTGAGGATTGAGGATTGAGGATTGAGGACTGAGGATTGAGGATTGAGGATTGAAGATTGAGTATTGAGGATTGAAGATTGAGGATTGAGGATTGAGGATTGAGGATTGACGACTGAAGATTGCGTACTGAGGATTGAAGATTAAGATTGAGGATTGAGGATTGAGGACTGAGGATGGAGGATTGAGGATTGAGGATTGAGGATTGAGGATTGAGGATTGAAGATTGAGTATTGAGGATTGAAGATTGAGGATTGAGGATTGAGGATTGAGGATTGAAGATTAAGATTGAGGATTGAGGATTGAGGATTGAGGATTGAGGATTGAGGATTGAGGATTGAAGATTGAGCATTGAGGATTGAGTATTGAGGATTCAGGATTGAAGATTGAGTATTGAGGATTGAAGGTTGAGGATTGTGGATTGAGGATTGAGGATTGAGGATTGAATATTGAGGATTGGGGACTGAGTGTTGAGGGTTGAGTGATGAGAATTGATGTTTGTGGATAGAGATTTGAAGATTGCAGAATGAGTATTGAGTATTGAAAACTGTGAATTGATGATATTCTATTGAGGATTGAGGATTGACAACTGATTGTTGAGGACTGAGGGCTGAAGGTTGAGGATTCAGGATTGAGGATTCAGGATTGAGGTTTGAGGACTGAGGATTGAGGAGTGAGGATTGAGGATTGAGGATTGAGGATTGAGAATTGAGAATTGAGTATTGAGGATTGAAGATTGAGGATTGGCTGTTGAGGATTGAACATTGAGGATTGAGGATTGAGGATTGAGGATTGAATAT
Source organism: Calliopsis andreniformis (assembly GCF_051401765.1). Lineage (NCBI taxonomy): Eukaryota > Metazoa > Arthropoda > Insecta > Hymenoptera > Andrenidae > Calliopsis > Calliopsis andreniformis. The sequence goes on from NW_027480499.1 coordinate 1,765,293, forward strand.
TGATGAATGAAGATTGAGGATTGAGGATTGAATGTCGTGGATTGAGGACGAGGACTGAGGGTTGATTATTGATACTTGAGGCCAGAGGATTGAGGATTGAAGGTTGCGAACTGACGATTGAGGATTTAAGATTGAGGATTGGGTATTGAGGATTGAAGAATGAGGATTGAGGATTGAGGACAGAGGATTGAGGATTGAAGATTGAGTATTGAGGATTGAAGATTGACGATTGAGGATTGAGGATTGAGGATTGAGGATAGAGGATTTAGGATTGAGGATTGAAGATTGAGTATTGAGGATTGAAGATTGAGGATTGAGGATTGAGGATTGAGGATTGAAGTTTAAGATTGAGGATTGAGGTTTGAAGATTAAGATTGAGGATTGAGGATTGAGGAGTGAGGATTGAAGAATGAGGATTGAGGATTGAGGACTGAGGATTGAGGATTGAAGATTGAGTATTGAGGATTGAAGATTGACGATTGAGGATTGAGGATTGAGGATTGAGGATTGAAGATTAAGATTGAGGATTGAGGACTGAGGAGTGAGGATTGAGGATTGAGGATTGAAGATTGAGTATTGAGGATTGAAGATTGAGGATAGAGGATTGAGGATTGAGGATTGAGGATTGAAGATTGAGTACTGAGGATTGAAGATTAAGATTGAGGATTGAGGATTGAGGACTGAGGATGGAGGGTTGAGGATTGAATGTTCAGTATTGGGGATTGAAGATTGAGTATTGAGGATTGAGGATTGAACATTGAGGACTGAGTGTTGAGGGTTGAGTGATGAGAATTGATGTTTGTGGATAGAGATTTTAAGATTGCAGATTGAGTATTGAGTATTGAAAACTGTGAATTGAGTATATTCTATTGAGGATTGAGGATTGACAACTGATTGTTGAGGACTGAGGGCTGAAGCTTGAGGATTCAGGATTGAGGATTCAGGATTGAGGTTTGAGGAGAGAGGACTGATGATTGAGGATTGAGGAATGAGAATTGAGGATTGAGGATTGAGGATTGAAGATTGAGGATTGAGGGTTGAAGATTGAGGATTGGGTATTGAGGATTCAAGAATGAGGATTGAGGATTGAGGATTGAGGATTGAGGATTGAAGATTGAGTATTGAGGATTGAAGATCGAGGATTGAGAATTGAGGATTGAGTATTGAGGATTGAGGATTGAAGGTTGAGGATTGTGGATTGAGGATAGAGGATTGAGCATTGAATATTGAGGATTGGCGACTGAGTGTTGAGGGTTGAATGATGAGAATTGATGTTTGTGGATAGAGATTTGAAGATTGCAGATTGAGTATTGAGTATTGAAAACTGTGAATTGATGATATTCTATTGAGGATTGAGGATTGACAACTGATTGTTGAGGACTGAGGGCTGAAGCTTGAGGATTCAGGATTGAGGATTCAGGATTGAGGTTTGAGGAGAGAGGACTGAGGATTGAGGATTGAGGATTGAGAATTGAGGATTGAGGGTTGAGGATTGAAGATTGAGGATTGGCTGTTGAGTATTGAACATTGAGGATTGAGGATTGAGTATTGAGGATTGAGGATTGAAGGTTGAATATTGATGAATGAAGATTGAGGAATGAGGATTGAGGGTTGTGGATTGAGAACGAGGACTGAGGGTTGAGTGTTGATGCCTGAGGTCTGAGGATTGAGGATTGAGGATTGCGAACTGAGGATTGAGGATTGAGGATTGAAGGTTGAGGATTGGGTATTGAGGATTGAAGAATGAGGGATGAAGAATGAGGTTTGGGGATTGAGTATTGAGTATTGAGTATTGAATATTGAGTATTGAGGATTGAATATTGATGATTGAGGACTGAGGATTGAGGATTGAGGATTGAAGATTGAGTATTGAGGATTGAGGATTGAGGATTGAGGATTGAGGATTGAGGATTGAGGTTTGAGGATTGAAGATTGAGGATTGAGGATTGAGGATTGAGGAGTGAGGATTGAGGATTGAGGATTGAAGATTGAGTATTGAGGATTGAAGATTGAGGATTGAGGATTGAGGAATGAGGATTGAGGATTGAAGATTGAGTACTGAGGATTGAAGATTAAGATTGAGGATTGAGGATTGAGGACTGAGGATGGAGGGTTGAGGATTGAATGTTCAGTATTGGGGATTGAAGATTGAGTATTGAGGATTGAGGATTGAACATTGAGGACTGAGTGTTGAGGGTTGAGTGATGAGAATTGATGTTTGTGGATAGAGATTTTAAGATTGCAGATTGAGTATTGAGTATTGAAAACTGTGAATTGAGTATCTTCTATTGAGGATTGAGGATTGACAACTGATTGTTGAGGACTGAGGGCTGAAGATTGAGGGTTCCGGGTTGAGGATTCAGAATTGAAATTTGAGGATTGAGGATTGAGGATTGAGGATTGAGGTTTGAGTATTGAGGGTTGGGGATTAAGGATTGAAGATTGAGTATTGAGGATTGAAGGTTGAGGATTGTGGATTGAGGATCGAAGATTGAGGCTTGAATATTGAGGATTGGGGACTGAGTGTTGAGGGTTGAGTGATGAGAATTGATGTTTGTGGATAGAGATCTGAAGATTGCAGGTTGAGTATTGAGTATTGAAATCTGTGAAATCATGATATTCTATTGAGGATTGAGGATGGACCACTGATTGTTGAGGACTGAGGGCTGAAGATTGAGGATTCAGGATTGAGGATTCAGGATTGAGGTTTGAGGCCTGAGGATTGAGGATTGAGGATTGAGGATTGAGGATTGAGGGTTGAGAATTGAGGATTGAGGATTGAGGATTGAAGATTGAGGATTGGCTGTTGAGGACTGAACATTGAGGATTGAGGATTGAGGATTGAGGATTGAGGATTGAGGATTGAGGATTGAGGATTGAAGATTGAGCATTGAGGATTGAGTATTGAGGATTCAGGATTGAAGATTGAGTATTGAGGATTGAAGGTTGAGGATTGTGGATTGAGGATTGAGGATTGAGGATTGAATATTGAGGATTGGGGACTGAGTGTTGAGGGTTGAGTGATGAGAATTGATGTTTGTGGATAGAGATTTGAAGATTGCAGATTGAGTATTGAGTATTGAAAACTGTGAATTGATGATATTCTATTGAGGATTGAGGATTGACAACTGATTGTTGAGGACTGAGGGCTGAAGGTTGAGGATTCAGGATTGAGGATTCAGGATTGAGGTTTGAGGACTGAGGATTGAGGATTGAGGATTGAGGATTGAGGATTGAGGATTGAGAATTGAGAATTGAGTATTGAGGATTGAAGATTGAGGATTGGCTGTTGAGGATTGAACATTGAGGATTGAGGATTGAGGATTGAGGATTGAATATTGATGAATGAAGATTGAGGATTGAATGTCGTGGATTGAGGACGAGGACTGAGGGTTGATTATTGATACTTGATGCCAGAGCATTGAGGATTGAGGGTTGCGAACTGACGATTGAGGATTTAAGATTGAGGATTGGGTATTGAGGATTGAAGAATGAGGATTGAGGATTGAGGACAGAGGATTGAGGATTGAAGATTGAGTATTGAGGATTGAAGATTGACGATTGAGGATTGAGGATTGAGGATTGAGGATTGAGGATTGAGGATTGAGGATTGAAGATTGAGTATTGAGGATTGAAGATTGAGGATTGAGGATTGAGGATTGAGGATTGAAGATTAAGATTGAGGATTGAGGATTGAGGATTGAGGATTGAGGATTGAGGATTGAGGATTGAAGATTGAGTATTGAGGGTTGAAGATTGAGGATTGAGGATTGAGGATTGAGGATTGAGGATTGAGGATTGAAGATTGAGTACTGAGGATTGAAGATTAAGATTGAGGATTGAGGATTGAGGACTGAGGATGGAGGATTGAGGATTGAAGGTTCAGTATTGAGGATTGAAGATTGAGTATTGAGGATTGAGGATTGAACATTGAGGACTGAGTGTTGAGGGTTGAGTGATGAGAATTGATGTTTGTGGATAGAGATTTGAAGATTGCAGATTGAGTATTGAGTATTGAAAACTGTGAATTGAGTATATTCTATTGAGGATTGAGGATTGACAACTGATTGTTGAGGACTGAGGGCTGAAGATTGAGGGTTCCGGATTGAGGATTCAGAATTGAAATTTGAGGACTGAGCATTGAGGATTGAAGATTGAGTATTGAAGATTGAAGATTGAGAATTGAGGATTGAGGATTGAGGATTGAGGATGAGGGCTGAGGGTTGAGGTCTGAGGATTGAGGATTGAGGATTGAGAATTGAGGATTGAGGATTGAGGATTGAAGATTGAGGATTGGGTATTGAGGATTGAGGATTGAGGATTGAAGATTGAGGATAGGGTATTGAGGATTGAATAATCAAGATTGAGGATTGAGGATTGAGGATTGAGGATTCAATATTGAGTATTGAGGATTGAAGATCGACTATTGAGGATTGACGATTGAGGATTGAGGATTGAGGATTGAGGATTGAAGATTGAGTATTGAGGATTGAAGATTGAGGATTGAGGATTGAAGGTTGAGGATTGTTGATTGAGGATTGAGGATTGAGGATTGAATATTGAGAATTGGGGACTGAGTGTTGAGGGTTGAGTGATGAGAATTGATGTTTGTGGATAGAGATTTGAAGATTACAGATTGAGTATTGAGTATTGAAAACTGTGAATTGATGATATTCTATTGAGGATTGAGGATTGACAACTGATTGTTGAGGACTGAGGGCTGAAGGTTGAGGATTCAGGATTGAGGATTCAGGATTGAGGTTTGTGGAGAGAGGACTGAGGGTTGAGGATTGAGGATTGAGAATTGAGGATTGAGGATTGAGGATTGAAGATTGAGGATTGGGTATTGAGGATTGAAGAATGAGGATTGAAGAATGAGGATTGGGGATTGAGTATTGAGGATTGAGGATTGAATATTGAGTATTGAGGATTGAATATTGAGGATTGAGGATTGAGGATTGAGGATTGAGGATTGAGGATTGAGGATTGAGGATTGAGGATTGAGGATTGAAGATTGAGTACTGAGGATTGAGGATTGAGGATTGAGGATTGAGGATTGAGGATTGAGGATTGAGGATTGAAGATTGAGGATTGAGGATTGAGGATTGAGGATTGATGGTTGTGGATTGAGGACGAGGACTGAGGGTTGAATATTTATGTTTGAGGTCTGAGGATTGAGGATTGAGGATTGAGAATTGAGGATTGAGGATTGAGGATTGAAGATTGAGGATTGGGTATTGAGGATTGAGGATTGAGGATTGAAGATTGAGGATAGGGTATTGAGGATTGAAGAATCATGATTGAGGATTGAGGATTGAGGATTGAGGATTCAATATTGAGTATTGAGGATTGAAGATCGACTATTGAGGATTGACGATTGAGGATTGAGGATTGAGGATTGAGGATTGAAGATTGAGTATTGAGGATTGAAGATTGAGGATTGAGGATTGAGGATTGAGGATTGAGGATTGAAGATTAAGATTGAGGATTGAGGATTGAGGATTGAGGATTGAGGATTGAGGATTGAGGATTGAAGGTTGAGTATTGAGGATTGAGGATTGAACATTGAGGACTGAGTGTTGAGGGTTGAGTGATGAGAATTGATGTTTGTGGATAGAGATTTTAAGATTGCAGATTGAGTATTGAGTATTGAAAACTGTGAATTGAGTATATTCTATTGAGGATTGAGGATTGACAACTGATTGTTGAGGACTGAGGGCTGAAGCTTGAGGATTCAGGATTGAGGATTCAGGATTGAGGTTTGAGGAGAGAGGACTGATGATTGAGGATTGAGGAATGAGAATTGAGGATTGAGGATTGAGGATTGAAGATTGAGGATTGAGGGTTGAAGATTGAGGATTGGGTATTGAGGATTCAAGAATGAGGATTGAGGATTGAGGATTGAGGATTGAGGATTGAAGATTGAGTATTGAGGATTGAAGATCGAGGATTGAGAATTGAGGATTGAGTATTGAGGATTGAGGATTGAAGGTTGAGGATTGTGGATTGAGGATAGAGGATTGAGCATTGAATATTGAGGATTGGCGACTGAGTGTTGAGGGTTGAATGATGAGAATTGATGTTTGTGGATAGAGATCTGAAGATTGCAGGTTGAGTATTGAGTATTGAAATCTGTGAAATCATGATATTCTATTGAGGATTGAGGATGGACCACTGATTGTTGAGGACTGAGGGCTGAAGATTGAGGATTCAGGATTGAGGATTCAGGATTGAGGTTTGAGGCCTGAGGATTGAGGATTGAGGATTGAGGATTGAGGATTGAGGGTTGAGAATTGAGGATTGAGGATTGAGGATTGAAGATTGAGGATTGGCTGTTGAGGACTGAACATTGAGGATTGAGGATTGAGGATTGAGGATTGAGGATTGAGGATTGAGGATTGAGGATTGAAGATTGAGCATTGAGGATTGAGTATTGAGGATTCAGGATTGAAGATTGAGTATTGAGGATTGAAGGTTGAGGATTGTGGATTGAGGATTGAGGATTGAGGATTGAATATTGAGGATTGGGGACTGAGTGTTGAGGGTTGAGTGATGAGAATTGATGTTTGTGGATAGAGATTTGAAGATTGCAGATTGAGTATTGAGTATTGAAAACTGTGAATTGATGATATTCTATTGAGGATTGAGGATTGACAACTGATTGTTGAGGACTGAGGGCTGAAGGTTGAGGATTCAGGATTGAGGATTCAGGATTGAGGTTTGAGGACTGAGGATTGAGGATTGAGGATTGAGGATTGAGGATTGAGGATTGAGAATTGAGAATTGAGTATTGAGGATTGAAGATTGAGGATTGGCTGTTGAGGATTGAACATTGAGGATTGAGGATTGAGGATTGAGGATTGAATATTGATGAATGAAGATTGAGGATTGAATGTCGTGGATTGAGGACGAGGACTGAGGGTTGATTATTGATACTTGATGCCAGAGCATTGAGGATTGAGGGTTGCGAACTGACGATTGAGGATTTAAGATTGAGGATTGGGTATTGAGGATTGAAGAATGAGGATTGAGGATTGAGGACAGAGGATTGAGGATTGAAGATTGAGTATTGAGGATTGAAGATTGACGATTGAGGATTGAGGATTGAGGATTGAGGATTGAGGATTGAGGATTGAGGATTGAAGATTGAGTATTGAGGATTGAAGATTGAGGATTGAGGATTGAGGATTGAGGATTGAAGATTAAGATTGAGGATTGAGGATTGAGGATTGAGGATTGAGGATTGAGGATTGAGGATTGAAGATTGAGTATTGAGGGTTGAAGATTGAGGATTGAGGAGTGAGGATTGAGGATTGAGGATTGAGGATTGAAGATTGAGTACTGAGGATTGAAGATTAAGATTGAGGATTGAGGATTGAGGACTGAGGATGGAGGATTGAGGATTGAAGGTTCAGTATTGAGGATTGAAGATTGAGTATTGAGGATTGAGGATTGAACATTGAGGACTGAGTGTTGAGGGTTGAGTGATGAGAATTGATGTTTGTGGATAGAGATTTGAAGATTGCAGATTGAGTATTGAGTATTGAAAACTGTGAATTGAGTATATTCTATTGAGGATTGAGGATTGACAACTGATTGTTGAGGACTGAGGGCTGAAGATTGAGGGTTCCGGATTGAGGATTCAGAATTGAAATTTGAGGACTGAGCATTGAGGATTGAAGATTGAGTATTGAAGATTGAAGATTGAGAATTGAGGATTGAGGATTGAGGATTGAGGATGAGGGCTGAGGGTTGAGGTCTGAGGATTGAGGATTGAGGATTGAGAATTGAGGATTGAGGATTGAGGATTGAAGATTGAGGATTGGGTATTGAGGATTGAGGATTGAGGATTGAAGATTGAGGATAGGGTATTGAGGATTGAATAATCAATATTGAGGATTGAGGATTGAGGATTGAGGATTCAATATTGAGTATTGAGGATTGAAGATCGACTATTGAGGATTGACGATTGAGGATTGAGGATTGAGGATTGAGGATTGAAGATTGAGTATTGAGGATTGAAGATTGAGGATTGAGGATTGAAGGTTGAGGATTGTTGATTGAGGATTGAGGATTGAGGATTGAATATTGAGGATTGGGGACTGAGTGTTGAGGGTTGAGTGATGAGAATTGATGTTTGTGGATAGAGATTTGAAGATTACAGATTGAGTATTGAGTATTGAAAACTGTGAATTGATGATATTCTATTGAGGATTGAGGATTGACAACTGATTGTTGAGGACTGAGGGCTGAAGGTTGAGGATTCAGGATTGAGGATTCAGGATTGAGGTTTGTGGAGAGAGGACTGAGGGTTGAGGATTGAGGATTGAGAATTGAGGATTGAGGATTGAGGATTGAAGATTGAGGATTGGGTATTGAGGATTGAAGAATGAGGATTGAAGAATGAGGATTGGGGATTGAGTATTGAGGATTGAGGATTGAATATTGAGTATTGAGGATTGAATATTGAGGATTGAGGATTGAGGATTGAGGATTGAGGATTGAGGATTGAGGATTGAGGATTGAGGATTGAGGATTGAAGATTGAGTACTGAGGATTGAGGATTGAGGATTGAGGATTGAGGATTGAGGATTGAGGATTGAGGATTGAAGATTGAGGATTGAGGATTGAGGATTGAGGATTGATGGTTGTGGATTGAGGACGAGGACTGAGGGTTGAATATTTATGTTTGAGGTCTGAGGATTGAGGATTGAGGATTGAGAATTGAGGATTGAGGATTGAGGATTGAAGATTGAGGATTGGGTATTGAGGATTGAGGATTGAGGATTGAAGATTGAGGATAGGGTATTGAGGATTGAAGAATCATGATTGAGGATTGAGGATTGAGGATTGAGGATTCAATATTGAGTATTGAGGATTGAAGATCGACTATTGAGGATTGACGATTGAGGATTGAGGATTGAGGATTGAGGATTGAAGATTGAGTATTGAGGATTGAAGATTGAGGATTGAGGATTGAGGATTGAGGATTGAGGATTGAAGATTAAGATTGAGGATTGAGGATTGAGGATTGAGGATTGAGGATTGAGGATTGAGGATTGAAGGTTGAGTATTGAGGATTGAAGATTGAGGATTGAGGATTGAGGATTGAGGATTGAGGATTGAAGATTGAGTACTGAGGATTGAAGATTAAGATTGAGGATTGAGGATTGAGCACTGAGGATGGAGGATTGAGGATTGAAGGTTCAGTATTGAGGATTGAAGATTGAGTATTGAGGATTGAGGATTGAAGATTGAGGACTGAGTGTTGAGGGTTGAGTGATGAGAATTGATGTTTGTGGATAGAGATTTGAAGATTGCAGATTGAGTATTGAGTACTGAAAACTGTGAATTGAGTATATTCTATTGAGGATTGAGGATTGACAACTGATTGTTGAGGACTGAGGGCTGAAGATTGAGGGTTCCGGATTGAGGATTCAGAATTGAAATTTGAGGACTGAGCATTGAGGATTGAAGATTGAGTATTGAAGATTGAAGATTGAGAATTGAGGATTGAGGATTGAGGAGTGAGGGTTGAAGATTGAGGATTGGGTATTGAGGATTGAGGAATGAGGATAGAGGATTGAGGATTGAGGATTGAGGATTGAAGATTGAGTATTGAGGATTGAAGATTGACGATCGAGGATTGAGCATTGAGGATTGAGTATTGAGGATTCAGGATTGAAGATTGAGTATTGAGGATTGAAGGTTGAGGATTGTGGATTGAGGATTGAGGATTGAGGATTGAATATTGAGGATTGGGGACTGAGTGTTGAGGGTTGAGTGATGAGAATTGATGTTTGTGGATAGATATTTGAAGATTGCAGATTGAGTATTGAGTATTGAAAACTGTGAATTGATGATATTCTATTGAGGATTGAGGATTGACAACTGATTGTTGAGGACTGAGGGCTGAAGCTTGAGGATTCAGGATTGAGGATTCAGGATTGAGGTTTGAGGAGAGAGGACTGATGATTGAGGATTGAGGAATGAGAATTGAGGATTGAGGATTGAGGATTGAAGATTGAGGATTGGCTGTTGAGGATTGAACATTGAGGATTGAGGATTGAGGATTGAGGATTGAGGATTGAGGATTGAGGATTGAAGACTGAGGATCGGGTATTGAGGATTGAACATTGAGGATTGAGGATTGCGGATTGAGGATTGAGGATTGAAGGTTGAATATTGATGAATGAAGATTGAGGATTGAGGATTGAAGGTCGTGGATTGAGGACGAGGACTGAGGGTTGAGTATTGATACTTGAGGCCTGAGTATTGAGGATTGAGGATTGCGAATTGAGGATTGAGGATTTAAGATTGAGGATTGGGTATTGAGGATTGAAGAATGAGGATTGAGCATTGAGGGCAGAGGATTGAGGATTGAAGATTGAGTATTGAGGATTGAAGATTGACGATTGAGGATTGAGGATTGAGGATTTAGGATTGAGGATTGAGGATTGAGTATTGAAGATTGAGTATTCAGGATTGAAGATTGAGGATTGAGGATTGAGGATTGAGGATTGAGGATTGAGGATTGAAGATTGAGTACTGAGGACTGAAGATTAAGGTTGAGGATTGAGGATTGAGGATTGAGGATTGAGGATTGAGGATTGAAGATTGAGTATTGAGGACTGAAGATTGAGGATTGAGGATTGAGGATTGAGGGTTGAAGATTGAGGATTGGGTATTGAGGATTCAAGAATGAGGATTGAGGATTGAGGATTGAGGATTGAGGATTGAAGATTGAGTATTGAGAATTGAAGATCGAGGATTGAGAATTGAGGATTGAGTATTGAGGATTGAGGATTGAAGGTTGAGGATTGTGGATTGAGGATTGAGGATTGAGCATTGAATATTGAGGATTGGCGACTGAGTGTTGAGGGTTGAATGATGAGAATTGATGTTTGTGGATAGAGATTTGAAGATTGCAGATTGAGTATTGAGTATTGAAAACTGTGAATTGATGATATTCTATTGAGGATTGAGGATTGACAACTGATTGTTGAGGACTGAGGGCTGAAGCTTGAGGATTCAGGATTGAGGATTCAGGATTGAGGTTTGAGGAGAGAGGACAGAGGATTGAGGATTGAGGATTGAGAATTGAGGATTGAGGATTGAGGATTGAAGATTGAGGATTGGCTGTTGAGTATTGAACATTGAGGATTGAGGATTGAGTATTGAGGATTGAGGATTGAAGGTTGAATATTGATGAATGAAGATTGAGGAATGAGGATTGAGGGTTGTGGATTGAGAACGAGGACTGAGGGTTGAGTGTTGACGCCTGAGGTCTGAGGATTGAGGATTGAGGATTGCGAACTGAGGATTGAGGATTGAGGATTGAAGGTTGAGGATTGGGTATTGAGGATTGAAGAATGAGGATTGAAGAATGAGGTTTGGGGATTGAGTATTGAGTATTGAGTATTGAATATTGAGTATTGAGGATTGAATATTGATGATTGAGGACTGAGGATTGAGGATTGAGGATTGAAGATTGAGTATTGAGGATTGAGGATTGAGGATTGAGGATTGAGGATTGAGGATTGAGGATTGAGGATTGAAGATTGAGGATTGAGGATTGAGGATTGAGGATTGATGGTTGTGGATTGAGAACGAGGACTGAGGGTTGAGTGTTGATGCCTGAGGTCTGAGGATTGAGGATTGAGGATTGCGAACTGAGGATTGAGGATTGAGGATTGAAGGTTGAGGATTGGGTATTGAGGATTGAAGAATGAGGATTGAAGAATGAGGTTTGGGGATTGAGTATTGGGTATTGAGGATTGAATATTGAGTATTGAGGATTGAATATTGATGATTGAGGATTGAGGATTGAGGATTGTGGATTGAAGATTGAAGATTGAGTATTGAGGATTGAAGATTGAGGATTGAGGATTGAGGATTGAGGATTGAAGATTAAGATTGAGGATTGAGGATTGAGGATTGAGGAGTGAGGATTGAGGATTGAGGATTGAAGATTGAGTATTGAGGATTGAAGATTGAGGATTGAGGATTGAGGATTGAGGATTGAGGATTGAAGATTGAGTACTGAGGATTGAAGATTAAGATTGAGGATTGAGGATTGAGGACTGAGGATGGAGGGTTGAGGATTGAATGTTCAGTATTGGGGATTGAAGATTGAGTATTGAGGATTGAGGATTGAACATTGAGGACTGAGTGTTGAGGGTTGAGTGATGAGAATTGATGTGTGTGGTTAGAGATTTTAAGATTGCAGATTGAGTATTGAGTATTGAAAACTGTGAATTGAGTATATTCTATTGAGGATTGAGGATTGACAACTTATTGTTGAGGACTGAGGGCTGAAGATTGAGGGTTCCGGGTTGAGGATTCAGAATTGAAATTTGACGATTGAGGATTGAGGATTGAGGATTGAGGATTGAGGATTGGGGATTGAGGATTGAAGATTGAGTATTGAGGATTGAGGATTGAGGATTGAGGATTGAGGGTTGGGGATTAAGGATTGAAGATTGAGTATTGAGGATTGAAGGTTGAGGATTGTGGATTGAGGATCGAGGATTGAGGCTTGAATATTGAGGATTGGCTGTTGACGATTGAACATTGAGCATTGAGGATTGAGGATTGAGGATTGAATATTGATGAATGAAGATTGAGGATTGAGGATTGAATGTCGTGGATTGAGGACGAGGACTGAGGGTTGATTATTGATACTTGAGGCCAGAGGATTGTGGATTGAGGGTTGCGAACTGACGATTGAGGATTTAAGATTGAGGATTGGGTATTGAGGATTGAAGAATGAGGATTGAGGATTGAGGACTGAGGATTGAGGATTGAAGATTGAGTATTGAGGATTGAAGATTGACGATTGAGGATTGAGGATTGAGGATTGAGGATTGAAGATTAAGATTGAGGATTGAGGACTGAGGAGTGAGGATTGAGGATTGAGGATTGAAGATTGAGTATTGAGGATTGAAGATTGAGGATAGAGGATTGAGGATTGAGGATTGAGGATTGAAGATTGAGTACTGAGGATTGAAGATTAAGATTGAGGATTGAGGATTGAGGACTGAGGATGGAGGGTTGAGGATTGAATGTTCAGTATTGGGGATTGAAGATTGAGTATTGAGGATTGAGGATTGAACATTGAGGACTGAGTGTTGAGGGTTGAGTGATGAGAATTGATGTTTGTGTATACAGATTTTAAGATTGCAGATTGAGTATTGAGTATTGAAAACTGTGAATTGAGTATATTCTATTGAGGATTGAGGATTGACAACTGATTGTTGAGGACTGAGGGCTGAAGTTTGAGGATTCAGGATTGAGGATTCAGGATTGAGGTTTGAGGAGAGAGGACAGATGATTGAGGATTGAGGAATGAGAATTGAGGATTGAGGATTGAGGATTGAAGATTGAGGATTTGCTGTTGAGGATTGAACATTGAGGATTGAGGATTGAGGATTGAGGATTGAGGATTGAGGATTGAAGACTGAGGATCGGGTATTGAGGATTGAACATTGAGGATTGAGGATTGAGGATTGAGGATTGAGGATTGAGGATTGAAGGTTGAATATTGATGAATGAAGATTGAGGATTGAAGGTTGAATATTGATGAATGAAGATTGAGGATTGAGGATTGAAGGTCGTGGATTGAGGACGAGGACTGAGGGTTGAGTATTGATACTTGAGGCCTGAGTATTGAGGATTGAGGATTGCGAATTGAGGATTGAGGATTTAAGATTGAGGATTGGGTATTGAGGATTGAAGAATGAGGATTGAGCATTGAGGGCAGAGGATTGAGGATTGAAGATTGAGTATTGAGGATTGAAGATTGACGATTGAGGATTGAGGATTGAGGATTGAGGATTGAGGATTGAGGATTGAGGATTGAAGATTGAGTATTCAGGATTGAAGATTGAGGATTGAGGATTGAGGATTGAGGATTGAGGATTGAGGATTGAAGATTGAGTACTGAGGACTGAAGATTAAGATTGAGGATTGAGGATTGAGGATTGAGGATTGGGGATTGAGGATTGAAGATTGAGTATTGAGGACTGAAGATTGAGGATTGAGGATTGAGGATTGAGGGTTGAAGATTGAGTATTGAGGTTTGAAGATCGAGGATTGAGAATTGAGGATTGAGTATTGAGGTTTGAGGATTGAAGGTTGAGGATTGTGGATTGAGGATTGAGGATTGAGCATTGAATATTGAGGATTGGCGACTGAGTGTTGAGGGTTGAATGATGAGAATTGATGTTTGTGGATAGAGATTTGAAGATTGCAGATTGAGTATTGAGTATTGAAAACTGTGAATTGATGATATTCTATTGAGGATTGAGGATTGACAACTGATTGTTGAGGACTCAGGGCTGAAGCTTGAGGATTCAGGATTGAGGATTCAGGATTGAGGTTTGAGGAGAGAGGACTGAGGATTGAGGATTGAGGATTGAGAATTGAGGATTGAGGATTGAGGATTGAAGATTGAGGATTGGCTGTTGAGTATTGAACATTGAGGATTGAGGATTGAGTATTGAGGATTGAGGATTGAAGGTTGAATATTGATGAATGAAGATTGAGGAATGAGGATTGAGGGTTGCGGATTGAGAACGAGGACTGAGGGTTGAGTGTTGATGCCTGAGGTCTGAGGATTGAGGATTGAGGATTGCGAACTGAGGATTGAGGATTGAGGATTGAAGGTTGAGGATTGGGTATTGAGGATTGAAGAATGAGGATTGAAGAATGAGGTTTGGGGATTGAGTATTGAGTATTGAGTATCGAATATTGAGTATTGAGGATTGAATGTTGATGATTGAGGACTGAGGATTGAGGATTGAGGATTGAAGATTGAGTATTGAGGATTGAGGATTGAGGATTGAGGATTGAGGATTGAGGATAGAGGATTGAAGATTGAGGATTGAGGATTGAGGATTGAGGATTGATGGTTGTGGATTGAGAACGAGGACTGAGGGTTGAGTGTTGATGCCTGAGGTCTGAGGATTGAGGATTGAGGATTCCGAACTGAGGATTGAGGATTGAGGATTGAAGGTTGAGGATTGGGTATTGAGGATTGAAAAATGAGGATTGAAGAATGAGGTTTGGGGATTGAGTATTGGGTATTGAGGATTGAATATTGAGTATTGAGGATTGAATATTGATGATTGAGGATTGAGGATTGAGGATTGAGGATTGAAGATTGAAGATTGAGTATTGAGGATTGAAGATTGAGGATTGAGGATTGAGGATTGAGGATTGAAGATTAAGATTGAGGATTGAGGATTGAGGATAGAGGAGTGAGGATTGAGGATTGAGGATTGAAGGTTGAGTATTGAGGATTGAAGATTGAGGATTGAGGATTGCGGATTGAGGATTGAGGATTGAAGATTGAGTACTGAGGATTGAAGATTAAGATTGAGGATTGAGGATTGAGGACTGAGGATGGAGGGTTGAGGATTGAATGTTCAGTATTGGGGATTGAAGATTGAGTATTGAGGATTGAGGATTGAACATTGAGGACTGAGTGTTGAGGGTTGAGTGATGAGAATTGATGTTTGTGGATAGAGATTTTAAGATTGCAGATTGAGTATTGAGTATTGAAAACTGTGAATTGAGTATCTTCTATTGAGGATTGAGGATTGACAACTGATTGTTGAGGACTGAGGGCTGAAGATTGAGGGTTCCGGGTTGAGGATTCAGAATTGAAATTTGAGGATTGAGGATTGAGGATTGAGGATTGAGGATTGAGGATTGAGGGTTGGGGATTAAGGATTGAAGATTGAGTATTGAGGATTGAAGGTTGAGGATTGTGGATTGAGGATCGAGGATTGAGGCTTGAATATTGAGGATTGGGGACTGAGTGTTGAGGGTTGAGTGATGAGAATTGATGTTTGTGGATAGAGATCTGAGGATTGCAGGTTGAGTATTGAGTATTGAAATCTGTGAAATCATGATATTCTATTGAGGATTGAGGATGGACCACTGATTGTTGAGGACTGAGGGCTGAAGATTGAGGATTCAGGATTGAGGATTCAGGATTGAGGTTTGAGGACTGAGGATTGAGGATTGAGGATTGAGGATTGAGGATTGAGGATTGAGAATTGAGTATTGACGATTGAGGATTGAAGATTGAGGATTGGCTGTTGAGGATTGAACATTGAGGATTGAGGATTGAGGATTGAGGATTGAATATTGATGAATGAAGATTGAGGATTGAGGATTGAAGGTCGTGGATTGAGGACGAGGACTGAGGGTTTAGTATTGATACTTGAGGCCTGAGGATTGAGGATTGAGGATTGCGAATTGAGGATTGAGGATTTAAGGTTGAGGATTGGGTATTGAGGATTGGGTATTGAGGATTGAAGAATGAGGATTGAGGATTGAGGATTGAGGACTGAGGATGGAGGATTGAGGATTGAGGATTGAGGATTGAGGATTGAGGATTGAAGATTGAGTATTGAGGATTGAAGATTGAGGATTGAGGATTGAGGATTGAGGATTGAAGATTAAGATTGAGGATTGAGGATTGAGGATTGAGGATTGAGGATTGAGGATTGAGGATTGAAGATTGAGCATTGAGGATTGAGTATTGAGGATTCAGGATTGAAGATTGAGTATTGAGGATTGAAGGTTGAGGATTGTGGATTGAGGATTGAGGATTGAGGATTGAAAATTGAGGATTGGGGACTGAGTGTTGAGGGTTGAGTGATGAGAATTGATGTTTGTGGATAGAGATTTGAAGATTGCAGATTGAGTATTGAGTATTGAAAACTGTGAATTGATGATATTCTATTGAGGATTGAGGATTGACAACTGATTGTTGAGGACTGAGGGCTGAAGGTTGAGGATTCAGGATTGAGGATTCAGGATTGAGGTTTGAGGACTGAGGATTGAGGATTGAGGATTGAGGATTGAGGATTGAGGATTGAGAATTGAGAATTGAGTATTGAGGATTGAAGATTGAGGATTGGCTGTTGAGGATTGAACATTGAGGATTGAGGATTGAGGATTGAGGATTGAATATTGATGAATGAAGATTGAGGATTGAGGATTGAATGTCGTGGATTGAGGACGAGGACTGAGGGTTGATTATTGATACTTGATGCCAGAGCATTGAGGATTGAGGGTTGCGAACTGACGATTGAGGATTTAAGATTGAGGATTGGGTATTGAGGATTGAAGAATGAGGATTGAGGATTGAGGACAGAGGATTGAGGATTGAAGATTGAGTATTGAGGATTGAAGATTGAGGATTGAGGATTGAGGACTGAGGATTGAAGATTAAGATTGAGGATTGAGGGTTGAGGATTGAGGATTGAGGATTGAGGATTGAGGATTGAAGATTGAGTATTGAGGATTGAAGATTGAGGATTGAGGATTGAGGATTGAGGATTGAGGATTGAAGATTGAGTACTGAGGATTGAAGATTAAGATTGAGGATTGAGGATTGTGGACTGAGGATGGAAGATTGAGGATTGAAGGTTCAGTATTGAGGATTGAAGATTGAGTATTGAGGATTGAGGATTGAACATTGAGGACTGAGTGTTGAGGGTTGAGTGATGAGAATTGATGTTTGTGGATAGAGATTTGAAGATTGCAGATTGAGTATTGAGTATTGAAAACTGTGAATTGAGTATATTCTATTGAGGATTGAGGATTGACAACTGATTGTTGAGGACTGATGGCTGAAGATTGAGGGTTCCGGATTGAGGATTCAGAATTGAAATTTGAGGACTGAGCATTGAGGATTGAAGATTGAGTATTGAAGATTGAAGATTGAGAATTGAGGATTGAGGATTGAGGATTGAGGATGAGGGCTGAGGGTTGAGGTCTGAGGATTGAGGATTGAGGATTGAGAATTGAGGATTGAGGATTGAGGATTGAAGATTGAGGATTGGGTATTGAGGATTGAGGATTGAGGATTGAAGATTGAGGATAGGGTATTGAGGATTGAAGAATCAAGATTGAGGATTGAGGATTGAGAATTGAGGATTCAATATTGAGTATTGAGGATTGAAGATCGACTATTGAGGATTGACGATTGAGGATTGAGGATTGAGGATTGAGGATTGAAGATTGAGTATTGAGGATTGAAGATTGAGGATTGAGGATTGAATGTTGAGGATTGTTGATTGAGGATTGAGGATTGAGGATTGAATATTGAGGATTGGGGACTGAGTGTTGAGGGTTGAGTGATGAGAATTGATGTTTGTGGATAGAGATTTGAAGATTACAGATTGAGTATTGAGTATTGAAAACTGTGAATTGATGATATTCTATTGAGGATTGAGGATTGACAACTGATTGTTGAGGACTGAGGGCTGAAGGTTGAGGATTCAGGATTGAGGATTCAGGATTGAGGTTTGTGGAGAGAGGACTGAGGGTTGAGGATTGAGGATTGAGAATTGAGGATTGAGGATTGAGGATTGAAGATTGAGGATTGGCTGTTGAGGATGGAACATTGAGGATTGAGGAGTGAGGATTGAGGATTGAGGATTGAAAGTTGAATATTGATGATTGAAGATTGAGGATTGAGGATTGAGGGTTGTGGATTGAGAACGAGGACTGGGGGTTGAGTGTTGATGCCTGAGGTCTGAGGATTGAGAATTGAGGATTGCGAACTGAGGATTGAGGATTGAGGATTGAAGATTGAGGATTGGGTATTGAGGATTGAAGAATGAGGATTGAAGAATGAGGATTGGGGATTGAGTATTGAGGATTGAGGATTGAATATTGAGTATTGAGGATTGAATATTGAGGATTGAGGATTGAGGATTGAGGATTGAGGACTGAGGATTGAGGATTGAGAATTGAGGATTGAAGATTGAGTACTGAGGATTGAGGATTGAGGATTGAGGATTGAGGATTGAGGATTGAGGATTGAGGATTGAAGATTGAGGATTGAGGATTGAGGATTGAGGATTGATGGTTGTGGATTGAGGACGAGGACTGAGGGTTGAATATTTATGTTTGAGGTCTGAGGATTGAGGATTGAGGATTGAGAATTGAGGATTGAGGATTGAGGATTGAAGATTGAGGATTGGGTATTGAGGATTGAGGATTGAGGATTGAAGATTGAGGATAGGGTATTGAGGATTGAAGAATCATGATTGAGGATTGAGGATTGAGGATTGAGGATTCAATATTGAGTATTGAGGATTGAAGATCGACTATTGAGGATTGACGATTGAGGATTGAGGATTGAGGATTGAGGATTGAAGATTGAGTATTGAGGATTGAAGATTGAGGATTGAGGATTGAGGATTGAGGATTGAGTATTGAAGATTAAGATTGAGGATTGAGGATTGAGGATTGAGGATTGAGGATTGAGGATTGAGGATTGAGGATTGAAGATTGAGTATTGAGGATTGAAGATTCAGAATTGAGGATTGAGGATTGAGGAGTGAGGGTTGAAGATTGAGGATTGGGTATTGAGGATTGAAGAATGAGGATAGAGGATTGAGGATTGAGGATTGAGGATTGAAGATTGAGTATTGAGGATTGAAGATTGACGATCGAGGATTGAGCATTGAGGATTGAGTATTGAGGATTCAGGATTGAAGATTGAGTATTGAGGATTGAAGGTTGAGGATTGTGGATTGAGGATTGAGGATTGAGGATTGAATATTGAGGATTGGGGACTGAGTGTTGAGGGTTGAGTGATGAGAATTGATGTTTGTGGATAGAGATTTGAAGATTGCAGATTGAGTATTGAGTATTGAAAACTGTGAATTGATGATATTCTATTGAGGATTGAGGATTGACAACTGATTGTTGAGGACTGAGGGCTGAAGGTTGAGGATTCAGGATTGAGGATTCAGGATTGAGGTTTGAGGAGAGAGGACTGAGGGTTGAGGATTGAGGATTGAGAATTGAGGATTGAGGATTGAGGATTGAAGATTGAGGATTGGCTGTTGAGGATGGAACATTGAGGATTGAGGAGTGAGGATTGAGGATTGAGGATTGAAAGTTGAATATTGATGATTGAAGATTGAGGATTGAGGATTGAGGGTTGTGGATTGAGAACGAGGACTGGGGGTTGAGTGTTGATGCCTGAGGTCTGAGGATTGAGGATTGAGGACTGCGAACTGAGGATTGAGGATTGAGGATTGAAGATTGAGGATTGGGTATTGAGGATTGAAGAATGAGGATTGAAGAATGAGGATTGGGGATTGAGTATTGAGGATTGAGGATTGAATATTGAGGATTGAATATTGAGTATTGAGGATTGAATATTGAGGATTGAGGATTGAGGATTGAGGATTGAAGATTGAGGATTGAGGATTGAGGATTGAGGATTGAGGGTTGTGGATTGAGGACGAGGACTGAGGGTTGAATATTTATGATTGAGGTCTCAGGATTGAGGATTGAGGATTGAGAATTGAGGATTGAGGATTGAGGATTGAAGATTGAGGATTGGGTATTGAGGATTGAGGATTGAAGATTGAGGATAGGGTATTGAGGATTCAAGAATGATGATTGAGGATTGAAGAATGATGATTGAGGATTATGGATTG
Organism: Calliopsis andreniformis; assembly: GCF_051401765.1. Lineage (NCBI taxonomy): Eukaryota > Metazoa > Arthropoda > Insecta > Hymenoptera > Andrenidae > Calliopsis > Calliopsis andreniformis. The sequence goes on from NW_027480499.1 coordinate 1,785,773, forward strand.
AGAATTGAGGATTGAATATTGAGTATTGAGGATTGAAGATCGACTATTGAGGATTGCGGATTGAGGATTGAGGGCTGGGGATTGAGGATTGAAGATTGAGTATTGAGGATTGAAGGTTGAGGATTGTGGATTGAGGATTGAGGCTTGAATATCGAGGATTGGGGACTGAGTGTTGAGGGTTGAGTGATGAGGATTGATGTATGTGGATAGAGATTTGAAGATTGCAGGTTGAGTATTGAGTATTGAAAACTGTGAAATCATGATATTCTATTGAGTATTGAGGATGGACCACTGATTGTTGAGGACTGAGTGCTGAAGATTGAGGATTCAGGATTGAGGATTCAGGATTGAGGTTTGAGGACTGAGGATTGAGGATTGAGGATTGAGGATTGAGGATTGAGGATTGAGAATTGAGGATTGAGGATTGAGGATTGAAGATTGAGGATTGGCTGTTGAGGATTGAACATTGAGGATTGAGGATTGAGGATTGAGTATTGAATATTGATGAATGAAGATTGAGGATTGAGGATTGAATGTCGTGGATTGAGGACGAGGACTGAGGGTTGATTATTGATACTTGAGGCCAGAGGATTGAGGATTGAAGGTTGCGAACTGACGATTGAGGATTTAAGATTGAGGATTGGGTATTGAGGATTGAAGAATGAGGATTGAGGATTGAGGACAGAGGATTGAGGATTGAAGATTGAGTATTGAGGATTGAATATTGACGATTGAGGATTGAGGATTGAGGATTGAGGATTGAGGATTTAGGATTGAGGATTGAAGATTGAGTATTGAGGATTGAAGATTGAGGATTGAGGATTGAGGATTGAGGATTGAAGTTTAAGATTGAGGATTGAGGTTTGAAGATTAAGATTGAGGATTGAGGATTGAGGAGTGAGGATTGAAGAATGAGGATTGAGGATTGAGGACTGAGGATTGAGGATTGAAGATTGAGTATTGAGGATTGAAGATTGACGATTGAGGATTGAGGATTGAGGATTGAGGATTGAAGATTAAGATTGAGGATTGAGGACTGAGGAGTGAGGATTGAGGATTGAGGATTGAAGATTGAGTATTGAGGATTGAAAATTGAGGATAGAGGATTGAGGATTGAGGATTGAGGATTGAAGATTGAGTACTGAGGATTGAAGATTAAGATTGAGGATTGAGGATTGAGGACTGAGGATGGAGGGTTGAGGATTGAATGTTCAGTATTGGGGATTGAAGATTGAGTATTGAGGATTGAGGATTGAACATTGAGGACTGAGTGTTGAGGGTTGAGTGATGAGAATTGATGTTTGTGGATAGAGATTTTAAGATTGCAGATTGAGTATTGAGTATTGAAAACTGTGAATTGAGTATATTCTATTGAGGATTGAGGATTGACAACTGATTGTTGAGGACTGAGGGCTGAAGCTTGAGGATTCAGGATTGAGGATTCAGGATTGAGGTTTGAGGAGAGAGGACTGATGATTGAGGATTGAGGAATGAGAATTGAGGATTGAGGATTGAGGATTGCAGATTGAGGATTGGCTGTTGAGGATTGAACATTGAGGATTGAGGATTGAGGATTGAGGATTGAGGATTGAGGATTGAGGATTGAAGACTGAGGATCGGGTATTGAGGATTGAACAATGAGGATTGAGGATTGAGGATTGAGGATTGAGGATTGAGGATTGAAGGTTGAATATTGATGAATGAAGATTGAGGATTGAAGGTTGAATATTGATGAATGAAGATTGAGGATTGAGGATTGAAGCTCGTGGATTGAGGACGAGGACTGAGGGTTGAGTATTGATACTTGAGGCCTGAGTATTGAGGATTGAGGATTGCGAATTGAGGATTGAGGATTTAAGATTGAGGATTGGGTATTGAGGATTGAAGAATGAGGATTGAGCATTGAGGGCAGAGGATTGAGGATTGAAGATTGAATATTGAGGATTGAAGATCGACTATTGAGGATTGCGGATTGAGGATTGAGGGCTGGGGATTGAGGATTGAAGATTGAGTATTGAGGATTGAAGGTTGAGGATTGTGGATTGAGGATTGAGGCTTGAATATCGAGGATTGGGGACTGAGTGTTGAGGGTTGAGTGATGAGGATTGATGTATGTGGATAGAGATTTGAAGATTGCAGGTTGAGTATTGAGTATTGAAAACTGTGAAATCATGATATTCTATTGAGTATTGAGGATGGACCACTGATTGTTGAGGACTGAGTGCTGAAGATTGAGGATTCAGGATTGAGGATTCAGGATTGAGGTTTGAGGACTGAGGATTGAGGATTGAGGATTGAGGATTGAGGATTGAGGATTGAGAATTGAGGATTGAGGATTGAGGATTGAAGATTGAGGATTGGCTGTTGAGGATTGAACATTGAGGATTGAGGATTGAGGATTGAGTATTGAATATTGATGAATGAAGATTGAGGATTGAGGATTGAATGTCGTGGATTGAGGACGAGGACTGAGGGTTGATTATTGATACTTGAGGCCAGAGGATTGAGGATTGAAGGTTGCGAACTGACGATTGAGGATTTAAGATTGAGGATTGGGTATTGAGGATTGAAGAATGAGGATTGAGGATTGAGGACAGAGGATTGAGGATTGAAGATTGAGTATTGAGGATTGAATATTGACGATTGAGGATTGAGGATTGAGGATTGAGGATTGAGGATTTAGGATTGAGGATTGAAGATTGAGTATTGAGGATTGAAGATTGAGGATTGAGGATTGAGGATTGAGGATTGAAGTTTAAGATTGAGGATTGAGGTTTGAAGATTAAGATTGAGGATTGAGGATTGAGGAGTGAGGATTGAAGAATGAGGATAGAGGATTGAGGACTGAGGATTGAGGATTGAAGATTGAGTATTGAGGATTGAAGATTGACGATTGAGGATTGAGGATTGAGGATTGAGGATTGAAGATTAAGATTGAGGATTGAGGACTGAGGAGTGAGGATTGAGGATTGAGGATTGAAGATTGAGTATTGAGGATTGAAAATTGAGGATAGAGGATTGAGGATTGAGGATTGAGGATTGAAGATTGAGTACTGAGGATTGAAGATTAAGATTGAGGATTGAGGATTGAGGACTGAGGATGGAGGGTTGAGGATTGAATGTTCAGTATTGGGGATTGAAGATTGAGTATTGAGGATTGAGGATTGAACATTGAGGACTGAGTGTTGAGGGTTGAGTGATGAGAATTGATGTTTGTGGATAGAGATTTTAAGATTGCAGATTGAGTATTGAGTATTGAAAACTGTGAATTGAGTATATTCTATTGAGGATTGAGGATTGACAACTGATTGTTGAGGACTGAGGGCTGAAGCTTGAGGATTCAGGATTGAGGATTCAGGATTGAGGTTTGAGGAGAGAGGACTGATGATTGAGGATTGAGGAATGAGAATTGAGGATTGAGGATTGAGGATTGCAGATTGAGGATTGGCTGTTGAGGATTGAACATTGAGGATTGAGGATTGAGGATTGAGGATTGAGGATTGAGGATTGAGGATTGAAGACTGAGGATCGGGTATTGAGGATTGAACATTGAGGATTGAGGATTGAGGATTGAGGATTGAGGATTGAGGATTGAAGGTTGAATATTGATGAATGAAGATTGAGGATTGAAGGTTGAATATTGATGAATGAAGATTGAGGATTGAGGATTGAAGCTCGTGGATTGAGGACGAGGACTGAGGGTTGAGTATTGATACTTGAGGCCTGAGTATTGAGGATTGAGGATTGCGAATTGAGGATTGAGGATTTAAGATTGAGGATTGGGTATTGAGGATTGAAGAATGAGGATTGAGCATTGAGGGCAGAGGATTGAGGATTGAAGATTGAATATTGAGGATTGAAGATTGACGATTGAGGTTTGAGCATTGAGGATTGAGGATTGAGGATTGAGGATTGAGAATTGAAGATTGAGTATTCAGGATTGAAGATTGAGGATTGAGGATTGAGGATTGAGGATCGAGGATTGAGGATTGAAGATTGAGTACTGAGGACTGAAGATTAAGATTGAGGATTGAGGATTGAGGATTGAGGATTGAGGATTGAGGATTGAAGATTGAGTATTGAGGACTGAAGATTGAGGATTGAGGATTGAGGATTGAGGGTTGAAGATTGAGGATTGGGTATTGAGGATTCAAGAATGAGGATTGAGGATTGAGGATTGAGGATTGAGGATTGAAGATTGAGTATTGAGGATTGAAGATCGAGGATTGAGAATTGAGGATTGAGTATTGAGGATTGAGGATTGAAGGTTGAGGATTGTGGATTGAGGATTGAGGATTGAGCATTGAATATTGAGGATTGGCGACTGAGTGTTGAGGGTTGAATGATGAGAATTGATGTTTGTGGATAGAGATTTGAAGATTGCAGATTGAGTATTGAGTATTGAAAACTGTGAATTGATGATATTCTATTGAGGATTGAGGATTGACAACTGATTGTTGAGGACTGAGGGCTGAAGCTTGAGGATTCAGGATTGAGGATTCAGGATTGAGGTTTGAGGAGAGAGGACTGAGGATTGAGGATTGAGGATTGAGAATTGAGGATTGAGGATTGAGGATTGAAGATTGAGGATTGGCTGTTGAGTATTGAACATTGAGGATTGAGGATTGAGTATTGAGGATTGAGGATTGAAGGTTGAATATTGATGAATGAAGATTGAGGAATGAGGATTGAGGGTTGTGGATTGAGAACGAGGACTGAGGGTTGAGTGTTGATGCCTGAGGTCTGAGGATTGAGGATTGAGGATTGCGAACTGAGGATTGAGGATTGAGGATTGAAGGTTGAGGATTGGGTATTGAGGATTGAAGAATGAGGATTGAAGAATGAGGTTTGGGGATTGAGTATTGAGTATTGAGTATTGAATATTGAGTATTGAGGATTGAATATTGATGATTGAGGACTGAGGGTTGAGGATTGAGGATTGAAGATTGAGTATTGAGGATTGAGGATTGAGGATTGAGGATTGAGGATTGAGGATTGAGGATTGAGGATTGAAGATTGAGGATTGAGGATTGAGGATTGAGGATTGATGGTTGTGGATTGAGAACGAGGACTGAGGGTTGAGTGTTGATGCCTGAGGTCTGAGGATTGAGGATTGAGGATTGCGAACTGAGGATTGAGGATTGAGGATTGAAGGTTGAGGATTGGGTATTGAGGATTGAAGAATGAGGATTGAAGAATGAGGTTTGGGGATTGAGTATTGGGTATTGAGGATTGAATATTGAGTATTGAGGATTGAATATTGATGATTGAGGATTGAGGATTGAGGATTGAGGATTGAAGATAGAAGATTGAGTATTGAGGATTGAAGATTGAGGATTGAGGATTGAGGATTGAGGATTGAAGATTAAGATTGAGGATTGAGGATTGAGGATTGAGGAGTGAGGATTGAGGATTGAGGATTGAAGATTGAGTATTGAGGATTGAAGATTGAGGATTGAGGATTGAGGATTGAGGATTGAGGATTGAAGATTGAGTACTGAGGATTGAAGATTAAGATTGAGGATTGAGGATTGAGGACTGAGGATGGAGGGTTGAGGATTGAATGTTCAGTATTGGGGATTGAAGATTGAGTATTGAGGATTGAGGATTGAACATTGAGGACTGAGTGTTGAGGGTTGAGTGATGAGAATTGATGTTTGTGGATAGAGATTTTAAGATTGCAGATTGAGTATTGAGTATTGAAAACTGTGAATTGAGTATCTTCTATTGAGGATTGAGGATTGACAACTGATTGTTGAGGACTGAGGGCTGAAGATTGAGGGTTCCGGGTTGAGGATTCAGAATTGAAATTTGAGGATTGAGGATTGAGGATTGAGGATTGAGGATTGAGGATTGAGGATTGAGGGTTGGGGATTAAGGATTGAAGATTGAGTATTGAGGATTGAAGGTTGAGGATTGTGGATTGAGGATCGAGGATTGAGGCTTGAATATTGAGGATTGGGGACTGAGTGTTGAGGGTTGAGTGATGAGAATTGATGTTTGTGGATAGAGATCTGAAGATTGCAGGTTGAGTATTGAGTATTGAAATCTGTGAAATCATGATATTCTATTGAGGATTGAGGATGGACCACTGATTGTTGAGGACTGAGGGCTGAAGATTGAGGATTCAGGATTGAGGATTCAGGATTGAGGTTTGAGGACTGAGGATTGAGGATTGAGGATTGAGGATTGAGGATTGAGGATTGAGAATTGAGGATTGAGGATTGAGGATTGAAGATTGAGGATTGGCTGTTGAGGATTGAACATTGAGGATTGAGGATTGAGGATTGAGGATTGAGGATTGAGGATTGAGGATTGAAGATTGAGCATTGAGGATTGAGTATTGAGGATTCAGGATTGAAGATTGAGTATTGAGGATTGAAGGTTGAGGATTGTGGATTGAGGATTGAGGATTGAGGATTGAATATTGAGGATTGGGGATTGAGTGTTGAGGGTTGAGTGATGAGAATTGATGTTTGTGGATAGAGATTTGAAGATTGCAGATTGAGTATTGAGTATTGAAAACTGTGAATTGATGATATTCTATTGAGGATTGAGGATTGACAACTGATTGTTGAGGACTGAGGGCTGAAGGTTGAGGATTCAGGATTGAGGATTCAGGATTGAGGTTTGAGGACTGAGGATTGAGGATTGAGGATTGAGGATTGAGGATTGAGGATTGAGAATTGAGAATTGAGTATTGAGGATTGAAGATTGAGGATTGGCTGTTGAGGATTGAACATTGAGGATTGAGGATTGAGGATTGAGGATTGAATATTGATGAATGAAGATTGAGGATTGAGGATTGAATGTCGTGGATTCAGGACGAGGACTGAGGGTTGATTATTGATACTTGATGCCAGAGCATTGAGGATTGAGGGTTGCGAACTGACGATTGAGGATTTAAGATTGAGGATTGGGTATTGAGGATTGAAGAATGAGGATTGAGGATTGAGGACAGAGGATTGAGGATTGAAGATTGAGTATTGAGGATTGAAGATTGACGATTGAGGATTGAGGATTGAGGATTGAGGATTGAGGATTGAGGATTGAGGATTGAAGATTGAGTATTGAGGATTGAAGATTGAGGATTGAGGATTGAGGATTGAGGATTGAAGATTAAGATTGAGGATTGAGGATTGAGGATTGAGGATTGAGGATTGAGGATTGAGGATTGAGGATTGAAGATTGAGTATTGAGGGTTGAAGATTGAGGATTGAGGATTGAGGATTGAGGATTGAGGATTGAAGATTGAGTACTGAGGATTGAAGATTAAGATTGAGGATTGAGGATTGAGGACTGAGGATGGAGGATTGAGGATTGAAGGTTCAGTATTGAGGATTGAAGATTGAGTATTGAGGATTGAGGATTGAACATTGAGGACTGAGTGTTGAGGGTTGAGTGATGAGAATTGATGTTTGTGGATAGAGATTTGAAGATTGCAGATTGAGTATTGAGTTTTGAAAACTGTGAATTGAGTATATTCTATTGAGGATTGAGGATTGACAACTGATTGTTGAGGACTGAGGGCTGAAGATTGAGGGTTCCGGATTGAGGATTCAGAATTGAAATTTGAGGACTGAGCATTGAGGATTGAAGATTGAGTATTGAAGATTGAAGATTGAGAATTGAGGATTGAGGATTGAGGATTGAGGATGAGGGCTGAGGGTTGAGGTCTGAGGATTGAGGATTGAGGATTGAGAATTGAGGATTGAGGATTGAGGATTGAAGATTGAGGATTGGGTATTGAGGATTGAGGATTGAGGATTGAAGATTGAGGATATGGTATTGAGGATTGAAGAATCAAGATTGAGGATTGAGGATTGAGGATTGAGGATTCAATATTGAGTATTGAGGATTGAAGATCGACTATTGAGGATTGACGATTGAGGATTGAGGATTGAGGATTGAGGATTGAAGATTGAGTATTGAGGATTGAAGATTGAGGATTGAGGATTGAAGGTTGAGGATTGTTGATTGAGGATTGAGGATTGAGGATTGAATATTGAGGATTGGGGACTGAGTGTAGAGGGTTGAGTGATGAGAATTGATGTTTGTGGATAGAGATTTGAAGATTACAGATTGAGTATTGAGTATTGAAAACTGTGAATTGATGATATTCTATTGAGGATTGAGGATTGACAACTGATTGTTGAGGACTGAGGGCTGAAGGTTGAGGATTCAGGATTGAGGATTCAGGATTGAGGTTTGTGGAGAGAGGACTGACGGTTGAGGATTGAGGATTGAGAATTGAGGATTGAGGATTGAGGATTGAAGATTGAGGATTGGCTGTTGAGGATGGAACATTGAGGATTGAGGAGTGAGGATTGAGGATTGAGGATTGAAAGTTGAATATTGATGATTGAAGATTGAGGATTGAGGATTGAGGGTTGTGGATTGAGAACGAGGACTGGGGGTTGAGTGTTGATGCCTGAGGTCTGAGGATTGAGAATTGAGGATTGCGAACTGAGAATTGAGGATTGCGAACTGAGGATTGAGGATTGAGGATTGAAGATTGAGGATTGGGTATTGAGGATTGAAGAATGAGGATTGAAGAATGAGGATTGGGGATTGAGTATTGAGGATTGAGGATTGAATATTGAGTATTGAGGATTGAATATTGAGGATTGAGGATTGAGGATTGAGGATTGAGGATTGAGGATTGAGGATTGAGGATTGAGGATTGAAGATTGAGTACTGAGGATTGAGGATTGAGGATTAAGGAATGAGGATTGAGGATTGAGGATTGAGGATTGAGGATTGAGGATTGAAGATTGAGTATTGAGGATTGAAGATTGAGGATTGAGGATTGAGGATTGAGTATTGAGGATTGAGGATTGAAGATTGAGTACTGAGGATTGAAGATTAAGATTGAGGATTGAGGATTGAGCACTGAGGATGGAGGATTGAGGATTGAAGATTGAAGATTGAGTATTGAGGATTGAAGATTGAGGATTGAGGATTGAGGATTGAGGATTGAGGATTGAGGATTGAAGATTGAGGATTGGGTATTGAGGATTGAGGATTGAGGATTGAAGATTGAGGATAGGGTATTGAGGATTGAAGAATCATGATTGAGGATTGAGGATTGAGGATTGAGGATTGAAGACTGAGGATCGGGTATTGAGGATTGAACATTGAGGATTGAGGATTGAGGATTGAGGATTGAGGATTGAGGATTGAAGGTTGAATATTGATGAATGAAGATTGAGGATTGAAGGTTGAATATTGATGAATGAAGATTGAGGATTGAGGATTGAAGCTCGTGGATTGAGGACGAGGACTGAGGGTTGAGTATTGATACATGAGGCCTGAGTATTGAGGATTGAGGATTGCGAATTGAGGATTGAGGATTTAAGATTGAGGATTGGGTATTGAGGATTGAAGAATGAGGATTGAGCATTGAGGGCAGAGGATTGAGGATTGAAGATTGAATATTGAGGATTGAAGATTGACGATTGAGGTTTGAGCATTGAGGATTGAGGATTGAGGATTGAGGATTGAGGATTGAAGATTGAGTATTCAGGATTGAAGATTGAGGATTGAGGATTGAGGATTGAGGATTGAGGATTGAGGATTGAAGATTGAGTACTGAGGACTGAAGATTAAGATTGAGGATTGAGGATTGAGGATTGAGGATTGAGGATTGAGGATTGAAGATTGAGTATTGAGGACTGAAGATTGAGGATTGAGGATTGAGGATTGAGGGTTGAAGATTGAGGATTGGGTATTGAGGATTCAAGAATGAGGATTGAGGATTGAGGATTGAGGATTGAGGATTGAAGATTGAGTATTGAGGATTGAAGATCGAGGATTGAGTATTGAGGATTGAGTATTGAGGATTGAGGATTGAAGGTTGAGGATTGTGGATTGAGGATTGAGGATTGAGCATTGAATATTGAGGATTGGCGACTGAGTGTTGAGGGTTGAATGATGAGAATTGATGTTTGTGGATAGACATTTGAAGATTGCAGATTGAGTATTGAGTATTGAAAACTGTGAATTGATGATATTCTATTGAGGATTGAGGATTGACAACTGATTGTTGAGGACTGAGGGCTGAAGCTTGAGGATTCAGGATTGAGGATTCAGGATTGAGGTTTGAGGAGAGAGGACTGAGGATTGAGGATTGAGGATTGTGAATTGAGGATTGAGGATTGAGGATTGAAGATTGAGGATTGGCTGTTGAGTATTGAACATTGAGGATTGAGGATTGAGTATTGAGGATTGAGGATTGAAGGTTGAATATTGATGAATGAAGATTGAGGAATGAGGATTGAGGGTTGTGGATTGAGAACGAGGACTGAGGGTTGAGTGTTGATGCCTGAGGTCTGAGGATTGAGGATTGAGGATTGCGAACTGAGGATTGAGGATTGAGGATTGAAGGTTGAGGATTGGGTATTGAGGATTGAAGAATGAGGATTGAAGAATGAGGTTTGGGGATTGAGTATTGAGTATTGAGTATTGAATATTGAGTATTGAGGATTGAATATTGATGATTGAGGACTGAGGGTTGAGGATTGAGGATTGAAGATTGAGTATTGAGGATTGAGGATTGAGGATTGAGGATTGAGGATTGAGGATTGAGGATTGAGGATTGAAGATTGAGGATTGAGGATTGAGGATTGAGGATTGATGGTTGTGGATTGAGAATGAGGACTGAGGGTTGAGTGTTGATGCCTGAGGTCTGAGGATTGAGGATTGAGGATTGCGAACTGAGGATTGAGGATTGAGGATTGAAGGTTGAGGATTGGGTATTGAGGATTGAAGAATGAGGATTGAAGAATGAGGTTTGGGGATTGAGTATTGGGTATTGAGGATTGAATATTGAGTATTGAGGATTGAATATTGATGATTGAGGATTGAGGATTGAGGATTGAGGATTGAAGATAGAAGATTGAGTATTGAGGATTGAAGATTGAGGATTGAGGATTGAGGATTGAGGATTGAAGATTAAGATTGAGGATTGAGGATTGAGGATTGAGGAGTGAGGATTGAGGATTGAGGATTGAAGATTGAGTATTGAGGATTGAAGATTGAGGATTGAGGATTGAGGATTGAGGATTGAGGATTGAAGATTGAGTACTGAGGATTGAAGATTAAGATTGAGGATTCAGGATTGAGGACTGAGGATGGAGGGTTGAGGATTGAATGTTCAGTATTGGGGATTGAAGATTGAGTATTGAGGATTGAGGATTGAACATTGAGGACTGAGTGTTGAGGGTTGAGTGATGAGAATTGATGTTTGTGGATAGAGATTTTAAGATTGCAGATTGAGTATTGAGTATTGAAAACTGTGAATTGAGTATCTTCTATTGAGGATTGAGGATTGACAACTGATTGTTGAGGACTGAGGGCTGAAGATTGAGGGTTCCGGGTTGAGGATTCAGAATTGAAATTTGAGGATTGAGGATTGAGGATTGAGGATTGAGGATTGAGGATTGAGGATTGAGGATTGAAGATTAAGATTGAGGATTGAGGATTGAGGATTGAGGAGTGAGGATTGAGGATTGAGGATTGAAGATTGAGTATTGAGGATTGAAGATTGAGGATTGAGGATTGAGGATTGAGGATTGAGGATTGAAGATTGAGTACTGAGGATTGAAGATTAAGATTGAGGATTCAGGATTGAGGACTGAGGATGGAGGGTTGAGGATTGAATGTTCAGTATTGGGGATTGAAGATTGAGTATTGAGGATTGAGGATTGAACATTGAGGACTGAGTGTTGAGGGTTGAGTGATGAGAATTGATGTTTGTGGATAGAGATTTTAAGATTGCAGATTGAGTATTGAGTATTGAAAACTGTGAATTGAGTATCTTCTATTGAGGATTGAGGATTGACAACTGATTGTTGAGGACTGAGGGCTGAAGATTGAGGGTTCCGGGTTGAGGATTCAGAATTGAAATTTGAGGATTGAGGATTGAGGATTGAGGATTGAGGATTGAGGATTGAGGATTGAGGGTTGGGGATTAAGGATTGAAGATTGAGTATTGAGGATTGAAGGTTGAGGATTGTGGATTGAGGATCGAGGATTGAGGCTTGAATATTGAGGATTGGGGACTGAGTGTTGAGGGTTGAGTGATGAGAATTGATGTTTGTGGATAGAGATCTGAAGATTGCAGGTTGAGTATTGAGTATTGAAATCTGTGAAATCATGATATTCTATTGAGGATTGAGGATGGACCACTGATTGTTGAGGACTGAGGGCTGAAGATTGAGGATTCAGGATTGAGGATTCAGGATTGAGGTTTGAGGACTGAGGATTGAGGATTGAGGATTGAGGATTGAGGATTGAGGATTGAGAATTGAGGATTGAGGATTGAGGATTGAAGATTGAGGATTGGCTGTTGAGGATTGAACATTGAGGATTGAGGATTGAGGATTGAGGATTGAGGATTGAGGATTGAGGATTGAAGATTGAGCATTGAGGATTGAGTATTGAGGATTCAGGATTGAAGATTGAGTATTGAGGATTGAAGGTTGAGGATTGTGGATTGAGGATTGAGGATTGAGGATTGAATATTGAGGATTGGGGATTGAGTGTTGAGGGTTGAGTGATGAGAATTGATGTTTGTGGATAGAGATTTGAAGATTGCAGATTGAGTATTGAGTATTGAAAACTGTGAATTGATGATATTCTATTGAGGATTGAGGATTGACAACTGATTGTTGAGGACTGAGGGCTGAAGGTTGAGGATTCAGGATTGAGGATTCAGGATTGAGGTTTGAGGACTGAGGATTGAGGATTGAGGATTGAGGATTGAGGATTGAGGATTGAGAATTGAGAATTGAGTATTGAGGATTGAAGATTGAGGATTGGCTGTTGAGGATTGAACATTGAGGACTGAGGATTGAGGATTGAGGATTGAATATTGATGAATGAAGATTGAGGATTGAGGATTGAATGTCGTGGATTGAGGACGAGGACTGAGGGTTGATTATTGATACTTGATGCCAGAGCATTGAGGATTGAGGGTTGCGAACTGACGATTGAGGATTTAAGATTGAGGATTGGGTATTGAGGATTGAAGAATGAGGATTGAGGATTGAGGACAGAGGATTGAGGATTGAAGATTGAGTATTGAGGATTGAAGATTGACGATTGAGGATTGAGGATTGAGGATTGAGGATTGAGGATTGAGGATTGAGGATTGAAGATTGAGTATTGAGGATTGAAGATTGAGGATTGAGGATTGAGGATTGAGGATTGAAGATTAAGATTGAGGATTGAGGATTGAGGATTGAGGATTGAGGATTGAGGATTGAGGATTGAGGATTGAAGATTGAGTATTGAGGGTTGAAGATTGAGGATTGAGGATTGAGGATTGAGGATTGAGGATTGAAGATTGAGTACTGAGGATTGAAGATTAAGATTGAGGATTGAGGATTGAGGACTGAGGATGGAGGATTGAGGATTGAAGGTTCAGTATTGAGGATTGAAGATTGAGTATTGAGGATTGAGGATTGAACATTGAGGACTGAGTGTTGAGGGTTGAGTGATGAGAATTGATGTTTGTGGATAGAGATTTGAAGATTGCAGATCGAGTATTGAGTTTTGAAAACTGTGAATTGAGTATATTCTATTGAGGATTGAGGATTGACAACTGATTGTTGAGGACTGAGGGCTGAAGATTGAGGGTTCCGGATTGAGGATTCAGAATTGAAATTTGAGGACTGAGCATTGAGGATTGAAGATTGAGTATTGAAGATTGAAGATTGAGAATTGAGGATTGAGGATTGAGGATTGAGGATGAGGGCTGAGGGTTGAGGTCTGAGGATTGAGGATTGAGGATTGAGAATTGAGGATTGAGGATTGAGGATTGAAGATTGAGGATTGGGTATTGAGGATTGAGGATTGAGGATTGAAGATTGAGGATAGGGTATTGAGGATTGAAGAATCAAGATTGAGGATTGAGGATTGAGGATTGAGGATTCAATATTGAGTATTGAGGATTGAAGATCGACTATTGAGGATTGACGATTGAGGATTGAGGATTGAGGATTGAGGATTGAAGATTGAGTATTGAGGATTGAAGATTGAGGATTGAGGATTGAAGGTTGAGGATTGTTGATTGAGGATTGAGGATTGAGGATTGAATATTGAGGATTGGGGACTGAGTGTAGAGGGTTGAGTGATGAGAATTGATGTTTGTGGATAGAGATTTGAAGATTACAGATTGAGTATTGAGTATTGAAAACTGTGAATTGATGATATTCTATTGAGGA